>NW_024544751.1:0-565000 GCF_018167655.1 Microtus oregoni | reverse complement strand
CGTTCATTTCTCAGCAATATTTCATTAACTCTGAAAATTCTATTCAGTGGATTTTGAGCATATTTACCCCAACTCCTCCCATTACCACCTTCCCAACCCTCCTACCACTTCCCACCCAACTGGAAATTTTTTCTCTCTCTCTTCTTTCTACAAGGAATGCTTTTTATTTAAATTTCATAACTTCTTTTCAGGTGGGCAACTTGTCAATACACTTAAATGCAAACACTCAAACACACAAAGAGGTGTAGATAGAGCAACACATTGAGTAGGGATGAAGGATCTGGCTATGGCTACATATGTTGGCAGTGGAGGGGCTGGCCTTGGTTACTGACAGGGTTATCAGAAAGCAGGGCTCACATCTGGGTACATCTGTATAAACTGGAAGACACTGTAAGAGCACTGGAAGGCCTCTACTCCCTTCGACTAGATTTCCAGAGCTCGGTTTGGTGCTTAGCTGTGGATCTCTGCATCTGGTTCCATCAGTTACTGGATGAAGGTCCTAGGATGAGAGTTGGGGTAGTCACCCATCCAATTATAGGAGAAGGCCAGTTCAGGCACCCTCTCCACTATTGCTTAGCTGGGGTCAACCCTGTGGGTTCCTGGGAATTTCCCTAGCACCTGGTTTCTCCCTAACCATATAATGGCTCTCTCTATCAAGATATCTCTTCCATTGCTCTCCCACTCCATCCCTCCCCAACTCAGGAAGGGGAAATCTACAGAGCCAGCTGAACCAAGTCTGTGGGCACTTATGAACTCTAGACTGACAGCTGTGGAGCCTCCCGGGAACTGAACTAGACCTTCTGCATGTGGGAGACAGTTGTGTAGCTTGGTCTACCTGCGGAGCCCCAGGCAGTAGGACCAGTAGCTATCCCTGCTGCATTAGCTAGTTTTTCAGAGTCTATTCCCTATGGTGGGATGCCATGCTCAGCCTTAAGGCGGGGGGGGGGGGGGGGGGGGGGGGGCTTGGTCCTACCTCAAGTTAATGGGCTAGGCTTTGTTGACTCCCTATGGGATCCCTTACCCTTCGCTAGGGAAGAATTGGGGATAGGCAGGGGGGGGCGAGGGAGGGCAGGAGGAGGGGTGGGAGGGAGAACAATGGTTGGAATGTAAAAGGAAATTTAAAAAAATAAATAAAAATTCTTAAAAATCCTCTTGAGATAATGATGCACCCAGAATCAGGAATACGCTAAAAGATAGATACACATTTGGGACTTGGTATGCATAATATAATCGCTATCCTCAAAGAGCCTAAAGCATCTCCTCAAGCAAGCATCCTATGAAAAGCGAAGATCCAGCCCAATTTGAAGACTTCCTTCTAATACGAGGACAGAATTAGCCCAGATAAAGGATATGCTGAACTAGAACTACTCACACAAAGCAGTGGGTAAAAAAAAATACAAGAATTTAGAACTGCCTGCTATAAACCAAATGTGTTGGAGTAAAGAACAACCAAATCATGGGAAAGACCATACGTCAAGAGACAGAGATGGAATGCCAGAGGGTAAGGCAGGGCATACAGCAAATGCAAAGACAGTAAAAATCGAGTTTGCCAACAGCAGAATGTTCTTCCAGGGAGAAAGTGAAGCTGGTCAAGGCCATGTTGCATTCCTTAGGTGCCATGATAGGGTAAGGAGCTGGACTATCACCACTACGAGCAAGCACTTAAGAGAAGGAGTTTTAAGTGGTCTGTTATTTCTCTGAATGGATGGGTCCATTTGAATGTGAAAAGAAATACTACAAAACTAACCTCCATTCACACATCTATGGTGTTTACTGCTTGGATAGGACTAAAATCAATAGTAAGACTTTTAAATGACTGACTTAAAATCAAGCAAGGCACCTAGTCCAGGTGGGGAAGAGGATTCTGATGACAGTATGCAAGTAACTATGTTGGGGGAGAGAGAGAGAGACAGAGACAGAGACAGAGAGAGAGAGAGGGACAGAGAGAGAGAGACAGAGAGAGACAGAGACCGAGAGAGAGGCAGGCAATGGGCAGCACCAAAGTTTCTTAAATTGGAGAAGAAATTGCTCCTTCAGGAAGTTTAATCTAGCAGCCAGTAGAAATACAAACATGCACTAGGAAGACTTGAAAACAGTTCTCACAATCTACTGATAAGAGAGTTCAAGAATGATTCGGGAGATTTCAGAAACTCGTTTCTGAACTGGTAGCCCATTCTGCCCAGTTTTATGAAGATAAATTTTGCAATAGTCTTTCGAGTAAGGCCAGAATAAAGACTATAGTCAAACCAATATAACTGAGATAAGTGTGAGGTATACTTCCAATGATCTACAGACCTTGAATGGTCGTTCAAACTTGAGCATGATTACAGAAGAAAATGTCAAAGATAGGGCTGAAGAGATGGCTCAGCAGTTAAGAGCACTTACCACACAAACATGACAACCAGAGTCTGGGTCCCAAATCCATCTAAATGGATGCTCTCACAAAGGCCTGTGACTCAAGCACTGAAGGAAACAGAAACAGAAGGAATTCTGGAGCTTGCTGGTTGCCGGTCTAGGTGCATTATGCAAGATCCCCATTCAGTGAGAGATCCTGCCTCAAAATAATAGGTGGAGAGTAAGAGAGGATGGTGAACTCCTCTAACCTTCTCACATGTATTGATGCAGGCACCTGCACACACACACACACACACACACACACACACATGCACACAGAACACACACATACAAATGAAAATACAAGAAAAGAGGAAATGCCATGGACTCCAGCATTAACACAAAAAATGAATCAAGCCGAGAATTAATTAGATCATCAGCGGGGGTTGGGATGGTCTTAGCAACCTTCACTAAACTGGTTGTGCTGCACTGTAATGAATAAACAACAGAATACTGTATGCTGGAGACACACCAATGTAGTTTTGCTGCCCTTGGTCGGGGCAGACTACCTATGCTGTGCTGGTGATCCCAAAAAAGTATATGAAACACTAATCTTTCCCTCATTTCTTAATCCCAATAATTCTAGAGCCAAGACATAATACATGATAAAAATGGCAGCTGACTGACTTTCATTTTTATTGCTCAAGGGAAATTCAAACAAAAAATCCTGACAACTTGGAAGGAGCTTACTCATGAGGTCAAGTCTCCTCTAAAAATAGAGACAGTTACACCATTCATTTGGTACATAAGTTTATTACATCTTGCCACTTGGCTGACGGGCAGAATAAGTAGACTCATTATCTCTTTGCTTGGGCTTTTCTTGGGAGCTATCTGCCCTAGCCCTCTCCATTTCCTCCAGAATCCCGACCTGGGTATGTCTCTGTTATGAAGTTCTCATATAGCCTTTACACACGTCCTGCTTTGCATCTGAGTTATTAGCAGTGTGCCTTATCTCTCCCCAAGGGAAGAGACTGCTTACCATTGCTCCAGGAATCAGATACAGGTAGGATGTCCCTAACTAGTTAGGAAATAAATCCATTCGATTCCCATTTTGTTCTAAGTATTTCCATTTCAAGGGCCCCAAAAGGTCTTATCAACAACTATTCAAATCACTTCTCTTTATCCACATTGCACAATATGTGGATAAAGTGGTTTACTAATTCAAGAGTGCTTTAGAGTGCGTCATGCTGAATGACACAGACTCCATCCTTCAGTCTCAGTTCCAGCCACCCACCCAAGGTGTGGTGATTGCTAGCATGACAAATGCCACCTACATATTACTCTGTAATGCTACAAGTTTATGAATAAGTCTTGATCTGAAATAAAGTCCAACAGATAAAATATGCTGACTTAAAGGTTAGTCTTCATTCTCCCAATTACCTAGAGAAGAAAAAAAACATATTAAATAATTCTGAGAACTAGATTCTCTTTCTAACCCTGTCTGATTTGAGAAGAACATGTGGCTGACACTTGTACATCTTAATTCTTTCTTACCAAAGTTGACATTAAGGACTAGGGGTGTGGCTCAGTGCCCATGAAGGACTTACTCACATCTATGAGGTTCCACGTTCCATCCCCAGCACCCTAGTAAAACAATTAGTAGAAATAAATATTTTCAGTGGGGGAGAAAACCTGCTGAAACTATTTAAGAATTCCAATTTTGCTTAACTTTAGTGTTATACACTTTGAGAGAACATATACAGGCATCTGTCAGATATTGTTTGCCCCAAAGCAGACTCAAGATACCAGCCTTCTATAAATGGCAGGGAAACTATACCCAGGAAATCTCAAAAGTATAGTTCCCGAAACAAGACCAAAAAAATGACAATACCAACTGACGTACCAAAGTGGACGAGGAAATTCTCAGAAGGGTTCATCCCTACATGAAGAGCTACAGGCAATTCATGTGTGCGGAGAGGAGAATTGAGTCTTCTCTAGGGATGAGCCTGATAGGGTAGTCAATCCCAAGAAGTCAGCCCTAAATACATAGGAGCAGCACTAAATGATCTCCCCAGGTTTACTTATAAACAGACACACACACACACACACACACACACACACACACCACCACCACCACCACCACCACTACCACCATCACCACCAACAAGAACAACTAAAGAATAAGAGGCAGTGATTTGAGAAGGAATGAGAGGACATGGGGGAAATTGAAGGGAGAGAATAATGTAAATATGGTACTCATAAAATTCTCAAAAAACAAAATAAAATCTAAAACAATAAAAAATTAAAGGGGAAATATGTTGTTTTCAGAGATTCTTCAGCAGAAATAATCATAGATAGGGTATTTCTAGGAATACCTACCCTCTCGGAATGAAATATAAGAATGAACAGGGCTGTACCAAATGCTACACTATTATATGGTGTGTTATAATAAGATTATAATTTTACAAAGAGCATTTAATAAGGCACTAAAATAAGCTACAAGGATTTAAAAAAAAACTTGCTATTCTCCTTAACTTCTTTAGACTCTGACATAAGGTGGCTCCCTAATTCTTGAAACACTCTCGTCTTTATTTTTACAACCCTGCAGGAGTACAGGGTTTCCTGTGCACCTGTCTTTCCTTTCCATCTTTGCTGCCATCTCGCCCTCAAGGTTGTTAATATGCCCAGTCTGTGCTAAGAATACATCTTTCTAATCAACTCAAATTCTGTTATGAGTTTCATCCATCATTATTCTCTAGTGAATTCCAAATTCTAAATAATCCCTGCTCTCTCATTCATGCCACAGCATATTTCAAACCAGTTATCACCAAATAACAAGCTTGAGGACTGAAGCACATACTAAGTCATTACACTTCCTTTTCTCTCAAAGTCCCCTGCAATCGCTATTGCTAATGTTATTACTTAGAAGGTCACTTTTCTCTTGCTCCCTTCTCTTTCAGCCCCATATACCTAATTTGACACTAAGTCTGAACTTTCTTGAGCCCTGGATTTTCAACTTATCCCCTTCCTTTTTTTAAATGTATTTATTGTATGTATTAGTATTTAGCCTGCAATTTATGCACCTTGTGCATGTCTGCTGCCTGCACGTCGGGAGGACAAAAGAGGGTATGGGACCCCATGAGACTGGAGTTACACATGACTGTGAGCTACCATGTGAGTGCTGGAAAATGAACCCGGGTCCTCCGGAATAACAGCCAGTGCTCTTAACTGCTGAGTCATCTCTCCAGCCCCTGCCTCTTTCCACTCCCACTTTCCCTTCAGATGCCTAGGACTGGATTGTTTTACACCTTTTTCTCGGTTATTCTTCCACAAGGTCATTCCCTGTTATTAGCTGAATTCCTTCCCTGCCTGGCAGGTCTCCACAGCCTTTTGCTCTAGTCAAGCCTCCTTCCTTGGTCATTCTCACCATCAATCTCCAATCAGACTTGTATTTCGTGGCCACAGTGAATTCTCCTCTCCTCCTTCCAGGTGTCTAAACAGTAAGTGTTAATTAAAGATCAGGCCAGCTGGGCAATGGTGGCACAAGCCTTTAATCCCAGCACTTGGGAGCAGAGGCAGGCAAATCTCAGTGAGTTCGAGGCCAGCCTGGTCTATAGAGCGAGTTCCAGGACAGCCAGGACTGTTACACAGAGGAAACCCTGTCTTGAAAAACCAACCAACCAAATAAACAAACAGACAAATAAATGTCAGCCCAAAACTCATTTATTCTTTGATACTCTTCTTTTCCTTTCCTAAGCTCTCTTTGGAGCATAGCAGCCACTACACTATAGCTACATCAGCGTCCCTCTGCTACTTTGTGAATGATAGCAGGATTCCAAGTAGAGTTCTCTGGTGTCCAGTGTCCTCCACAGTACTACATTCAGTGGGCGCTCAAGAAAAGCTCTTGGATCATATGATAACGACTGTTCAAACTAAATTAATTTTTTAGACACTGTCTTGCTGTACTACATATCCTGGGCTGGCCTAGACCTCATTACATCGTGCCAGGCTGGCCTGGAAAGTATTAAGATTACATACATAAGTCACTATACCTATCCATGCCACTTAATTTAAAACACACACACACACACAAAAAAAAAAAAACTTCTGCTCTTATTTCTCTCCTCAATGATCACGTACTGACTCTGAAAGAGCCCATGGGAGTTATTACACTCATTCCCCTCCCACTTCTCTTGTTGCCATGGAATTTAACACATGAAACATACACACCACACAATGTTAAACATGGACAACCGTAGAATCTCTGGAAGAAAAAGCCACAAAAAGTAACTAGATACTCCCCTTACACGTGGAAAGACTGCTGCTCCCCCACCGCATTCTGGTTTAAAGAAAGGCCTTAAATTAAAAGACAAGGAAAACCGGAAATCCTTCCTTCTCCAGATCTCTGGAGAGCACTGTTCTAAAACTGACCCTGATAGTAGAGAGGTGGGTGTGGGGGAGAAACCTTAAACTTGAGAGCTCAAATCAAGGGAGGAAGAGACCCAAATGTACTGGAGCCCAGCACATCTCTCTCAAAGGCCACAAGTTCACAGCAGTCTCATTTTCTAACTTGTCTTGCTGGATTCTTGAGTCTGTTTAAACTATCCTATTGCTTAATACCACTCAGCTACCAAATAACAAGTCCTCCATCGTTAGTTCAAGGAAACAAGAGCAGAGCAGCCACACACCCTGACTGTCCTCTAGTTCGCGTAACCTCATGAGCTGGCCTTTTCATGGGCCAACAGAACGTAATTAACTACTTATGAAAACAAGGAAAAGTTATAAGCCCACATATGCAAACCTTTGTGTGAAGTAATAGGGGCTGCGGCGGGGCTGCATTCCCAGCACCCCGGCCACCTGCTCAGCTAGCTTATGCCCCAAAATAATTACACAGACACTGTATTCTTTTAAGCACTGCTTGGCCCTTTAGCTCTAGCACTTACAGGCTAATTCTCACATCCCGATCAACCCATCTCTAATAATCTGTGAGAACGGTCTTACCCGGAAGATTCTAGCCTAGTCCGTCCTGGGTTGGAGCTTCATGCCGTGTGTCTGCCCGGGAGCGGGGCATGGTGTCTCTCTCAGGCGTCTGCTCCCGAGCGAGCTGTGGAGTCTCTGACCTCACTTCTCTTCCTCCCAGCGTTCTGTCCTGTTTTCTCCTCCCACCTATACTCTAACCAATAAAATGGGCCAGGGCAGTGCCTTTATTAGCCAATGACCTTCCTCCATCATTTGTGATTATAATACATTCCTTAATAAATCATATAGGCAGCCAACCTCAGAAGCTGCTAGTGTTTACCTCAAGGTTAATGGAACATTTAGTTAAGAAATTATTGCTGGATCTGGAATTACAGGGAGTTGTGAGCCACCCAACATAGGTGCTAGGATCTGAATTTGAGTCCTTTACAGGGACAGAAGGTATTTTTAACCAATCAGCTAGCTCTCCAGCCCAACATGTGTGTCAACCCTTTTACTGGATGTTTTCTTTTTTTTTTTTTTTATCTGATGCTCTCTGTCCTCCTATGTCACCTACACTCATGTACCCCCACCTCCCACTCACATACATGTAGATAAAAATAAATACATTTTTTTTAAAAAAAGTCTTTTTAAAGTTGTTTGTGTGGGACCCTCACCCCTTATTCTCAAAGGAGCAAGAAGAAATTTCCCAGCAGAATGTTTTCCCAGGAAGATAGTGGCCTTCCCCTCTCCCACCCGGGAGATTCTGAGCACAAGGTCACTTAGCTCAGCCCAGCCAGCCACCTGGTACAGGCTGATAAAGATGGCCCAACTCAAGAACAGTGGCCTTGCTCTAAA
Organism: Microtus oregoni; assembly: GCF_018167655.1. NCBI lineage: Eukaryota > Metazoa > Chordata > Mammalia > Rodentia > Cricetidae > Microtus > Microtus oregoni. The sequence goes on along the minus strand of NW_024544751.1, from coordinate 556,852 downwards.
AACAAGGAAAAGAATGGGAGGGAGCAAATGTCCTTGTACCCGTGCCAAACATCTTCAGAGATTCTCTTTGTAGTTATGCCTTGAAAAGCTTACCCCACAGAGGAGATACAAACTCCTCTCTACCTTGTTGTAAGGGGGATGGAGATAAGTTCCAAACATGTTTGTATTATGCTGATTAAACCTTATTTATTACAAAAAAAAAAAGAAAGAAAGAAAAAGAAATTATTGCTGGGGGTTGCTGAAGAAAACAAGAAGCAAATACTCGGCAAACTGACCCAGCAAAGTGCTCAAGCTATGTCAGGCTGTCAGTGTGTCAGCCTGACCGTGTCAGGCTAGCAGAAAAAAAAATTTCTTCTTGGGTCAAACACAAAGAATGACATTTAGGTATGTCTTTCTTATTCCAAAACAGAGACCTTGGTGTTCTACCAGTGATGTACTCACAACATCGCCAGAATTTTTCTTCTTTTTAAGATTTAATGCAGTCTCAATCCTTATCTAAGTAAGGTTTTGTTTGTTTGTTGGAGCAGGTTCTAAAGTAGCTCAGCTAGCAAAGAATGCTATTCAATTCCGGATCATGTTTTATTTCCCAAGTGCTGAGGTGACGGGCATGTACAGCCAGCTGATCACCAAGAATTTTACTGTGTGCTGACTAAAATGCCAACCCTAACTGCCATGCAAGGTCTTCCCAAAGGAAACAGGAAGCTTCCAGAGGCACAGGTACCTTATGAGGGCTGAGTCTAATTCTAGCATGAACAGCATCTGAAAACTCACCATCTCAAGGAGTTGGAAAACGGGAGTAATTTTGCTATTTTTTTCAGATTAAAATTTGAGAGGCAAAAATATTTTTACACAAGTATATTATTTATTATATTATTATATTATAATAATATATATATTATTATATTATTTATTATTAAGTGTAAATAGTAATCTATGTGCAGAGGTCCTGTCTATCTGAATATTTCATGCATGTGTATATAGATATGAGAGAAAAGAAGAAGAAAGAGACACACTGAGAACCTTTTGTAGATTCCATGGCACAAGTCAAGATGGAGCCAGCCAGCTCATAAATTTACTGCTAACCACAACTAAATATAATTCAAAACACCTGGAAGTCTTTTTTAAGGAAAAAAAAATAAATGAACTGAAAAGAGTCTACAGACCCGGGCAGTTGTCAGAATTTATGCTGCCAGACAGATGGCACCAATGCTCTTAGGACAAAGAAACAAGTCAAAGGCTTGATTCCTTCAACTGAGCATCAGGGCCTCTACATATGACTATTTACAGTTCAGAATACATACCCTCGCTAAAGCCATGTGTTTAAGAAACCATCGCTGCAGCTACGGAATAAAGTAAACAAAGTTCCCAAGCGAAGGCTCACCACTTTTGGTTACACACCTGTGTTCACTTTGTGGTAAACTACTTCAATGTAATGTTGAATTTGCCCACTACAGTGCATGTGTGTTATAGTTTAATTGACAAGTTTTAAAAATTTTTCAGTATCCTTTGTCGAAAGTGGGAGCATTATGAAATGCCTTGATACACAAATGTTTAAATGGCATAGTAGAATTTATTGGTTGAGAAGGACCAATGGGACATGAACAAAAAAACCCTGACTTTACAACTAAGGCAAAAAGGAAACATAGGCTAATTCAGCACTCTCTAAAGCAATACTCTCTTGGTTGACTGTTTTCTCTAGCCTTTAAAAAATGTATGTTCACATACAAAAGGAGATCAAGGGGATACAAATTGGAAAGGAAGAAGTCAAACTTTTGCTATTTGCAGTTGATATGATAGTATAAATGATAGTATACATAAGTGACCCCTAAAATTCTACGAGGGCACTCCTACAGCTGATATACACCTTCAGTAATGTGGCAGGATTCAAGATCAACCCAAAAAATCAGTAGCCCTCCTACATAAAAATGAAAAAGGGAATGAGAAAGAAATCAGGAAAACATCACCATTTACAATAGCCATAAATAACATAAAATATCTTGGGGTAACACTAACCAAAGAAGTGAAAGACCTGTATGACAAGAACCTTAAGTCTTTGAAAAAAGAAATTGAAGAAGGTATCAGAAAATGAAAAGATCCCCCATGTTCTTAGATAGGTAGGATCAACATAGTAAAAATGGCAATCCTACCAAAAGCAATCAATAGATTCTAATGCCAGCCCCATCAAAATCCCAACACAATTCTTCATAGACTTTGAAAGAACAATACTCAACTTCATATGGAAAAAACAAAAAACCCAGGATAGCCAAAACAATTCTGTACAATAAAGGAACTTCCAGAGGCATCACCATCCCTGACTCTATTATAGAGCTACAATAATGAAAACAGCCTGGTATGGGCCTAAAAACAGACAGGTGGACGAATGGAATTGAATACTGCTTGAACTGACTTTTTGGAACCCATTCTCTTTGGAGGGATACCTTGCTCAGCCTAGACATGGGGGGGGGGGGGGGAGGGCCTTGGTCCTGCCTCAAAGTGATGTGCTAGACTTTGTTGACTCCGCATGGGAAGCCTTACCCTCTCTGAGGAGTGGACAGGGTGGGGTAAGGGGAAGCAGGAGGGAATGGGAGGAGGGGAGAGAGTGGGAAACTGGGATTGGTATACAAAATGAAAAAGATTTTTTTTAAAAAAGAAATTAATTAATTTTAAAAAAGAGTATGAAACAAAAAAAAACAGTGACAGGAGATAACAAAAGCCTTAAAAGTTAAGGAAATTACAACAATTTCTAGTCTGGACAATAAAGCCTCATGAATAAGGAAGTAACACGAGAAAAACAGTTATTTTGTATAACAGGTTTGTTGGGCTTGGTTGAAGTGGCGGGGAGGGGAAGCCAGGCGATGGTGGCACACGCCTTTAATCTCAGTACTTGGAAGGCAGAGGCAGGCGGATCTCTGTGAGTTTAAGGCCAGCATGGTCTATAGAATGAGTTCCAGGACAGTCAGGGCTGTTCCCAGCCCTGTTCTTCTGTCTCAAAAAAAAAGTGGGGGGGAGGGGAGGAAGAAAAAAGGAAAGAGAGAAAAAATCCCATAGGACCTAATGGGATTCAAATTTGGAAATGCGAGGAGCCATCCAAACCTGAAACATTTCTGGGCCAGGGTGGCGGACAATATATTAGTGAGGTAGTGCTTAGATTTGCTGGCTATATGGGGATAAAAAAGCATAATAGGAACCCAAGGTTTCTTGCTGAACCAAAAAGGACCCTGTTTCTCTAAAAGAAAAAGCTAAGTCCTAACAAAAGAATAACAAGTAGAGGCAGGCTAGCAAGAAATGTAGGCGATGACAAAGGTTGGCTTGCAGGATGGACATAATTTTCTGCAAGGCGAGGTCGATCGGACATGTAAACACAGGAAGCAAAAAGAGTTAGGAAAGCAACACTTTAAACATGAAAACTCATGACAGCTAAGTCATCTGTAAACGCCCCTCTGCATAGTTCCTTCCCTGAGATCCTTCCATACTTGAGCGCATGTTAAAACAGCCCTGAGCCCTAGCTCCCTGGCCCTCCTTCTCAGACATGCACGTCTGAATGGCATCTGAGATTTTCTTAACAGAGCACAGTTAAGGTTGCCCCTTTGTATGAGAACTTCCAGGAAGAGTATCTGAAGATAACCCTGTCACATAAAGTAACAGTGGTGGTCTGGAAGCATTCAATCAGTGTTATGTGGATCTTGTCAAAGGTATCCTATGTGAAGGCAGTGATTTTTTTCCCCTTGCAAAACTTGTACCTAACAGGGCTAGATTTAATAAGCAGCATTTAATAGATTGCTTTTTAACTTTTATTGAGTTTGTTCTGACAATTTTATACATGTGTAAATATTCTAATTATCATGGACTTCTTTAACAGTGCTTAGCTGTTAGTAACTCAAAGGTAAACACAGCTAAACTCCCTGAATCTAGTTAAGACATGGTCTTAGCAGATAAGATACTATCTATCTAAAAACCTCACTATCTAATCCCCAAAAGTTATGGCTACAGAAGAAAGGGCCTATGTATAAAGAGACTATAAGCAGCTGTTGACAAACTTAGCTACAATGATGTAGCATCAGTTTCTAACAGGTTACCTTCATGAAATTTCAATAAGCAGATGATAGTAATGGATTTTGGTCAATGAGATAGTTTAGGTACAAAGGGCAGGGTCATATGACAGTATATCATTTCCAAAGTGTGTTGGCAATATCAGCTGTTTCCCTCATCAGTATTCCACTCCTTCCGTGTCTATGTTAACTTTTCGGGATCCTATCTCCAACTTTTCCTTATGATGCAATCTTCTGTTCTGGAAGACTACCAAGTCCATCAGTCTTGACTGATAAGCTATATTCTTTAGGCCAGCTTGTTTTCAATTAAGTTATGGAACACTTGTATAAGACACATTTCTACGTAGTTTCACCTTTTCCCCCTTAAAATGTGATTGTTCCATAGAGGAAAGGGGAGACATACTAAAATAATTAATCTTCATTGTCATTCAGGCTGGCTTTGAGATCACTAGAGGGAATAGGAGAAAGAAGTTGAGCCCGGCATTCATCTCTCTGCTTCTTGACTTCAGATACAGTATCACCATCTACTGTATGCTCCCTCCGCCACGCCTTTCCCATCTTGATGGACTATGGTCCCGCAAATCCTAAGTCAAAATAAATCCTTCCTTAAGTTGCTTTTGTCCGAGCAAAGAGAACAGTAACTAACTGTATAATACATAGTAATGTATTAAAACCTCCAAGAAATCTAGCAGTAAAGAAACATATTTAGACAGGAATGGAGGCATACACCTTTCATATCTCAGCACTCAGAAAGTAGAGGCAAGTGGATCTCTGTGAGTTCAAGGCCAGTCTTGTCTATATAGCAAGCTTCAGGCCCACCAGGGATACATAATTAGAGCCTTTTAAAAACATATCAAAAAGAAACACTGAATTTTCGATTAACTCATTTTGGAAACAATCTACTACAAGAGACAGAAAGGTAAATTCTTAATTTATCCTATAGCTAACCTCATTTTATGAATTCTTTTTATGAATTAAAAATGAAAAAAGGATGGAATCAAACTATAGTTACAAAAAGAAACTGTTTCCTTAAAGATTTGTCAGGGCCTGCTGGCAACTGAGTTCAATCTCAAAAACCCACATGGCTGAAGGAGAGACCCAACTCCTGTAAGTTACCCCTGACCTCCACATGCGTGCTGTATCACTCATGGCCTCTCCTACACATGCGCATGCGCGCACACACAAATGTAAAAATTGCTAAAGACTTACTACATATAAAAAAGCTAACTAGCTTATTTGCTAACATAATGAAAGGCTCAAAAGACTTTCAAAATTTTAAACCAATACACAAATTCCTACATATGTTTAGCTAAGAAAAGAACAATGTATTTTCGTGTCTTAAAAATGAACTATAGTTGGTTTTTAAACAATGCCAATATTGGGCTAGTAAATAGAAGAAAAGACTAAACAGACATCTTGGGCAGACAGAGACAGCAAAGCAACAGGTCCTTTGAAATTAGGCACAAGTTTTTTTCTTATCTAGAAGAATAACAAGTATTGCTAATTTAAAAATAATCAAGATAGGATACAATGGAAATGCCTATTTAAAAAGAAGACAAGGTCCAAAAAGTTTTCTAATTCTACAAGCAGGTGAGGTGAAGTCACAACAATCAAGATAGTAGCAATACGTTCATCCAGGAAAGTCAGCGCAAATTTGTTTTAGATTTTTAAAAATGAAATCTTATTCCCCTGAGTGAGACGATTACGACAGTTTTAAGACAAGTAAATGTAAATGTTAAATATATAATAGCTTTCCATAGAGAGGGCAGGGTTCAGCCAGGAGTTTAGGGATTATTTGTGAAAGGCGGACTATGAGCTGAAGAAGGCAAATTGGCCAAGCTCAGCACACGGCCAGGACAATGCAGCTTTGTGTCTACTGTTTCAGAGCAATTAGCAATGGCTTCTTATTTTATCCTTAGAAACCTCTGGAATGGTCACCCTTCCCAGGAACAGCTCAGCGAACTTGATGTTATTTTACAAATGACCATTAAAGACTTGTACTGGAGAAAATGTAAAGTTGGATTTGGGGGAGTTAGCTATTGCTACTCCACATAAAATATAAGTACACTAAAGAAGAATGTTTTAAATATCACATAAAATGAGGCTAGGGAGAGGGCTCAGTGGATAAAGGTACTTGCAGTCAAGTCTGCCAACTGGAGTTTAATACCTTAGGGCTACAGGGTGGCAGGGAAAAAAATTCCTAAGTTTTCCGCTGACCTCCTCTAGAACAGGCACATGTACACATACACACACATGCACTCTCTCTCTCTCTCTCTCTCTCGCGCACACACACACACACACACACACACACACACACACGCTCGCACGCGCGCGCACACACACACACACACAAATAAATAAATAAATAAATAAATAAATAAATAAATAAATAAATAAATAGATAAATAAATAAATAAATAAATAAGTAAATGTATTTTTAAGAAGATAATACAAAATCCCAGGGCTGGAGAGATGGCTCAGGGTAAGAGTGCATGCTGAGAGAGCATGACGACTTGAGTTTGGGATAGCCATAAGCAAGCCTGTAGGGTGTAGAGACAGGGGGATCACTGGGGCTTCCTGGCCACCAGTCTAACTTTCGATGCAGTGACAGATGCTTTCAAAAAGGAATAAAGGAGAGTGATAGAATGGGGCATTTAATATGCCTCTGATGTCTGCACTCATATGCAGGGGTGGAGTACCCCATATACATATACAAACTTGCGCACACACCAAAAACACATGCACCACACACAAAAAAGATACTATAAAATAAAACAAGAGAACCCAATAGATTAAGATGAACAACTTCACAAGAATGTGACACTACATTATTAATGTTTTGTTAGGATAAAATTGGTTATATATATATATATATATATATATATATATACATACACACACACACACACACAAAGTGAAAAAAAAAAAACATGTGTTCCTTACAAACTGAATAAAAGGTACAGGTCAGGCGGTGGTGGCGCATGCCTTTAATCCCTGCACTCGGGAGGCAGAGGCAGGTGGATCTCTGTGAGTTCGAGGCCAGCCTGGTCTACAAGAGCTAGTTCCAGGACAGGAACCAAAAAAGCTACAAAGAAACCCTGTCTCGAAAAAATTCAAAAAAAAAAAAAAGTACTTAAATTAGAGCATCCTACATGCAAAAATGCTAAAATCATGAAAATAACTTTCTCAAAAGAAAAGCAGATACACAAAAAGGAAAAAGAAGAATCTAATAAAAAAAAGAAATATTCATTATTAACAAATGTCAAAAGAAAATAAAAGCTACTTAAGTATTTCAAAAGGAAATGAAGTGAACAATGAACTCATTATACAAATGGTTCTATCAAGTTAATTTCATGAGATGTATGTCAGCTTTGTTATTAAACCCAAAATGTGGCTAAAACCTCAAAAGGAAAACTACAGATTTGCTGCTGTCTTTGTGAACAAAGGTGCAAAATTCTAACCAAAACCTTAGTAAGGTATACACCAATTTTAAAGGGGTTCTTTATTCATCTTGTCTACTTAGATTTTAGCGTGAGGTTGAAAAGTTGATTTAAAATAAACACAAGTAGTCAAAAATAATAGCTGAATAAATACAATTTTTAAAACCTGAAAGTTCAGCATTCAATTCTGCTTTTTTTTAATAGAAGTCCTTTTCAGCTGGTCTTGGTGGCATAAACCTGTAATACTGGCATTTAGGAGGCTGAAGAAGGTCATCGTCAGTTACACAGTGAATTTAAATCCCACTTGGGCTACATAAGATCCTTCCTCAAAAAGAACAAAATATAGAAGCACTTTCTTTTAATATTATACAGGAAGATAGAACTAAAGGAGGTCAAAATTCTTTTGAAGACAGTCATTAAAGGTATTCATCTCAAACAAAGAAGAAAATTATCTAATCACAATTGCTAATTACCCACAATAGAAAATGTGATCACGATAATCAAGTATGAAAAATAATGAGTAATATAAGAAGCTGGAAAGAGCATTATTCTCACACTATAAAATCATATATAACCCAAAAGGCTGACATATTCTAGAACCAAAATTAAAAATAATATGTTCAAAGAATGAAGAAAATTACAAAAATAAATTACATTCCTGTTCCTATAATAAACTGAAAAGGGGCAGAAATCCCATTTACCCCATCGACACACACACTCATGAGTATATGTGTGTGTGTGTGTGTGTGTGTGTGTGTGTGTGTGTGTGTGTATGCGAGGACTAAATATGGCAAAGATAAAAATAAATTTAGGTCTTATATTTTACTTTGATAGTTTTCAAATCCTGTCACCATTCCCTAACAACAGTATGATACCCCAAAAGCTTGGCTTCTAAATATAAAGTTAACATCTCAGAACAAAAGGTTACAAATGGCTTTGTTTTTTTTTTTTTTTTTTGTGATTTTTCGAGACAGGGTTTCTCTGTGGTTTTGGAGCCTGTCCTGGAACTAGCTCTTGTAGACCAGGCTGGTCTCGAACTCAGAGATCCGCTTTTTTTTCCAAGACAAGGTTTCTCTGTGTAACAGCCCTAGCTGTCACAGAACTCACTCTGTAACAGACCAGACTGGCCTCAAACTCACAGAGATCCATTTGCCTCTGACTCCTGAGTGCTGGGATTAAAGGCGTGCGCCACCAACACCTAGCTCAAACAGATATTTTTTTTTTAATCAAGAACGAATAAAGCACAAGTAAATGATTATGAAGTATACCCAAAACGTACAGTGTTAGGTAGAAAAAAAGGCAAAATCCAATAAACGTAACATATATCAACTGTTGTGATGCGGCATTCCCAAGTCAGAGAACACGCCTGCCTAAAGATAGACCTTTTCCTTTATTAAATGTACTTTGTACCAAACACATTTCTCACGACTGTATTCACATTTTTTATCCCCAAAACGTGATTAAGTCATTACTTCCATTTATTACTCATTGATGCCTTAATTTGAGGTACTTGCACATGAACCAAATACACAAATCTGTAGCTCAAATTATCTACGCTAGCTAGTTATAGTTGTTTTCTGTTCCAATTATACCACAGTAAAGCTATCTTATTCCTTATCGTAAGGAAGTTATGCAATCTTTTAATTCAGCCACCAAAATAATATTTCTATCCCATTGATGCAAAGGAATTAATAAATAAAATGCTAATTGCAAAAGGCTTCCCACAATGGTGGCCCTCACCTGTAATTACAGCACTCTGGAGGATGAGGCAAAGGATCACTTGGAGTTCAAGGTCAGCCAAGGCTACATAGTAGATTCCAGGTCAATGCAGTAAGGCCCTCAGAACAAACAAACACCAACAAAGAAAGAAAAAGTCTAGACCCAGAATTGTTGTGTATACTTATAATTCCAGCATTTGGAAAACAGAGGCAGGAGAATCAGGAACTCAAATTTATCCTTAGTTACATAGCAAGTTCAATGCCAGTCTAGGATATGAGACCCTGTTTCAAAAGAATGGGAAAAAGTGCCAATAATAAAAGAAAAAAAAACACGTAACAAGTGATAAAAAAAAGTAACAAGCAGACTTCCTCACTTGGCGCACACACACAATTGGAAACAAAGGAAGAATTTGTAGCAATGGACATAATAATATAAATAGCTGGAATTTCAAACGTGTCCAATAGTCTTCTATATGTGCACACACGCTTGCATTACAACTTTGAGGCTGCTTTGACGAGAAAGCTCCGGTATTATTTAGCTGCATGCATTCTAAACCTGCCCTTCCCAGGAGAGCAGCCTTTATGCAAAGTCATTCAGTATGTCGCTGTTTTCCTCTCCTCTCATAATTGCCAGGAACATAAAAATGAAGTACTTCTTGCAAATCCCTTGCTGTATTTATTGAAAAGAGGGCTTTCTGTTCTCTTTCCCTTTTTTCAATTTTTTTCTCTTTTCCTAATTTAGGAAATAGATGAATGAAACACGTTCTATGCCTTTACTTTCTAAAGGTTGCTCCCTGCCGCTCCTCCCCATGACCCTTCTTTGAATTCTTTCAGTGGTCAGCAGCCCTGGATAGGAATAAATACTTCTCCCACTCTGTTTCATATTATTTTATTTGTTGGAAATTAAAAAGAAATCCTGAAAGCAGACACCCACAGTCTCCCATTAGGAGAAAGGGGCTCCTTCTCATCTATGCTCCTTGTGACCCTTTAAGACATTCAAAGGGATTTTGAAAATGTTTATTCTGAAAATTTCCATTATTTCCCGAAAGACTATCTTATTAAAGGCAGTTTTTAGCACATCACTCTGAAAAGAAAAAAAAAAAAGAACAGTCCAAATTTAGAAGAGCAAACCAGAAAGCAACGAGCAAGGGTAATTATGGTAGAAGAAAGAAAAGGGGAATGTCCACCGAAACAGAACGATCATTCCCATTCCCACTAGTACCTGGCCTACTGGGTCCAAGCATCTCAAAGCCAGGAGATTGGAGGTCAAAGCATACTGGGCCCAAGGACCTAGACTAACTCCCTTAAACCAAGAACTTGGTGAAATGGAAAGTGGGAACAGTCATGCTACTGAGGCTCCATGTTTAGTTTCGATACAGGTAACTATAGCGCAAAGCATCCCTCTCAGGAGCCTTTGGTTATTCTGTCCAAAGGTCAACTGCTGCTATTTCCATGGTGCTCCTAAGAGAATGGAATACATCTGTGAATATTTGGATTTCAAAAGACACAACTTACACACTTTAAAATTTCATTTAACAAATATGTAAACAGAATGAAGACCTTCTAAGACCAAAGCATTAAAACTGAGTAAGGAAAAATTGAATACCATGGTGGCTTTTGATGCAATTTCAACGCCACTTTGGGATTTGTTCATTTGATAATTACTTTTTTTTTTTGGTTAGGATATAGTATAAGGATTCAGCTTCCAGAATAAAAAATGGAACAAGATGTGGATAAGGTCCAGAGACAGTGCAATGCATTAAGCATGAAAGTAGAAATTAGAATGCTATACAAGTAACTTCAACTATATGGAAGACTGGATAGTGAAAATCAAGTTCATACCATGCCTTTGAATCACACGTAGAGGAATAATGGTTCATCAGGGAAAGGAATTTTTAATAACTGCTATTGAAAAAATGATTAAAATTCACTGATTCAAATAAGTCAAAGATTCAAATTTATAATGAAGAAAGCCTATCAAAGTGGAATAAGAAGCTAAAGAGATAAGCCTAGTAGTTAAGAGCACTTGCTGTTTCTGCAGAGAACCCAGGTTCACTTCCCAGTATCCATATGGTAGTTCACAACCTTCTGTAACTTCAGTCCCTGGAGGCCCAGCATTGTGTTCTGGCCCTTGAGGGCACCACGCACATATGTAGTACACAGACATACATGCAAGCAAACACTCATACATGTTAACTAAAAATAAAGAAAATTTTCTTAAATGGAATAATGCATTTATATTCGATATGTAAAAGAATTTTATCAAAAGAAGAAATGATCACCCATACAGGACCAATATGACCAAATAAAATCAAAATATATTAGCCAGGCATAGAGTGGCAGATGCCTGCAACCTAGCTATTTAGGAACCTGGAACTGGAGGACTGAGATCCCAAGGCCAGTCTGGATTATTTTAAGAGACTTTACTCTGAAAATTAAAATTAAATGAAAAAATAAAAGATGTATCTTAATTTAAAAAGAAAATACAATTAAAAATAAAGGACAGTAAATTAGAATGTTTAAACAATACACATAAAAGTAGCCATGATTATGATAAAAATTAATCTGATACAGAAGATAAAAAAGTTTTGATATAGTCTCATAGTTGATAAGCTGATAATTTCCTCTAAAACACATCTTTAAATTATTTGTGTGTATGTATATTGTGTGCTCCGTGGCGCACATGTGGAAGTCAGAGGATGGCTTGCAGGAGGTGGCTCTCTCCGTCCACCATGCTGGCTCTGCAGAGCCAACTCAGGTTGTCAGGCTTGGTAAACAAGTATCTCTACCCACTGAGCCATCTCATTGGCATCTAAATCATATTTTATAAAAGCCTTTTAGGCTTTGAAAATTGTTTTGTTTCATGGCTGGGAATGTAGCTCAGTTTGTAGAGAGCTTGCTTAGCAGCCAAGTCCCAATACTGCATAAACCAAGTATGGCACATGCCTATAATGCCAGCATTTAGGAGGTGGGGTGAAAGGATCAGACATCACATAATGAACTCAGATAGACAGAGCAGTTGGGGATACAAGGAACCCTGTCTGGATACAAAGTGAATGTTCATGGTTGGCTGCTGTAAGGGATGGACTGCAGAGAGTCTTTACTATAAGGTAGGAGATACACTTCTTTTCAAGCTGTGTTTTGTTAGCATCTTCCTCTTGCTTGAGAAGTTTAGTCAGTGTTCTCTTGCTGTGAAGAGATGAAGAGACACCATGACCAAAGCAACTCTTACAAAAGGAAGTGTTTACTGGGGCTGGCTTATGGTTTCAGAGATTTAGTCCATTATCCTCGTGGTGGGGAGCATGGCGGCACACAGATAGACACGGTGCTGGAGAAGGAGCTGGGAGTTCTACATGTGGATGCACAGGCAGCAAGGAGAAGACAGTCAGTGGGCCTGACTTGGGCATCTAAGACCTTAAAGCCCACCCTCTGTGACGTGGTTCCCCTACGAAGGCCACACCTACCCCAATAAGGCCACATCTCCTTCTAAATAGTGCCACTCCCTAAGGACTAGCATTCCAATATGAGACTATGGGGGACATTTTTGTTCAAACCACCACAGAAGCTTCTGTTTCAACTGTTCCCATTAGTGTCGCATGCCCGCGACAGTACACTCTAATCATGCCAGCCTCTCTGGAAATCCACTGCCTTTCCACAAACACTTTGCTCTTGGCTTGACTATCCATATTGGTTTTAAAAATATCTAGGTTTGGGAGCTAGAGAGATGCCTCAGAGCTTAAGAGTGTATACTGATCTTGCAAAGACTCTGAAGTCTGATTTCTAGAACCCACATTGGGCAGCTCACAGTTGTCTCTAAGTCCAGGTCTGGGGGATGCAACATTTTCTTCTGGCCCCCATGGACACCTGCATTCATGTACACACACACACACACACACACACACACACACATACCTGCATTCACGCACACACACACACACACCTGCATTCATGTACACACACACATACACACACACACATACACACCCGCATTCATGTACACACACACATACACACACATACACACCTGCATTCATGTACGCACACACATATACACACGCACACACACAGCATACACATACACACCTGCATTCATGCACACACACATACAAACCTGCATTCATGTACACACACACATACACACCTGCATTCATGTACACACACACATACACACACAGTATACACATACACACCTGCATTCATGCACACACACATACACACCTGTATTTGTGTACACACACACACACACACAGAGGGAAGGAAGGGGGAGAGAGAGAGAGGGAGGGACTAGGAGAGAAGGAGAGAGTGTGTTAAAAATAAACATTAAAGAAAAATTTGTAGGCCTGGTGTGGCAGAACACAACCAGGTCAGAACCTGGACATTCAGGTAGGTGAAGCAGGAAGAATGTGAGTTCAGATTAGCCGGGCTACATAGAAAGATGTTCTCTCCCAAAGAGAGGGGAAGCTCTGCCATTTGGAGGGAGTCAACAGGCCAAACCTCTCTTTTCAATACATGACAGTGCCTAAACAAAGGGTACACTTCCATTAAATAGGGTTAGAATTTTGATGTAAGAATTTTCAAAGCAGGTTTCAAGTCAGGCAGATAAGAGGCTATAAGTAGAAGCAATTAATGTGAACATGTTTTTTAAAAGTCAAGACTGGCCCCAGGTTCAATCCCCAACACCAAAATTAATTAATGCTGGAAGGAAAGGAAATGAGCACTTATATTTAAAGAGCGGAGCTATAGTGTCGTTCCTCAGTAGAGCACTGATGCGGAATTTTAACTCCATCACAGCACCACAGAAACAAGAAGACAAAAAGTAGCCATTACAGTTTTCAAAGTGTTTTCCTATCAGTTAGCATACAAGAAAAACTAAGTAGATTATATTGTAAAGAAAGTCTTAGCCATCAGCTAATCTAGCACACATTTTGAAGATACAGGCATTGAAGGTCAAGAATTTCTGTTAGCAATAGCTAACAGTCACACCTTACACCAAATATATACTTTAATGCTTCTCTTACCAAAAGTATTGAAAAAAAAAAAGAAGGAAAAGCTGAGTGTGGGGACATAGTCCTGCAATTCCAGCAACTCAGAGCTGTAGCAATAGGACTGCAAGCTCAACACCTACCTAGGTTGGGAGGTAAGTTCAAGGCCAGCCAGGCAACTAGTGAGTCCCTGTCTCAAATGTTTTTAAAGGCAAACAAGAGTGGTAGGTAGATGGTTGATAGAGTACTTGCGTAGCTACCAAGGAGGAAAAGAAAAATCTAAAACAAGAAAGTATCATATTGATAGCCAACATGAACCTGGAAACACTCAAGTTAACAACACGAGCACCGGAAAGGTATAGTTCTCCATCTGTAAAAAAATTGTACAGACCTTTTACTGTTCCAAGGAGAACGTAGGTAATCGGGTAGGCAGCCTATAGACAGGCGAGGAAGGGCATTGACATAGGCCAATAGTAAAGCATTTACATAGCATGCACCAAGCCCTGGGTCTGATCCCAGGCTCTGACCACAGCAGGAAAGGTAGGAATGGAAGGAGGGAAGCCCTTTCACAAGGAAATTGAAAGGGGTCTGAATTTACAATACTTCACCTGTCCGCGAGGCAACAGTGCTCTAATGAATGAAATTTCAACCGTGTAGAAGCTAAGAGTGTAGTCCCTTTGAACGACCTTCAGCTTACACTCTCTCAGATGCTTCGACGCAATTCTCATTTCACAGTTGAAATACTCAGAATAGTTAAGCACTTCCCAAAAATTGGCACAAGACAAGCTACATAATTTGAGGAACCCAATGTAAAATGGATCTATAATATCCCATTCCAAAATTATTAAGAACTAAGAAGAGCAGAGCTTCAAACCATACAAGGCCTTCCTGAGTGACAGGCCTCTAGCTGCAGCAGAGGTCAAATGACTGAAAAGTGAACACTGGGTAGAGAGTTACTGTAGGGCTGCAATGAACCCACTTTCCTCAGACCACAAAGGTCCTAGGAGTGTACTCACTACATATCCTGTCTCATTGGAGAACTTAAGGGACCAGCTTACCCAAAGTCATACCATTGGTCTGCTGCAGAGATAGAATCTGAATGTAAGATGCTTGACTCCAGTTGCCGGTGGACACAAAAGAATCTTTTGCACTCTGTCCTTCTTCCAAGTCACTAGGATCAGTCGGTTATGGGCAATCAGAGCAGAGCCGCTGTCACCGTCACAGCTGAACCGGCTTACTGATGCTGGCCCAGCCCAGTCTGCCACCTGCTCTACAACTTTAGAATTGGCTTCCTAGCATCCTAGACTTCTGGGAAAGAGAAGAGGCATGGGAGGGGTGGCCCCCTTCTCCTCTTCTCCATCCATCCATCCATCCATCCATCCATCCATCCACCTACCATCTCTTCTTCTCCCTCCCTCCATTCCTGGATCCCTATACAGATGCAATGAATCCACGAGGACACAGGATTAACTTGCAAAGGTTCTCTTGTCCTGATACACAGAATTATAGAAGGACCAGTGATTTAGTCTCATAAGTGAAAAATGGTGGCGTCTCATATACTCTAGGAATGTTACCACACAACTGCACAAGCATGGAAATTACACTAGGCTCGGGGAGAAACGCACACTGACGACTCCTTGCTGCCAGACGCCAGCCACACCATTACACTCCAGTGAACATCAGTTTCGCACATCTCGAAACTAAGTAGGTGCTGTCAGTTTCCCTGGTTCTGAAGAACACTTAGATCCACTGCACTCTTGCCGAACTCAAAGCTTTAAAGGAGAGAAAGGATCCTCTGTGCACAGCTAGTACTTTCCTTCAAGTGCTCCACTTCTGAGCCTCCCCCATAAAAAACACTCTAAAATCCTTCCCTGTGCGCTCGCTTTACCCTCTTCACCAACAGACATATTCTAAACCCCTCCCCTATTCCCTAAGCCCCACTCAATTAAAAACTTGAGAAAATGATCCAAATGGATAATCTTAATGAAGTATAGGTGTGCAGTTACTATTTATGATGTGTGTTTCCCTTCCTAAAGGAGACCTACTGATTCACAATCTTAATCTATGTTCTCAGCTTCCTTAATAGAGCTTAGGAAAAAATTATTTTTTAAAACAGAGGGTTTTTTTTCCTACATTCCTTTCAGATGACAAAATTAGCCAAGGTGTACTTGCCTTGCTTTATCCTAGTACATTATGTTTAAGAAAAAACATATCACGATGCAGAACAAACTGACAACAAGGTCAAGTACACCCTTACTGCCACAGCAGAATACCTAGCCTACTGCTCTACCGCCCACTTCTCTGCCCTAAGCTCTGAGGATACCTTGATATGTGCTGTCTGGAAATACTTATACACAAAGACAAAGCCTGGAAGAAAACACAAAAATATTAACACCAGCAGTTTTGAAGGGATGATCATACTGGCGAGTTACATGACTAATATTAAATATAATTCTTAAAGTACATTTTCTGGCATATATGTCTGCATATGACTGCAAACTAAAAGCCTTGGGGCCCCTCCCTGCTTGAACCTATCACTTCATAATAACATCATCCTTCCTTTCCAGCAGTCTTAACTAGGACTGTCTCCCCTCCTTTGATCCTTTCTAGTTTAGCAAACCTCCAGGAACAATGAACAACAATTACCACTTCAACCTGCAAACCATTCCTTCCTGTGGATTTTCCTAATATACCACCTTTGACTTTCTGATGCTGGCTAGCTTCCCTGGGGTTCTGTTTCTCACTTTCCACATGGTTCTCACAGGTCAACATGCATCCTAACCTTCTAGAGAGCTTGTCAAAACAGCACTGGGCCCCATTCCCAACCTTATCCCTCACTAGTCCGGGGTTTGGCCAGAGAATTTTATTTTTGAATACTTCCTCGGTGATGCTGCCACTGCTGAGGGCCATACTTTAAGAACCACTACTTTAAGGAAAAGAGAGAAAAATAGATTCCAAAGCAGATTTCACAACCTCTGCTGAATAATGTTTGATTCGGAAGATGATCTTGGACAAGATGCCATTATATGTCCCTAGCTATCTGACAACCAGACACTGTCAAAAGGTCACTGGAGATTCTTGGGTGTGCAAATGAGTAGGTCTATTTCTTGGGCTCTTTTCCTTCTGTTGGTTTGTTTTCTCCAGTTCCAATGTGCTAGTTTTTGTTTTATATTATTTTATTATTATCCCATAAAAACCTGTTTGTTTTCTAATGAAATACAGAAAGAAGATGGATCCATATGGGAGAGGAGTTGGGGAGGAGCTGGGAGGACTAGAGGGATGGGAAGTGTCATCAGGATATATTATGTGAGGCGGAAAATCTATTTTCAATAAAAGGGGGGGGGAGTTCCCTGCAAAATCATCCCTTTAAGAAGAAACTAGTTATACTAGCAACCTAGCTTTCTTTCAATGAAGCAATGATGGTCCCTCCTCTTGCACCAAAGATTGAAATCTTTCTTTCTCCCAATCTGATCCTTTTTAATTTGTCTATGCTCCATACTACTATGCATCAGGCACGATGAAGATACTCTGGTTGATGAACACATCTCTTTTCTTAGAATAGTCGCAATTAATTGAAGACACAGTGTGCTCAACGAGTCCAGCAGTCTGTAGGGACATGGAGCTGGGATTCATGGTACAGTTTGGGAATGATGATAATAAAGATGGATAGAAGTCCACAATGTAAGAGTGATGTGAGGCAGTAGGTCGGACATATTTAAAACCGCAAGTGCAAACAAAATAAGACTCAAGAACTATCACTTCTTCCATGTGGCTGAAGGCAATCCCTACCTCTTTCCTTGTAGGAAGAGGAAATATAGAAGAAAGTAGCATTAGCAGTTATTCCTTCTTATGAATGATTCATAAATCTTTTTATTTCCAGTTCCTCACTTTTAATAATCTGATGCCTCCGCTTGGGCCTTAAATCACTGCCACTGAATTTCTCTAATCGACCTGACCCTCAGGGAATCAGTTTTCAGAACCCTGACTTAAATCTCCATCTTCTCTGCTCCTAGCAAAGAACTCGTTCCATTTGATTATAATTGTTTATATCTGTCTGCCTTACTAAAGGCACATGTTCCACTGTGGCAAGAACCATGGCAATTGTGTTCTTCAATGTACTGCCAGCATCCTGTACTGTCCCTGCCACAAGGAAATGCCTTGAATATTAACTAAATAAATGGAGCTCTCAAGTTTCATATGTATCAAACTGAACACTCACCAACTCATTCCTTCTCTCAGTTATATTCTGGATTCAACAGCACAAATCTGCTTCCTACTACCCCTTCCACCTCCTGTCTACTCGATTCCCATGTGCTCCTCAGAATCTTGGCGTCCAGTGGCAGTTCCCTTTTCTTCCTTCATACACCCTTTTTCGTTGTCTCAAGTAAGATCTGTCCTTTGAACACTTCATAAACATCTCATTTGGAACACAGTCTACACAAATACTATTAAATATGGAATCAGACAGATGTCTGATTTGTGGGTGACATTGAACAAGTTCTCTCAGAGCCTTTATTTCTCCATCCTTAAGTGTGTTTAGTAAGAGCAAGTGTATTAGATTGTAAAACTCTTTATACATGTAGCACTTAGCACTTCTTACCCACGAATGTTTCTTTTCCTCAAAGCATCTCTCACAGGGTAAGAAGTGAACAGGAAAACATAAAGACCAAGTCAAAGATGACCAATAAAATGGAGCAGATTGAGAAAAATATTGAAAAACCGAGAATTGCAAAATTTCACACTCTCCCAGAGTTTACTTACTTCTCCATTGCTATTTCTCTCGAAATGTAACATGGTACTTAGTTAATCAAGGAACAAAGTACTACACCAGAGAAATAAAAAAACATTTGTCCACCAAAAAACTTGCATACAAATAATCATAGAAAATAGTTGTTTTTTTTTAAAAAATGCAAACAAAACACTTATGAACAAAATATGATCTAGCCATAAAAAGGAATATTCAATAAAAAGAATGACGCGCATGAAACATATTACAGCACAGATTACCTTGAAGACATTATGTTAAGTGAAAAAAAAACAGACACGAAAGGTCACATATTGCATTACTCGTCTACGTGAACCATCCAGAGCAGGTAAATTTCTGAAGACTGGAAGTGGTTGGCCATGGCTAGGAACTGACTGCTAATATATAGGGAGTTAGGGTTTTTTTTTTCCTTTTTTGTTTTGTTTTGATTTTGCCTTACAAATCAACAAAATTAAAAAAAAAAGTCACATGTAGACAGCTGAGAGCTTATTCAGCAAGAATTGTGACCGGAAAAGTTTAGACTTGAGGATTAAAAATTCTTGGGTGGAGGCCCAGATGTATTTCCTAAGCTTTTTATCTTTAGTAAATTCCTCAGTGTTTCTTCATATTTGAGATGAGTGGGGGAAATGTATTTTGCCTTTGTCACAAGATGATGTTGGCAGGATCTGCTGAGCTGATTATGGTGACAGCATTTTTGTCAACCTTTGGGTTGGTTGAGTCATAGGGTTTTTACTGAACATGTTTATCAGCAGAAAAACATCTGAGTATGTGTATATCACTATATTTACATGTGTGTATCACTATATTTACAGTATGGACAAAATAAAACAAAAAACAAAGGAGTAAACAGTATGAAGGCGTGAAATTCTCACTTCTTAGTTAAATTTTTATGATAGATGAAATGAGTCAATGCTGACTTATTGAAAACCATAATGTTACTATAGTGTAAAAAAAGAGCTTTTATTCCCAAGTAATATATAATGATGCAATTATTTGAAGGTAAATTAGCCATGAACTGTGTACCTTTATCTTTAGTAGTTCAATAACTATGTATATATAACAGAAAACGTAGAGACCAGGTCATAGAGACCATAAAGCAAATGGGCAAAAATAAAATACATGAACCTAGGGAAAGGATATAAGGGTGTTCTTTGTTCATTTTGGCCAGATTTTTAGGTAATTTCCATTTGTAAAATTCTGAGCTCAAAGCCTTGCCTGGACCTTGGACAATAGCAGACTATCTTGCTAGAAGAGCAACAGTTAACAGGTTTGTTTTTTTTTTTTAAAAAAAAAAAAAGGTAATTTAAAGGCAATCACTAGTTTTCTTGGAGATTTTCCTAAGTGTATTCAGACACTAGAGAAGCACACATTCCAGGAAATCTAGTAGCTCTTGACATGAACAGTGAACATGGCTGGAATCTGATTCTAACCTCCTTTTGTTTTCTACCATCTCTCCTCATTTCTGGGTTATAAAGATGCCAACCTAAGCAGCCAAGAAGATTGGGATGCTTCTTTCTCCCAGCTCCCATTCAGGGGTCATAGCTAAATGACAAGAGGTATGGGTTGCTATTGCTTCTGGTCTTTCCCCACACCCCAGAGCAACAGAGTTGCATTGTGGGCAGGGAGCAAAAGAAGACCAGATCTCCCTTCCTCCCAGCTTCCACTTGCAGGGCAGAAACTCCACACAGGTGCCACAGGCTAAGACCACTGAGCCCTGATAACACTCACTCAGCCCCTACTCAAGGCTGCAGCACACTTTCACGTCACAAAACCACTCAATTAAAGACTAACTCTGAGAAGCCTAGAGCTAGCATCATAATCGGTGGTAAAGGACCAAACGCTAGCATCAGAAATAAGGCAGTATTACCAGCCCAGAGCTTTTTAATACAGTGCGACATGTTCTAGTGAAGCCCATTAGGTAGGAGAGATAATGAAAGCATCTCTATCTGTACTTTTCAAATTTTTGTTGTTGGTTATGTTTGCTTAGAAATGGAGTCTTACTAGGCAACCCAGACAGACCTCAAATTTGCTATGCAGCTGAAAATGACATTGAACTCCTGAACCTCTTACTTTCACATCCCAAGTGCTGGAATGAGAGCCACCATACTGAAGCAGGCATGATCCTAATATACAGAAAGTTCTCAGAAATTCAATTTTCAAAAAGCTATTTGAACAGATAAATGAGTTCATTAGGATTGCAAGTTACTAGGTCAGTAGGCCAGGGGAAAAAAATCCATGCAATTTTATACACTAGCTATGGAGAATCTGAAACTGTATTAAGAAAACAACTGTATTTAAGAATTTCATGGAAATGAATAAGTAATAGCAATAATTTAATCGAAACGTAGTACTTTTCTATTTCTATCACTAAGTAGTACTAAACGTAATAGAAAAAGTACAAAGTTTGTATTGGAAAAACTCCAAATCATTGTTAAAAGAAATTAAAGAATGTCTCCTCGAGTGGAACAATAGCATGATCGACAGTACCAAGTGTGAGCAAGGAGGAGAAAGTGGAGCTGTATCCAAGGCTGCTGGGGATGCAAACTGTGCAGCTGCTCTACCAAACGCTTAGCTAATTTCTCAGAAATCCTAAACATAGTTACCACATGACCTAGAAATTCCTCTCCTAGACGTATGGCCAAGAATAATGAAAACCTATGTCCACCCAAAACTTTATAGGGGAATGTTCACAGTAACATCATTCATAATAGCCAAGAAATGAAGCAAATCAAACATCCAGCGAGTGATGAATGGGCAGCCAATGTGTGGCGCTGCTGCTCAGTGGGGGATTATTCGGCCATAAAATGAAGTACTTTGCCTGCTGCAGCATGGAGAAACCTTGCAAATAAATGTGCTCAGTAAAAGAAGCCAGTCACAAATGACCATATATTATATGATTCCATTTACAGGACATTTCTAGAGTAGGCAGGTCTTTAGACAAGAAGTTGATTACTGGTTGCCTACAATGGGGTTGGAGAAGTAGAAATTCACCGCTAATCAGTACAAAGTTTCTTTTGCAATAAAGAAAATGGTAGTAAGTTATATTTTGTGGTGGTTTTTCAACTATAAATGTATTTTTAACTATTAAATTGTACACCTTCATTTGGGCATGGTGACATATACCTATAATCCTAGACCCTAGAAAGAGAGGCAAAAAAACTGCTTTGTTTGAGCCCAGCCTGGGCTGCAGTTCTCGGCCACATAAAAAGTCTTGTCTCAAACAAATCTATTGTACACTTTAAATGGGTAAATTGTATAGTATGTAAATTACATCTAAGTAAAGTTATTTCAAAGGGTAAACGTTCCAAACACAGAAATTCAAGGTAGAAATCTCAAGACTGGATTGAAAAAGCAAGAATGTACTGACTATATACTGTCTGCAAAAAGGTATCTGAAATATAATAACACAAATAATTAAAAATAAAAGGCTGAGAAAGGATACAGCAGGTGAACACTAATCAAAAGAATGCGAAAAGGTAGACTTCCGTAACAAACACTACAAGCAGTCATAAAAATAATTGCATCAGATGAAATGATAAATTTGTAGGAACCTAATGGCTGAGCTTCAAATATTTGCAGCTAGAAACTATGGACACAGATGAATAACTTCCTAACATAATTACGGTTGGAGATTTCAACCCCACTTTTTCAAAAATTGAAGAACAAATAGAAAAATTGGAAAATTTTTCTGAAAAATTCTAGAAAACAATTGGATCCTACTGACATTTAAAGAACACTCTACTCGATAATAGGATAATATATATTCCCTTCAAATGTACATGGAAAATGTAGCAAAAGCAAATAGAAATTGTTCATTTTTGTCTGAATGGGTTTAAAAGAATCTAAAGCATACATAGTATAGTCTCAACCCAAAATAACATTAAATATGAAGTAAAAAGCATAAAAGACAAGTGCTAAAACTCCAAATATTTAGAAACCATTAACAGGCTACTGTCATAAGACTTCACATTATTAATCCCAGCATTTGGGAAGCTGAGGCAGGAGAACTGCCTCAACTTTGAAGTTAACTTTAGGCCAGTCTAAGCTACAGCTTTCAAAAAGAACAAAACACCAATAATAAACACTAGGAAAATTAAAAGTTGAGGATGCAACTTCAATAATACATGAAGGAACGTTTCTACCTGCCTTCAGTGGCTCTACTCAACACATTAGAAACCGAGGCCAGCACAGTGACACATACCTGTCAGCAAGTGGAGGCTTGAGGATGATGAACAGAGTCATCCTCCACTACATAAGCCTGGGCTACATGAAACTCTATCAAGGAAGGGGATCAGAGGGGAGGGAAGGGGGACACAAAACTAACAGAGAAAGTGAAATCCAAATTCAACAGCAAGTGAAATCCGAGATAAAAGGAAAAGCGACAGTATTAGAAAAGCATAGAGGAAATCGGTGAAAAGGCAAGCATCGAAACAAAGGAAATGATAAGGTCATTCTCTGAGACTATAAACTAAATGTATCATCTTAGTCTAACCTTAGACAGAACACGGAAAACTAAGAGAAGACAAGGTAGTACTACTGGGAGAGAACAAGGAAAAATCATTACAGAGTCCACAAAATTTTTAGATGTAGGAAAATACTAAGACAAATTTTTATTATAATGGATTTGAAAACAGACAAAATGGACAGATTCTATTAAAAACACAGATTAAAAACAAGAATAAATAAGAAATAATCTTAATACAATATGCCTACTAAAGAATTTGGGTCTACACTTAAAAATATACCCCTTTCCATCACACTCGAAATCCAGCTCGCCTCACTGGGGAATTTCCCTAAATAATTACAACAGAGCAAACACCAACTAAACTAACTTTCACAAAACTGAAGATGACAGTTTTTTTCCTACCTGCTCCATGAGGCCAGTATTAACCAGATATCGATCGATACCTAGGAAACACGTTTTAAGAGAACTAAAGGCCAATAGCATTTTTCATAAACATACATGCCAAAATTCCTAATAGACTACTTTTAAATACAACATTATGAAAAACTGATAAAGATCCAGTAGGGGTCACCTCAGGAATGTAAGATTGATAACACATGAAAAATCAATTTAATTCAACAGATTAAAAGATTTTTAATAAAGTGTATGATCATACAAACAGATACAGAAAATCCATTTGAAAAATCTACCATGTGTTTCTCATACTTAAACAAAAGCCCTCAACAAACTCGGAACAGATGAAAACCTTTACCTGACACATGGAACTTCTCCAACCTGAAAAAGAACAAAGGACAAAAAAAAACTATCTCCTTCTTTATACGGATCAGAAACAAAGCCCGGATGAACCCACTCACCACTTCGCAACACTGTACTGGTGGTTCCAGCCAGGACAATCAGGTAAGACAAAGAAATAAAAGCATGAGGATGAGAAAGAAAGATAAAAAAAATCTTATTTGCGGGAGGCAAGTAAGAATTTTATGAAGAATCTATAAAACAGCTACTAAAACCGAGTGAGCTCAGTAATGCCGCAGCATACAAAGTTAACGACTGTCTTCATTACGGTTTCTACTGCTGAGATAAAAATATCATCAACGCACTGGCTTTGTGGGAGCCTAGGCAGTTTGGATGCTCAACTTACTAGACCTGGATGGAGGTGGGGGTTCCTTGGACTTCCCACAGGACAGGGAACCCTGATTGCTTTTCGGGCTGAGGGGGGGGACTTAATTGGGGGAGGAGGAGGGAAATGGGAGGCGGTGGCGGGGAAGAGACAGAAATCTTTGATAAATAAATAAATAAATAAAAAATATCATCAACAAAAGCAACTTGGGGAGAAAAGGTTTCTTTTGACTTACAACTCTCGGGACACACTCCATTGCTGAGGGAAGGGGAAGGGGCTGAATGCTGGAGCTGATGCAGAGGCCATGGAGCTCTGCTGCTTCCTAGCTCCTTCCCTGTGGTTTGCTCAGCCTGCCTCCTTTGCCTACCATCCAGGACCACTCACTCAGGAGTAGCACAGCCTACTGTGGGAGAGTTCCACCTACAGCAATCATTAATCAGGAAAATGTCCCACCAGCATGTCCACAACTCAATCTGGTGGGAGCATTTTCTCAAGGGAGGTACCCTCATTCTGAATGACTCTAGCCTGTTACATTAAAAGTTAGCTAGCGTAGTGTCTACAAATCAATTCTGCTTTAACATACTACAAGTAAACCATAAAATCTGAAATAAAAATACCATTTTAAATAGCACCAAAACCATAAAATACCTAGTGATAAACCTGAAAACAAAAGAGGCATTTAATACCCATATATATACACTAAAAACCACAAAATATTGCTGGGAAATGAAGCAATACCTACGTGGTGATACCTAGGTTTATTGTGTGCTATTAAATATCAATAAAGCTGATAAGAGCAGATAAGACTTGCGTATTATCAAGACCAAACTCTCAGAAATCAACAAACCATGAGATTTCTGTCCGGTGCTCCAATGTGGGTCTCTGTCTCTGTCTCCTTTCATCGCCTGATGAAGGTTAATATTCAGGAGGATGCCTATATGTTTGCCTTTGGATTCACCTTCTTATTTAGCTTCTCTAGGATCGCGAATTATAAGCTCAATGTCCTTTATATATGGCTAGAAACCAAATATGAGTGAGTACATCCCATGTTCCTCTTTTTGGGTCTGGCTTACCTCACTCAGTCCAAATCAGGAGCAGAAGGAGAGGGAGCACGAGCAAGGAACTCAGGACTGCGAGGGGTGCACCCACACACTGAGACAATGGGGATGTTCTATCGGGAACTCACCTAGGCCAGCTGGCCTGGGTCTGAAAAAGCATAGGATAAAACCGGACTTGCTGAACATAGCGGACAATGAGGACTACTGAGAACTCAAGAACAATGGCAGTGGGTTTTTGATCCTACTGCACGTACTGGCTTTGTGGGAGCCTAGGCAGTTTGGATGCTCACCTTACTAGACCTGGATGGAGGAGGGTGGTCCCTGGACTTCCCACTGGGCAGGGAACCCTGATAGCTCTATGGGCTGACAAGGGAGGGGAACTTGATTGGGGGAGGGGGAGGGAAATGGGAGGAGGTGGCGGGGAAGAGACAGAAATCTTTAATAAATAAATAAACGGAAAAAAAAAGAAATCAACAAACCAACACTAGACAGATCCTCTAGTGGTGACTTCAATGTTCCTGGTCTTGAACAGGATGAGTATGCCATGGTGTGTTTCCATTCCAAGTGAAACGAGCAACACAAAATGGTTGACTGACCTAGTTCAGTCTTGCTGAACACCTTAGGAGCACAGATACTTGTAGGTGACACACTACTCAGTCACTGGCTATACCTGATAAAGGGAAGATCTGTGGGAGTCTGCTGTCGCAAGAGCCATGGAAAAGACAGGGCCGGGGCAAGTGACTAATAAGCTTGCCTTGAAAGAAGCAAACTGGGAGACATGCGCCTGGCACCTAGTAAGTGCACCTTCCCCCCAAAATCTAGCTTAAATAATTTAATAAAATAATCTAATTTAATCACATACCACTAATAAAGAATTTGTCATCCTCCAAACTAGAGTCGAGTGCCAAATAATCTTTATATGGGGATAAAGGAGTTTGATAAATTCCTCAATAGTAGAAGCAAGATTTCAAGGGACAAAATAAATCTCTTTAAGCAAATTAACCTTACAGGGCCCTCAGGGAGGAACTCACTGCAGTTTACTCCCGGCAGCAGAGACTATGGAAACAGACCATCTGAATTCAAACCCCAGTATCAAAATTTAATAGGCATGTAAATCTCAGCAAGATACTGACTCTCTGTGCGACTCACTTGCTTCACATATAAAAATGGAGGGCAGGAGTGAGCTAAGCATGGTGGCCCATGCCTCCAAACCCAGATACTCAGAACGCTGTGAGGCACCAGGATAGTAAGTTCAAGACCTACCTGGAAATATAAATGAGAGCCTATATCCAAATAAGTAAAAATAAAAAAGCTCTGGGGATATAGCACAGCAGTAGAACACTTGCCTAACATGTATGTTTAAGACCATGGATGCAATCCCTATTATGACAGAAAAATATGAGTGAGGGCAAAATACTGCATTTCATAAAGCTGTCGTGAAGATTAATGACTTAATATTTATATGGTGCTTCGAAGTCTCGAACATAGTTCATAGTGCTTAAGCAAAACGAGAATAAACATATTGCTACTTGCTCATTAAAGCATCAGCTGCCAAGCATTTATCCAAGCTGGGCTTTTCACTAAAATACACTCTGTTTACTGAAAACCAAATTGGATTAATGAGGTTTCCAGTCAAAACCTAACCTCTTACCTACTTCTCATATGGTGATTCTTCCTAAAGAACATTATCCAGGAAGTAGTTTGCTGCTGTTTGGAACTGATAACAACACACTCCCATCCCACCCCACCCCCACACCAAACTAAGACCAGGCTCAAGGCCTGGCGCTTAGAAAGCAATTTATTTTTAAGAACCAATTGGTTGACATTTTCTGACACATACGTGGAGTTCAATAAACGTCTGTTCATCGAACATTTTCCCAAGCCAAAGTAAAACTTAGCATACTCATTGTTGTCATTTATACAGTCAGTTAAAATTTCAAATTGGGAATAAAGGCTTCATATGAGGTAGTTGCCACGTAACCAGTTAACCAAGTTTAATAAATTTGCCCAAGATAATATTAGTGCTTTACTTTGCAGACTTATAGCTTTAACTTCTATCAACATGGTAAGGAATACAGATCTTCCTTAGCAGATAAAGACAAACATGAAGAAGGTACTATATTCTAAATTGCCTCATTAAAAATGCAACAGGGCTTCAGAATAATTCTGACATTAATTCACCACTAAGTCTTCTTTGTGGGGGAGAATACTAAGATCATTATGTTAAGCAAAATAAGCAAGATTCAGAGTGACAAATGTCCCACTTCCTGCTAAGACAGGAAGAATGCTATGAGTTTGTAACTACCCTAAGTTACTAATAAGTTTGAAACCAACCTGATCTAGATAGCAAGACAGTTTTTAAAAAGAAAAAAAAAGGCTGACTCATCCATCCAAAGATCAGCAAGGACAGACCTGCAGTCTGACAGGGTCAGATTTGTTTGCTCGGCATAAAGGACCACGCCCAAGGAGTGCCATTTAACCAGAGTAGAGGGCACTTCAGTGGTTTCCTGTTGAAGGACTATATGAAGAGCGTAAGGAAAGAGGACTCCATCCTGGATTGGCCACTGGTTGAAGGTCAGAAAAAGCTGTCATCCACTGGAGACTGGGTCCATTATGAGCCAAGGGCAACTCAGGAATTGGGAATCCCCAAGACAAATAGAAAAGCAAGTCAGATCTGAAGACACCATAAAGAGAGACAAGAACAGTCCCTGAAAGAAAGGGATCTTTCTGGCATTCTACAGCTACCGCATGCCTTGAGAGAAATGACATTTCCGTTGACTTTGCACTGTGTCAGCTCAATCAATAGAAGAACTGCCTTCTCCTTTCTTGGTCTCAGCTGATTCTCATAGCTCAGACACTTTTTTTTAATTCTTTCAGTGGCATAGGCATGGATGCTGAAACTCTTCTAGTTTCTCTTTGGTCATGTACATGTTAAGATCTGAGACAAAGTTACATAAGTAAATATTTCAACTTTATTCCTACTGACTTAGAAATCTTAGGTAGGTGACTGAAGACTTCAGGGGCATGTGGAAGATTTTCACTTCTTTTATTTATTTACTTAGCTAGTTAAGATAGTTAGTTATTTGTTGTTCAATAATTTCATACAATATATTTGGTCATATCTTTTTGCTTCTCCCAACTCCTCCTACATCCTCCCCTAATTCCCTACCCACCCAATTCCATGTTCTGTCCCTCTTGAAAAGCAAACAACATGGAGTCCAATTTTGTGGGTTAACTAGGACTACTCCTCAGCAGAAGAACTGCCCTGGAATTGGATAATAGAGCCAGAGTGTCAATTCACTGAGGAGAACTGATTTTCCCAAGATTTTCTCTTTTGGATGCTGAAAGTCATAACTTGTGACCAGAAGAGAGGGTGGGGAAATGAACACTTTAGTACTTTGATGACGTTGAAGAACAAGATGTGATTTTCTGGATGATGACTAATATTTTAAAATTATGAATTTCTGGTAAGGGGTGGGTATTAATTTCAAAACCCCCAGGAAGAAATCATTACGCTACAAAATCACATTTTAATGGTGAAAATATGGACTTAAATGAAAATGTGGAGAGAAAGAACACCAACTGTAAATATAAAGAAAACCCATAGTAGAAGAATATGCATGGTTTCTCAAGTGCAAATGAGACCACAGATCTAAAACGCAAGCATAGGCCTGGAGAAGGCTATATATGGTACAACAACGAACTGGTAACAAGGTCACTAGAATACCTGCCTGGATTACAAGAAAGCAAAAGAGGGATGGGGAGATGATGGCTCCTCAGTAAAGAGTGCGTATGACTCTTGCAGAAAACATTTGTTCAGTTCCCAACACCCAGGCTTGCTGGCTCACAATGGTCTAATCCAACTCCAGGGGTATACAATGCCTTTTGCCTCCACAGGTTCCTGCACTCATATGTACATACCCGTACACAGGTAGATACATATAAACATAATCAAAAATAATTCTTTTTCCAAAAGAAAGCAAAGGTGACCTCACAGCTATCAAGAATTGCTGAGGTGGCATCTAACACTTGGTCATGGAAGGAAGTAGTATATTAATTAGATAATAGTGCTTTGGAGAGACACTGACCAGGATTCAACTCCTGTGTACCTTCATAATTGTCATGTAATCTTAGTCGAGACACCTGCCTTCTCTGAACCTTAATTGGTACATCCATAATGTGTGTATTAGAGTACTTGCTTTACTAAGCTGTTCATGGAAAGTAAAGGTCATACCATGCATTCAAACATCCGCTGCGGGAGGCATTCAATACAGGACTTATGATAGCACAAGCCAGACAAAACCCCAGCATGGAGAGAGAAGGTGGACACGAAGTCCCACCCCTAGTTAAAGAGCTATTAGTAATCTATCAATGTTGGGAGAGGAAAAGTCAGTTTTCTTTAAAGGTGTGGTCCCTGATAGGCTGACCATACTCCAGTAGAAAACCACACAGCCAAGAGTACTTGGACAGCAAAATCAGACTTGATGGGTTTAGAAACAAAAAGGACCACAAAGTTGGGTAGGGAAGGAAGGGTGAGTGAGTCTTGGAGGAGTGGGGAGGTGAATATAATCAATACACATTGTACAAAACTCTCAAAGATCCAATAAAAAACATAGACACTATCATCATTATCACTACCAATCACAGCATCATCTGTAGTAAAAAAGGTAGTTCTTATGGGATTCACCAAAGCAAAGGTTGGAACCACGTTTGGTTGAGAATGAAAAGCAAAGAGAAAGAAGTACTGTGATTACTGAAGCACATTATGAACATCCTCGAAACAGAAAAAAAAGTATAGTATTGAAGTCTGCCCCTCCCCTACTTCTCTTCCTTTCTAAACAGGAACAGGCAACCTCATGTGGCACATGCGTGCACACATCTTCCCACCTGTGCTCTCTGTATCCTGTGACACCTACTCTGAATTTGTGAGCCATGACAACCTGAGAGAGATTAATTCTTAGCAGAGAGACTAATGGAGAACCGTACTGCATAATGGTTCATTGGAGTGAAGTGAAGACGGAGAGGTGAGGAAATACTGATGAGTCTTTGAACGTAGCTTAAGATAAAGCAAAGGGAACAAACAGCCCATCTGTCTCTGACACTGGGAAAACCAAAACGATGTGGAGGGAGTGCAAGAGAGAGTCTTTGATGTTTGCAATCAAAAGATGAGCCATTTTACAAAATACAGCAAATACAAGAAAGAAGGGAGATTATCAGCAGAACAAAATATCTTAGAGGTGTCATCAGAGGGTAGACCAAATGAAAAGCATTGTCAGTCTTGGGAAAGATAACACAAAAACAAAGCAGCCCTGGATCTCTATGTTTGGAAGACAAGAGCATCTGTGACCAATAAGGTCTCTCTTCCCAAGGAGGTATGTAACTAGATTATGTGCTGATTGGGGCTGGGGGAAGAGAGAGCTAAATTAAAGGGTGGGAAGGTATGGTAAGAAAATGGAACAGCTGCTGTGGGCAGTTGAAAAAGAACCCAACTAGGAATGTGTAAAAGGATTAGTAAGCGGCTGTTCAGGATCCAGCTGTGGTTAGAAATCATAGTTTGGTCATGGATATAATGAGCATGGTGAGGCAATTTTCCCTAGTATTTACTCAGAAGCCTGGGAACCGGACAGAAGAAAACAGATGCTAAAATCCACTTAGGTTTGGGGATTGGCAGGGCAGGTGCAGCGGAACAAGAGGAACATGAGGGAATTGAGGATACTGTGGGAATTACTACCCAATGGCTGGTGGAGCCAAATGAAAGTAGGAATGCTTGTTGGGTGGGAAAGGGCATGGGATTAGAGGCTGGAAGTCAAGGAAGAAAGGAAAATGGACTAGAAGAGCTAACGTGCTCAGACGGTCTGGGAAAGGGAACAACAGATGGGGAACAGTTCCACATGGTGACATGATTCATCACTGTGACCAAATGAAGAGGTTGCTTGAGCAAAGGAAAAACGAAGGTCACATGACTGGAAGTCAAGAAGAGATATGCGGATGCTCACCTTACTAGACCTGGATGGAGGTGGGAGGTCCTTGGACTTCCCACAGGTCAGGGAACCCTGATTGCTCTTCGAGCTGATGAGGGAGGGGGACTTGATCGGGGGAGGGGGAGGGAAATGGGAAGCGGTGGCGGGGAGGAGGCAGAAATCCTTAATAAATAAATAATTTTTTTTTAAAAAAAAAAGAAGAGATATGCGGGGCATCAGTGGAGCCATTGCTGAAGCCTACAGTGACGCCAGGAGTTCGGGGTGCCAGAGAAAACTCGTTTCAGCACCGAGGGCATCAAAGAAAAAATCAAGCAAGTAAGCCAAAACTTGCTGTGCCCGCACAATACCTGGTAACAGGCATGTCAGAGAAAAAAGGGAAAAGTGTTGAACAAGACTCTGGCTCCGGAAGCTTGCTTGAGAATGAGGAATTAGCAGCTTCCATCTGAAAAGGTTGTGAGGCAGGGTGGAGAACAGTAGCAGCAGGGGAAAGAGCTCCAGAGAAAGAGCTGTAAACACCTGGACTTTTGTTGTTTTTTAACCACAGAACACAGATTTGGGGAGGCACAGGAGACTGAAGGGAAACACTACGGTTGTGAAATGGGGAGGGCTATGCTGAATTTCTAACAGAGACACTTCATCCTAAAGATGCTGAGGCAGCAAGAGAGGAACTAGAAACTCTGTAAGTTTGACCAAGAAAGAAGAAGTGCTTAGTTAAAAGTAGAAGTGAAATAAACTTTAGGAAATGCGGCCAAATCATCTTAAAACACTTCTCAGTAACAACTCTAGGTTCAACAACAAAGATAAAGGCATGAACATACCAGTACCAGACATATTAGGAAGAAGGATGTCTACAAACGATC
Source organism: Microtus oregoni (assembly GCF_018167655.1). Classification (NCBI taxonomy): domain Eukaryota; kingdom Metazoa; phylum Chordata; class Mammalia; order Rodentia; family Cricetidae; genus Microtus; species Microtus oregoni. The sequence continues at coordinate 524,417 of NW_024544751.1, read as the reverse complement.
ACAGTTACCTTTCAAGTAGAATAATATTTAAGAGGAATAAAAATTAGAGGAACAGTTTCACAATGTTAGCATCCCCCAAAACTGTAAAGGAATTAAAAAAAATCAGCTACCACTAAAGACCACAATGCGACTAAACAGAAAACACTACTATGCAACAGGAGCCAATGCGGCAATAGCAGGTGCACATTCTTCAATGGAAGATAATCTCCCCTGAGTAGAAGCTATATGTGAGCAGACGATGAAGAGACAGCAAGGATGCAAGCAAGAATGCCTGCGGAATGACTCAGTTCCTATTTCCATCCCATCGTAAATGGTGGAGCTAAGTTTTCACACTGGTAATGGCAAGACAAAGATGAGAAAGATACTAAAATATGGGAAATAATGGGCAGTTTCAAATGGATGTGGCTCCATGGGTCCAAATGAAGTATAGGCTATGATCTTAAGGTAACCTATACTCCTGATTAAGAAGCTTCTGTTGGTGATCTCTGCAAAAAAAAAAAATAAAAAGTAAAAATAAAAAATCATGGTGGGCTGAAGAGTTAGATGGTTGGCAGAGAACTTGTCTAGCACATGTGAGACTCTGAACCTGGTACCAGATATCACAAAAAAATATATATCATGGCAGACTAGAAAGATGAAGAGAGAATAGAGTTTGGCATCCAGCAGCCCAGTTTTCCAAAGCTGTAACATTTCGAAAATGCCTTAAAAACAAAAAGTTGCTGGTTGTAGTGTTTGACACCTTTAATCCCAGCACTCTGGAGCCAGAGGTAGGTGGACCTCTGTAAGGTGGAGAACAGCCTGGTCTGCATAATGACGTCCAGGCAAAGTCAAGTCTATAGAGAAGGATCCTGTCTCAAAAAACAAGACTAAACCAAAACTCAAAAGTGGTTATCATAATGCATGCAAGCAGTTCATAATGGACTAGTAAACAGATTGTTACACACAGTGTGCATGAGAACTGTAGATTGGAGTAAGTAAAATCAGGGTTTTGATTTTCAGTGGGTTTTGGCTTTCAGTATGTTACTTAAGACTAATTTTCTTTATATAATACATTCATGACAGACAGTGATGTGTATCCCAGAGTATTAAACAAGTAGGCTGATTCATGGTGGAGTGAAAGACCTTCCTCAAAGAGACGGCTAATGGCACAAATTATCACTATTCAAGAACTTGGGTGGAGCTTCAAGGAAACTATGATAAATGGAAAAGAGCCAGCTTAAAAGGGTATATTGTGTATGATTCTGTTTATGTAGCATTCATAAAATTAATGTAATTTTAGGGATGGAAACCAGGGTAGTGGTTACCAGGATTGGTTACGAAGAACAGGAAGGGACGTGGCTATACAAGGGTAGCAGAAAGGAGTCCTATATTGGTGGTAGTTCAGCATCTTGACTGTGGTGGGGATTATGCAAACCTACATGTGAGAAAACCGCACACAGCAAATACAGACTAGAGTGCGCTTCTGCTTGTGTCTCATCCCCCATAACCTCGGTAGGTTGTACCCATGTCAGTGTCTTAGTTTGATACATACTAGAGTCATATATGATGTTGTGACTACTGAAGGAAGCTAGAGGAAGCAGTAGAAGAACATGAGACTGTTCTGTATACTTCTGTGCAGTAACCATAATTATCTGAATGTATAACTTTTTAAAAATAAAAGGGTGGGTTTTTTGTGTTTGTTTGAGGAAAAGCCATCATAGCTGTCCTAGAACTCGCTCTGAAGACCAGGCTGGCCTTGAATTTACAAAGCTCTGCCTTCCTCTGTCTCCTGAGTGCTGGAATTAAAAGCACATTCACCATACCATATTTAAAAGATTTTTTAAACAATAGTGAACAGATCGATGTTTACCTCATAGCTGTTCTGCTTGTAAGTCTCACATCTCTGTACTTAGCACTATTCAAATACCATTTTCAACCAAGTCAGGAGAAAAAAAAATTACAAAGCATATATCAAAGAGGGAGACAGGGCTAATCTACCTTCAAATAGAATCACAAACCTTTGACAGGCTAGATTAAATGCTGAAAAGTAAAGAAGAGAAAAGTAGAACCCACTTTATATCCCTTCCCTATGGCAGTCTCTGACACAAGGAAGAGAGCAAACAATATGAAAAGTAAATGAATGGAGATGTTTGTCTCAAGCATCAGAATGGAACTGTGAGCTGCATACGTGGCTCCGTTGACAGAGTGTTTGCACAGACTGCATGGAGCTCTTCTTCAGACCTTACTGGAGGAACCAGGTGTGGGGGCGCCAATCTCTACTCCCAATACTCAGGAAGTGGAGACAGGAGGATCAAAGTCATCTTGGGATTCAGGAGACCTTGTCTTTAAAAAAAAAAAAAATGAGCCAGGTAGTGATGGTACACACCTTTAATCCTGGGACACAGGAGGCAAAGGCAGGCAGATCTCTGAGTTCGAGGCCAGCCTGGTCTACAGAGCTAGTTCCAGGATAACCAGGGCTACACAGAGAAACCCTGTCTCAAAAAAAAATAACAGCAGATGAATGAAAATATTTTTAAAATATTTGAGGATGCCGTGTGACAGCTTTTACTCCTAGTACTCAGGGGACTGAGGCAGACGGACTGCTGTGAGGTCAAGGCTAGTCTAGTTTACACGTGTGAGTGTCTGCAAAAAAACTTCAAGGAGATTATTGGAAGTGCATTTGTAGTAAACAGAATGATAATAGTCCTCAATCCACTGGAACACTCAATTTCAACCATAAACTAAGTATTCTTTTTCTAGAAGGGCCTTGCTTAACTGTTCAGGCTGACCCCAAACTCTTCTTCGTTGCCTCAGCCTTTCAAGTAGCTGGGATTATAGTTATAGGCCACCATGCCCAGCAATAAAGGAGGTATTCTTTAAAAAAAAGAGGAGTTGAGTTCAATATTACATCACTGTGCTCTGCATAAGTACAGTAATAAATCAGGTCTTGGAGAAAAGCACCACAAATAAATGTCTAAAGATCCTGTTAGATGAAGAACATGACAGCCACGCATGGTGATGCATGCCTACAATCCGAGCACACGGGAGGTGCAGACAAGAAGAGCAGGAGTCATGGCCATCCTTGACTACACGGCAAGTTCAAAGTCAGAGTGGTCTACAAAAGACCCTGTCTCAAACAAAACATGGAGTGGGGGGAATGAACACTAAACATAATGCAAGCTATTTAGCCTGGTAAAGAGTAAATGTAACCAGTAGAGAAGAAAAGTTAGTAATTATTATGTATGCCAAAAAACATTGGGAACATTATTATACCTCATTGTAGGTAACAGAATGTGTTCCCACTTATAGCAGACTTTTTTCCCTTTTTCTTTTCTAAGGGGTAAGTTTGAAACAGGGTCTAAAACTATAGCTTAGGTTGGCCTAGAACTCACTATGTAACCAAGCTGACTCTCCTCAGTCCTGCTGTCTCAGTCTGTGAGTCATGGGATCTCAGGTGTGAGGCATTCCACCCAGCTCCAGCAGGCTTTCACTAGCCTCCTTCCCTATGTGGCGTGGGAAAGGAAGCAAAGTGGGGAAGAGTTTTCTGCTCAACGCTAGAGGTCAGGAACAGACATGAGCTGGCTGAAGTAAGAAGGACTTTCCAACACTTCAATCTTCGTGAGGCTGGAATAACCATTATAAAAGCACCTAGGACAAAACTCCTAGACAGGTTGGGTGCTGTGCACTCCATTATCTGATGTAGCCATCACAAAAATCCTGTGAAGTGGGCACCATTATCCTGTTATGGATGAGAGAACTTAATTAAAGCACAGAGAACTTAACTGATCTTCCCGAGGCTATATCCACAGCTAGCCAAGTGTCAAGAGCCAGAATTCAAATTCAGGAAGCCCCACTCCAGAGCCACTGCCTCTGAGTTAACTAGAACCATCCCCACAATCACTGGCTAAGGCCACTGCAGGGTGAGTGGTCTACTTGCCTTAGCCAAAGGCTGCACTAGACCAAGATATTCACAGGTAATAGGGTTCTAGGGATCTTGGATGGTAGGCCAGTTTGGACTAAACATCTATCATGGCTCCTGTCTAGGGCTAATATTTGCTCTAAAGCTCCAAATCATGGTTGAAAGTATACACAAGAGCATCAAGCATGTGAAGAGAGGTTAAGACAGACCTTTGGAATATTGGTAGACAGACAGACAGATAGCTAGGTGTTTAGCTTTGTCAAACTGACACAATGTGCATCTCGATGAGGGAGCATCCATAGTAAATTGACCTGTGGGTGTGTCTGTTGGGAATTATGTTGATTAGTGAGTAGATCTGCCCACTGTGGGCGGTGGCATTCCCCAGGCATGTATAAGAGTCGAGAACTAGCGCACAAGCATTAGTTCTCTGTTCTTGACTATAGATGTAGCTGCCTCAAGTTCCTGGAATTGGAAGCCAAATAGACTTGTTAGGGTATTTTATTTCAGCAGCAGGATATGAAACTAAAGCAAACAGACAGAAATTTTTAAAAAGATTGACTTTGGCTATGCCACAATTTGCAGCTTGGAAATTCAATAGCTGTAAAACAATGGACTTCATGAAAACTACAGTTATGGCTGAAAAATTACCTATGTATATTTCCTATTCCAATCCATATTCCCACCAACTGATGGAACATGTATTAAAAATCACAGACTACTATGAACACAAAGGCTCATGCAACTGACAACATCAAATGAAAAACGTGTTGGGTCCAGTGGTGCACAGTTGTATTCCCAGCACTTGGGAGGGACAAGCAGGGGGATCAAGTGTTCATGTTCATCCTCAATTATATATAGCAAATTAAAAGCCAGCCTGGGCTATAAGAGACTTTGCCTTAAAAACTTGATTTTTAACAAGAATAGATTACAGTAATTTCTAAGTTTTAAAAGAAAGGAAATACACTATAAATTCTCACTGAGATGGATATGGTAACAACTCACAAGAGGACTCCTCTGTAGCTTTAACATTTTAGGATTCTATCAAAGGAAAAATCAGGTGACTACGATCCTCTGGAGAGCAGAAAGGAATCAATGTAGCATATTCTATATTAATTATTCAAAACTTTATCAGCACAAAACCAACAAGTCAAAAAACTTAATAAAACAATGGCAATCTGCTTACAGTTACAGACTCAAGGACCCCAATACTTAGTTTTATCATTTTTCCCCCAAATTTCATCTTAAAAACAATATTCTTTTATTTTCAAAGTTTTTAACTTTATTTATTTTATGTGTATGTGTATATGTGACGAAGTGTAAACACAGCACATGCATGCAAAAGCAGGCGAATGGCAGAAGAGAGCATTGGATCCTCTGGAACGGGAGTTACAGGCAACTGTGAGCGACCATGGACGTTGTGGGAACTGAATCCAGGTGTGCTCGTTGGTCCTCTGCAAGAGCAGTCAATGCTCTTAACCACTAAGACATTTCTCCAGCCCCTCAAAGCTAGTTTTTAAATGCTAAATATGTTCCACCCAAAACTAAAGCAATCAGCCGGGCATGGTAGTACAGGCATGTAAACCTAGTACTTGGGAATGGAGGAAGATCAGAAGTTCAAAGTCATCCTCAGCACCACAAGAAATGCTAGGCCAGCCTAGTCACATAAGACTATGTTTCAAAACAACAACAAAAACAACAAAGCAGCCAATGGTGGCTGGCAAGAAATATTGGTGGGGTAAGAAGATTCTTTTTTTCATCCATCCCACCTTCAAAGTAAAGGAGTTTTTGGTAGAGTGCTACTCTCAGCCTCTTTCTACCTTATTGCCCCCTCCTCCCTGTGGAGGGAGCTACAATGACCTGCCTGAGATACTAGACAAGAAACAATTTAACTTAGATCTCATTTCAAGATGGGGCCATTTTAACTAGTTTTAAAACAAATAACTCATCCTCCAGGTGTGAGAGTGAATACCTTTAATCCCAATATTCAGGAGGCAGAGGTAGGCCAATTTCCAAGAGTTCTAGGACACTCTGGTCTACATAGAGAACAGCCAGGATTACACAGTGAGACACTTATCTCAAAACCTGCAACAAGAAATTATCTGCTCGCCTGCCCATCTCTGTTACCCAATAGCGTAAGTGAAGCCATGAGCTATGTGTCTAATCAACCCTTGCAGTTTGGCTGACGGCAGAGCTCAGAAATCAAAAGACTTCAGGTATGTAATCCGTTCTGTGATAGGAAGATCCTGTGTGGGCCCAGGAGAGCAGTGAGCTGAGGAAAGTATAGCAAGCGATACAGATAGATCACCCCAGACTCAGAGTTCAAGCTATCTGACTTCTCTCCAGCTTGTGCTTCGCACCTCCATTTGGTGAGCAGACAACCACCTGAACTCGGGGACCGGTCCCCAATATCTGCTTTTCCTATTATTTGTTTTCCTTCAGCCAGCTCAAAAGTCCTCTTTCCTAACCTTCCCTCTTGAATCTAGCTGCAAATCACTACTGTCCGCTTCGGATTCTGAGTTCTTTCTTTCTACCTCTCATTATATATGTGTAATCCTTTTCCTAGATTATAAATTCTTAATGGAAAGAGTCAAGTCAATAATTCGTTATGAGCCACAGTATTGACACAATGCTTGACACGGTTGTTCAAGAGTTGGGAGTAAAACACTAATGTGCCTAACCGCTCCCTTGCTCCTCGACCTTAACAACACAGTCATTACAGGGTAGGTGCAATAGCCTCCTTCAGGAACGGCTGCAGCAGCTAACTCAGCCCAGTGTATTGAACCTTTCCTGGCTTCTGCTTTTAGTCTCATGTACGTGACACAAGGGTGAGACATTCCACACGTCTAAGCGTCGGCTTGATAAAACACTCCATGGCAATACCCTCTAACAGAAATAAAAGCCACACAGGCAATTTTAAATTTTCTAAATGCTCGAAAAAAGAATCAAGTGAAATGATATAGAACACCGTATTTTATTGACTCAAACACATACCAAATGGTATCATTTCCATAGGTAACCAATGAAAACATTATTATGGTATTTTAGATCCTTCTGTATATGGAGTCCTTGAAATCCACTGTACATTTATACTTATAGCATATACACATTCATTCCAGAAATTACTTATTAGCTATAGAAGTCATTTACTTAACGTCTCTTTGCCCCACTTTCTTCAGTTTAAAAAGAATATTACTGCTAACCTTATACAGCTGGACTGCAGTGGAAAATGTCTATAAAAGCTTTAAAATAGTATCTGGGAGCTGGTAATATGAGTGGGGGGTAAAAGCACCCGCTGCCGAGTCTGGCCACCTGATTCCATTCCTGGACCCAAATGGACAGAGAAAACCCAAGGGCTGCAAGTTGTACACACACACACACACACACACACACACACACACACACACACACAATTAATTGTAATTTAATTACAATTAAATTAAAACATTACCTGGAAAACTGTAAGGGCTCAGTAACTATTAACTATCACAATAGTTATCCATTTATTTTTAAAAAGGAGTTAAAATAACAATATGTCATCAAAGTTCATAAAAGCAAATCAACGTCAATTCTACTTTTCTGTCTTTTAAGTAGTTATCTACTAAGCTAAGCAGGGCAGCTAAGAGCAATAGAAAAATCTTATTTTTACACATTTAAAAATCCAAACTTCTAGACAAATATAATTTGGGAGTCTGTCCAACATGTGAAATTCTTCAAAATGGCAGCTTAGAGCAATGCCATCCAGCTGTGTTATACTAACTGTTCCTTTGCCTTCCAAATGCCTTTAAGGTTCCCTATTATTTGCTATAATATTTCTTTTAAAAAAAAAAGCTTCTTTATAGTTTATGTATTTTGTGTATACGAGTGCTCTGTCTTCATGCACAACAGAAGAGGGCATCAGATCCCATCATAGATGGTTGTGAGCCACTATGCGGTTGCTGGGAATTGAACTCAGGACCTCTGAAAGAGCAAACATTGCCCTTAACTGCTGAGTCTGTAATATACTATCTGTGTCAAGAGGTGAAGAATGTAATGTATGTCTCGAAAAACCAAAAAAAAAAAAAAAAAAGAATTTAATGTATGTCCACTATGAAATACTTTAGATTGTTTTGATGCCTTCTAAAACACAACAGGTTGAATATTCTTGGCTGTATTTACACAATGCCCAAATCCAAGAATATATAGTCTCAGTCAAACATTTTATTGTGCTCCTCAGGAGACAGAAAGCAAAGAAACGCAGAAGCCAAGGCCAAATTGAAGGAACCTCGGCTTTGGCATCAAAGAGTTTGATTTCTGCCTTCAATCTTGAGTAAATCACAATATGGCCCGGGGCACTCCAGAGCTGCTGTAGCTCACTTTTAAGATAAGATCTATAAAAAAAAACAAAAGCATGCAAGATAACACTTCACAGAGTCTCAGCTCCCTTGTTTAGTTCTCTTTAAGTAAGTTTCCCTGGAGGGATAGTGAATATTTATAAAGCTTAGAGACTAGTTAATGGTAAATAATCATTATATAAACAGAATACTTAGGAAAGCAAATAAATTGCTTGGCTATCTGATATTGATGCTGCTACCACTGAAATCTAAACAGCCAGCACAGCATAGCCCCCAGCTTTCAACTAGGTAACAAAGGCTGGAATGAGAGGACACTGACAGAAACAGTAGGGACCTGATGAATCACACTCAAGATCACTCCAAATTCTGCTCCAACTTCCCTACATCTGGGTTCCTCTGCTCTAGCCAACACTGACACTATTATTTACAAAGAATTCTTTGTTGCAGAGGGCTGGCCAGTACAATATAGAATACTTAGGTAGCTTCCTGATCTTCTACCTGCCAGTAACTCCTCTCCATTGTTGTGAGAACCAAAATGTGTCCAAATGTTCCCTAATGTACCTAGAGACCAAAACCATCCTTGGTTGAAAACCGCTACTCTGGACAGTCTGCTGTAACTAGCCTCAGTTTCCTGGGAATTAAGTCGATACAAGCATCAAGTCTGCAACTTTAACAGAGAATCTGGGTTGTCAAGAGGCATCGCTTTTTGAGTTATTTTCCAATTACTACACATACCCATGTATATTTTTCAGACAAAAAAAAATAAATGTTTTCACAGAAATGATGACTTTTGTAGCTAATATTTGAGATGAAGGTATTTAACTTATAATTCATGATCTATTTTTGTAATGAGTACACTGGCTTTAATTTACCTAACGAAGTTACAATATACACTACCCATCTCCCACGCCGCTCTCCTCATACTTCCTGCTTCCCACGAAATGTCTCATGTGCTCCAGCTCCCACTGGCTAGGCCCTACACTCAGCCACTGCTGAATCACTGCAAGTTTTATAAGAACGCTTACACAGTGGACTTCAAATGTTACCTCAATACAACTGCCAAACTCCTATGGCATTTGTGTTAGTTACCCATCCATTACCAGAACGAACACCTGAGAAGAACCAACCTCCATTTTATTCTGGTTCATACCTATCGGAGGTTTCAGCCAATGTATGGCTAGTTCACTGTAGTAGCACAGTGTGTACCTGGCAGGAGCACGTGACAGAGGAAGCTGCTCACTTCATGACAGCAAGAAAGCAAAAGAGAGGAAAAGAAGAGGCAAAGATCTCAAAATTCCCTTCAAGGGCATATCTTCAAATCATCTAAGTTCCATTCTGACTACCTCAGGGGCTCTACCACCTCCCTATAGCAGCACGGGCTGAGAACCAAGCCTTCAACAGGTGGGCCTTTGGTAGACATTCCAAATCCCAAAATAAGCAGCATTCCAAAACGTTCCTGAATATATCTCCAACATTATTTTTGTTACAGTTATTTGTGCAGGTGTTTTCATTTCCTTAGACTAGTTTTTTTTTTTATTCTTTGCAGGAGGATCATGGTCTGTTTCTGAATCTTCCTACCCACGTATAAAGTAATGTCTTACAAATACAAGATAGTCACAAAATTACTTAAATTTAGAAAGAATAAAAAATTCTGCCACAGAAGTAGAGTCTACTTCTTCCCAGAGTATGTGTTCAACACCCCTGACCTTTCTTACATCCTTGAGCTCGTTCTGTTTGCTATGAAGATCACAACCTGGGCTGCAGGGGTGGCTCAGCTGCTAGAAGGTGTTCTTATAGCTCTGTTCACCTCCAGAAATAAAAGAACGCACCAAGAGGACGCTAATAGGAAGTTGATTTCTGCCCTAACTAGTCATCACACCATTGAGAGAAGCAGTAGAAACAGGATATTCGGCACTGGACCCCTAGAGCATGGGTTCTTTAATGAGGTTGCCATGGACCCATGCTCCACCAGTTCCAATTGTAAAAGAAAATGCAACCATTCTCTGCCCTACTCCCTGACCCTTAAATAGTTGTTGGTAAGATTAAAGATAATCCACACAAGGCACTTTAACTTACGCATGGTAAGTACTTAATAAATGATAGTTGTTTATTATTAGTATCATTACTCCTCTTTCTTAACTCCCATATTATCATTATTAATACTATTATTAGGACTTCCCTTTCTTAACTCCCATCAAATCAAAATATTTTACTGTGGGGTGGGAAATCCATTACCCAAGAGAGCCAAATACAGGTTTTTAGCACACATCAGCTCAGGTTTTCCCTTACGTCCTCTGTCTCTGACTGCCCATAATTCAGCAAAGGATTAGTCAAGTCAAAGGGACATTCAGATGGACATCCCTTCGACTTCTTGTATCACAGGCCAAAGTCCTCCTTTTGAGACAGATGGGTCAAATAAAAGCCCCAAAATATTGAAGGTTTAATCAAAATCTTACAAGGCAAACATTAGGCTTTCATATTCTCTATCTCAAACATAAGTTTATACTTACATTTCATCTCAGTTCCTTAAGCAAAAGGTTCAAGAAATTTTAACTTAAAGAGCAAACAATAATCAAATTGAACAAGAACAACAGCCACCATCCCAGACACTGACACATTCAATTTTTAACTTTTTTTAGGAATACATTTACTATGCTACTTATGAATTAAAACATCCCAACATCAAACTAATGATATAAATATAATTCTTTCTTTTTTCTTTTTTTTATTCTTTCTTTCTTATTTTGTTTTATTTTTCGAGACAGGAATTTTCTGTGTAACAGAGTTCTGACTGCCCTGGAACTCGCTTTGTAGACCAGGCTGGCCTCGAACTCACAGAGATCCGCCTGCATCTGCCTACCAACTGCCAGGATTAAAGGCGCGCGCCACCATGTCTGGCAATTATTTCGTTTTTAAAAGTTAATAAAAAACAATTTTTACTTAATTTACTCTTACCTTTTAAATCATTAATAGTTAACAAACATCTCTCCCAATGTATCCAGCTGCAATAATTCATTGGTGGTTTTTCTAGAGGCCATTAGTTTTTGGATTTGGCCCCCTGCACTTCAAACTGACCTCCCACCTCAACCATTACACCACGTTTCTTTTCTCAGCATAGATGAACAGAATTCAGGAAAGAGTCCAGAAAGGTATGGGTTTTCATGCAAACTTTGTTATCTGGAGATATTATAGATCAGGGTGGTATTAAGTCAAGCAGGAAATAGACGCCAAGTGAAAACTGAAAATCCCTAACCCTGTCACCTCTAATCACCAAAACACCTAGGAAGTGTTTCTTCTGCAACATTCTACACATTTCAGAGCATGTGTGTTTACACACACATACACACACTAAAAGGGCTGGAGGTGTGCAGAGCTCAGTGGCAGAGTGCGTGCCTAGCATGTGCGAGACCCTGGCTCCATCCCAGGCGCAAGAGATGGGAGGAAGGCAGTGAACACAATGGAAAGGGACACTTACAAATTCATGGCTATCTCATAACACCCCCCTCTTTGAGTTGTACAAATGGGATCCTATAATTCTCAGTATCTGCATCTTTTTTTTCCCCTACTTACAATGTATCGTAAGCCAGGCATGGTGTCCCACACTTGAAATCCCTTGACTTGAGAGGCTGAAGTAGAAAGATTAGGAGTTCTAGGCCAGTCATGGCTACAAAGTGAATTCAAGACCAGCCTGGACTACATGAAGCCCTCTCTCAAAAAAATGTATCTTAGGTATCATTCCCTATCGCTATAGAAATATATTTCACTCCTATACACTTCATCCCTTTACATTACACAAACAGTTTCCCATAGTGGATATACACCATAATTAATATACCTGGCCTATAGTAATGGATGTTAAGATTGGTGTTAGTGAACTGGGCATGGTGCCACAGGCTAGTAATTCCACATCTGGGGAGACTAAAGCAAGAGGAGCCTGAACTCCAGAAGTCACAGGTGGCCCACAGGCTGTCAGACCAAAGGGAGGGTAGAAGGATCAGAAGGTTTAACATAGACAGCACCAAAAGATGACAAGAATGAGGTAGCCAACAACCTTGTAATAACTGATGTTCATGTAGTTGATGTTTAAAGCAGATTCACTGAGCATTTTACATTTTCAGAATGACTTCCCAGCCAATGGTGTCCAACAATTTATACTGCCCCCAACTGTGCACTGAAGTAGGCCTTTGAGTCAACCCTCAGGTCTCAACTTCCTCAAGTACCCTCTAAATTTGCATTTGGATGGGGGCAGAGAACAAGGAAAATCACAGCAGGGTGTACCAGCCACAACTAAGACACTTGGTTGTAAACAGTTAAAAAAAACTGTTAAATGGTAACCAAAAGGCCTGTACTTTTCAATTATTGTGTTAAATAACTAGTTCCCTGTTTCTGCTTCAGGAAGTAGTAGCTGCTTGGTCTTTCTTCCAGTGCCCTCGTAATTAACAGATAAGTTATTCTTTTTAAAACATAAACTAGTAAACAAGATTCTTCCCCCATATAATTCATTACGTTCTCTACAGTGATGCCTACAGACATTTGCCACCACTGGGAAACCTTATTCTCTGTAACACACAGAATCTCTCAATTAGATCATATTATGTGGTAAGTATACTGATGTGTTAAGTTCTTACATATTCAAAATGTGTCTCCCTTGCTAATGCCTTCAAACTAATTATGGGTGAGTGGGAAATACACTGCATCACACCATTATGTGGCATTCCTGGTGTTAGCGATAATTATGGGTGGTGTTGCCAGGGGCCTTGCGAGGTTTTCATCTAGACTGAATCCACTGTCTAAATCTTACAATCTAAAAAAAAAAAATTCCGTCGCTTAAGAGCTGGATTAGTACAGCTATTACTCATTAAAGGAAGATTCAGTAAGCACTACCTTCAGTGCATGGTAGCTATCCTAAATGCACTCTGTCTTGGTAACGGAAGTACTAGGTAAATACAGTTAGGGCTACACACTAGAGTACAGAACACAGCTGGCGAATCAAAAGGCTGGTTTTACCAAAGGACAGGTATCTTTGGAAGGCTGATGGCCGAAAGAAAGAAGAACTCAGTGTCCAAGTACCTCACACACCTGTAGTGACCACTTCACTTCTACCGGATGGTCCCTACCTTGGATCACTTTCATTACTCTACACTCGAATTTCTAGGGTGCTCTACTTCTCACGGTAGTAGTCAGGACAGAAACCCTGAAGAAACACAATGAAACACCACTTAATGCCAGAAAGCTTTGAGTTGAAAAGCATCGAACTATGACACGGCAAAGATAACCGCTTCACACTATTAACTACTCAATAGGTTCTTCCGTCTTACCACAGGTCTATAAATATCTGGGGCATTAACAGACGCTAGGAAGAAGAACGGACCAACAGCGAACTCTCAAGTCCTGCCTCCCCCTCCCCATGACACACAGAAAGGCACTGCATGAAACAGGAAGTTCTGAATCATAATTCTGGTTAAAGCCTAAGAACTTATCTCAAAAATGCTAGCATGGTGACAAAAACAAATCCCAGAAACCTTGGTGAAAAGGAATTTTTTTTCAGCCTTAAAGGGACACTATTCACAGTAACAAGGCACAGCAAGGGAAGATAAACATTGAGCAGCTAGCCCAGCGTGGTGGTGGGTGCACACCTGCAATCCCATCTACTCAGGAAGCTGAGAAAGGAAAACCAAAAGTTCAAGGTCTGCCTTGATCTCATTTGAGGAGATCTTGCCTCAAATGAAAATAAAAAGTAAAGGGAAATCTGGAGCCATAGTTCCGTGGGGCTCACATAGCATGCCCAAGGCCTCGGATTCGGTCCCCAGCCTCCATCCCTCACACACACACACACACACACACACACACACACACACACACACACAATTAGTGGAGCTCTGAAGGCAGCAACACAATACAAAAGGGATAAGGAGACAGGTAGATCAAAAAAAAAAAAAGAGCCATTATCACAAGCCCTGGGGTCTGGTTCTGGCTCTAGGTAACCTGAGGCTGCGTGGCCTAGACTCTCAACTTCTTCCTCTGCAAGATTAAACATCTGAACGGGTCACAGGCCAACCACTTTCCAGATTAAGACTATCCCTTTAATAACTTACTTCATTGTTGATGCCACAGCTACCAATGATTCCACGATTAACTCAATCACATCTAGACTTATGTGAAAGCACGCATTATTATATATGTGTTTGGTAAATTACAGTGGCAAAGGCTAGCTAGCATTTGTAAGTTGTGAACAACCTCCAGGCAGTGACAAGAGGGCTATAACTGTAAATGGCCTCATTCAATCCTTCCAGTAACCCTCTGATGATGGCTCCACTGATCACTGCTAATTAGCAGCTATTTTTACTCAGCCCATTTTACAGGTGAGGAAGGTGAGGCGCCACTCAAGAACTTGCCGACAGCTAAGAGTGACAGAGGCAGGATATAAGAGCAGCAACTGTCTCCCAAGACTAGATTTGACCCTTAATGAGACAACTTAGTCTTTTGGAGTTGAGGTAATTTTAGTTACCAAATGGCAAAGCTGGGTTCAAAGGCAATCATACCAGATACCAGGTCCTGGGTTTCCTCCACAGCTGCATGCTTGGGAAAGAACAAAGTAACAAAATTCCCTTTACTTCAATACTTGCTATCAAAATCCATTCTCCTTTCATTCCAAACCCTCTGGTGAGTTGTAGAAAAGGAATAAAGAGGGAAAAAATTCCTTTATTATTTGTATTATATTTGTACATTATTAATGCTTTTTTTTTTTTTTTTGGTTTTTCAAGACAGGGTTTCTCTGTGGCTTTGGAGCCTGTCCTGGAACTAGCTCTTGTAGACCAGGCTGGTCTCGAACTCACAGAGATCCGCCTGCCTCTGCCTCCCGAGTGCTGGGATTAAAGGCGTGCGCCACCACCGCCCGGCTATTGACAAAGAACTCAATTCTTAGCAGGGTGGTGGTGGCACACGCCTTTAATTCCAGAACTCTGGGAGGCAGAGCGAGTTCCAGGCTCCAAAGCTACAGAGCCTGTCTCCAAAACCAAAAACAAACAAATAAACAAACAAACTCAATTCTTGAGCACCTGCCACAGGGAGGCACTGTGCCAGAGAAGAGGGGGAAATGGGGTAGATTCTGCTTCCTTGGTACTGCAATAAAAGCCTGCTTCTTACTGGAGACTCAAAAGGATGCTAACATTTTGGTCAAGAGTCAGGAGCAGATGGATTTTTCTAGATAATAATGGCCCAATTAGCAAGCCAGAGTACCCAGACTTCACACCAAAGCTCTGTAAGCAGCTTGACTGCTTTGTAACTCCAGCTTGGCCTCCCATGTGCTAGTCAAATCACTGAAGCATTCCAGTGTTTACAAATACACTGCGAGGGGAAAGAAAAGATAAACCTACAAGGTCTAAACTTCTAGTTGCTTTGCATTCGAAGCCAGCAGACTCGTTTATCATTGCAACGATGCCTTTTATTATAAGCTTCCTCTGTTTTCTTTTTACATATACAGGGACGTATTATGTTACTTTTCATCAAATGCAATGTCATTTCCTATTTTGTTTAGCTGAAACGCTTTGTCTCCACTTTCATGCCCAAGGGTTTTTCTTTTTTGTAGGATCAATTATAGAGACAGTCAAAACTTAAGAGTACTTGTGGAAGGAAGTATTAATAGCAAAATGCCTGCTCTAACCAAACTCGCCAAGACCTGATTTCTCCTCATACTCAAAGGTGTGAGGACAGAGTGAGGGGCACCCTGTTCAGACACACGAAATTCTGCACTACTTCTTAGAGGCATTCTTTGCAAGTCCACAGACTTTTCTGTCTCATGTCCAAATCACTTCTCAGCTGCTTTTCAAAGTAATAGACATTCATTACATAAAATTTGAAATATAAACTAATGTATAAAAAAGGAGAAAAATGTAAGCATAGTCATTAGTCTTAATTTTTTTTTTAGGCAAGTCTTACTTTGTAGCCTTAGGATGGCCAGAAACTCTTATTCCTCCTGCCTCAACCAGCCAAGTGCTGAAATCACAGGAATGTCTCCAAATATTCAGCCATTAGTCTTCATTCTTAATGGCCAGATACTATACTAAATAGAGCTGCCATAATGTATTTGCATTCCCCAGTATTGAAACAATAGCTAGTTTTCGTACTATAAATATTTTAAGGTAAAAGGTATATATATGTCTGTATATTTCCTTCAGAAATTAAGGTTTTAATTAACAACTAATCGTGTAATAAAGTAAAATAAATTAAGTTTGTCATTTGTTTTGGGTTTGGGGAGTTGGGACAGGGTTTCACACTGTAGCCCAGGCTACCCCCAAACTCCATGATCCTCTAGTCTCAGCCCCCCGAGTGCTAGGATTGCAGGCATGTGCATCTCAGTATCTTTTATTTAATACTGTTTTGCAGTGATGGGGACAGAACCCAGGATCTTATATATGCTAAACATATATTCTACTAATGTGCTACACATATTCAGTATTTTTGTATGGATCCTTTCAGACAATTCTTATTTGATTTTTGTTGTTTTGAAATAGTGCCTCACACTGAAGACCAGGCTAGTTGGAACTATGTAGCCCAGGCTATCTTCAAAACCATGACAATTCTCCTGCCTCAACCTCCCAAGTTCTGGGATTATACTGAGAAAATAGAAGTATACCACCATGCCTGCTTTCCTTTCAGATTTGTATCGGTACTATGCATACATGGACACAAACACATACATTAACATATGATCACACTATTAATAATTCCAAATCATAACAATAGTTATTATGTATTAAATCCACATATGAAACAGGTATTTTCCCCCATTTAGTCTTTTCAACCACTGCTTAGTGACTCCCAAACTTGGTTGCACATTGAAATCACAGGGAAGGGAGCGCTTTAAAAAAATACTGATTAATCCACCCATTCCCAGAGAATCAGACTGATATTTTTTTGAGACACTGTCTGTGTGGCCTTGGCTGGACTGGAAGGCACTTGGGTAGACTAGGGTAACCTTGAACTCATAGAGATCTGCCTGTCTCAGCCTCTTCAATCCTGAGACTAAATTGTAGACCACCACACCTGGAGAGAATCAGATTTATATGGCTTAAATGAAGCTTTGAGAATGGTTTTCTTCTATTTTATTTTATGTGTATGAGTATTTTGTCAGTCTGTATGTCTGTGCACCACACTCATGCAAACCCTCAGAAGCCAGAAGAGGGCGGCAGATCCCCTGGGGCTGGAGTTACTGATGACTGTGAGTCACCATGTGGGTGCTGGGAATCAAATGCAGGTCCTCTGGAAAATGAGTCCCTCATTTTTAAAGAAATCCAAGGTAACCCTAATGAGCACAGGAGTTGGGAACTATTAGGTTAGTACTATCTTACCAATATTGTTTTTTTATTTTCAAGACAGGGTTTCTCCGTAGTTTTTTGGTTCCTGTCCTGGAACTAGCTCTTGTAGACTAGGCTGGCCTCGAACTCACAGAGATTCGCCTGCCTCTGCCTCCGGAGTTCTGGGATTAAAGGCGTGCGCCACCACCGCCTGGCTCTTACCAATATTTTGCTGATGGTAAAGTTGAATAATACTAAGAAACACAACAGGCCAGAATTTGAACTATTAATCATTTGAAATCTGTATTTCTCCCCATGTAACGTTATATCATAAGTCTATTTCTAAGTTAATAAATAAAACACATTATCCCTTTTAGGACCTACAGAATTCCACTATATGGCTGCAATAGAATGCAAATGTCACCAATTTTCCCCACACAGAAAAAGCTTCAGTTAGTATCTTTATTCATACATCATTGGAGCACCATCTTTAATTCTTTCCTTAGGATAAACTC
This sequence comes from Microtus oregoni, assembly GCF_018167655.1. NCBI lineage: Eukaryota > Metazoa > Chordata > Mammalia > Rodentia > Cricetidae > Microtus > Microtus oregoni. The sequence continues at coordinate 506,377 of NW_024544751.1, read as the reverse complement.
AAAAGAATTGGGCAATATATAAGCACACCTTTAATCCCAGCACTCAGGAGGGAGAGGCGGGCAGATCTGAGTTCAAGGCCAGCCACCTGGTCTACAGAGGGAGTTCTAGAACAGCCAGGGCTAACAGAGAAACCCTGTCTCAGAAAAAAAAAGAAGAAAGAAAGAAAATTAACTACTTGCAAACATTATTCACGTTTCCTTCATTGGCATTCTCACTAGACGTGTATGAGAACAGCTGTCTTCATGCTCTTATCAGCCGAGTCTGCCGTGACTTTGGAATCTCCGCACAATTATACCAGAGAGAACTGCATGCCATTCTGTTCTAACTCCCCTTTCTTTCACAGCCACGGAGATAGTGCATTTTTTTTCATATCTCCTAGCCATATGAATTTCTCCTGCTATGTATTTTTCCTGGTGTATTTCCCCCCCATCCATTGCATGGTTTTCTAGTAAAAATATTCATTTTTTTTCTTTCTGTGTTAAACACAATGAACTTTAGTGCGATTTTTCCTAGTTTTCTCATTAACTTTATGGTTTGTATAGTTAAGTTTTAAATTGTTATATAATTATTAATCTTTTTATTAAATCTACCTTTTCTATTATGAATATAAATATCTACCTCAAGATTATGTCATTCCCTATTTTCGAGTTCTTTTATCATTTCGCTCTCTTTAACTTTTAATTCTTTAGTGCACCAGTTCCCAAACAAGATTAGACATCAGAATTGCTCACAGAGCTCCTTTAAAGGCTGGGTCTTAGGACTGAATTCCAATGGTGGGAGGGGGTAAGACCTAAGCAGAAATAGGTTTTAAAGCACAGATAGCCTCCCTCCTTTAGTACTAAAAACTATTTGAATCCTCCTAAGTTTATGTAGATATAATTCTTTCTCAAATTACTTTAGCACATTTTTTAGATAAACCATTTTATTAATTGGAGCTGTTACCTTTTAAATTCCAGGAGGCCAAGGTCTTTAGCCATTTCCCTAGCTGACGATCTGTATCTGTTTTCCTAGACCACTGCATCTGTAGGACCCAGGATACAACTTGGGGTCAGTCGACACTAGTTATAAAGAACAAGCCTCTTTATAACTTTAAACCAGCTAGTCTCCTCTTCAGTGCTTTCTTAACCATTAGACCAAACCCCATGAGATTCTTAATGCTGACCTTCATCTATGAGAAATATGAATGTGCGCTCTGCATACTGTTTAAGGTTGCTGGACTACATATTAGAGGGCTCCGTTGAGTTAGGTCAAAATAATAATGGTGGCCATGTGGAGGAGCTATACGAATTCTGATCAGATGCTCCACGAAGGACTGGACAACACTGGCCCAAGAAACCAAACAGATCTGATAGTCAGCTCTTAAAATTTTCCGAGTTACCTCCAGAAACTAATGCAAAAGCTTCTCTGAGCAGGGGACAGGCCCCCACATTCTCTCTTCTGTGAACCCATGAAAAGAACAACAGAACAGAGAATCCGGACCCTCGGTTTTAGTCCTGTCACTAGGACCTGCCACTGTCTGATCCTGGGCACCCTGAACTCTTGGGCTCTAGGACAGAGTTATATGTTTCCTAAGAATCTCTTCACATCAAAACCTCTACCTGAAGAGCCACACTGCCTATTAGATAGCAGGACTTCTAGAGACAACCTGAAATTACCTCTACAGAATGGGACTCCGGTCCCATCCAAACCACAGTAAAATGCTAGTGACAGGTGACAGCAGCAGTAGCAGCTCTGACTAAATTCTGAATACCTTTCCACACTAAATGTCTCACGACTGTAACGTAGGCACGCATTTCTACAGTACTAGGCTTAGGTGCTTTCATAAAACTCAATTCATCTTCACAACCTTATATAGGAAGTTGTGCTCTCATTCTCATTTACAAAGGAGGACAACTGAGTCACAGAGGGTTTAAATACCCACAGCTATCAAGTGACAAGGTCAGGAGTTCAATCCAGACTCACATGGCTAATCTGTGACTATCATTTTTCCTTCAAAAGTTACCCAAAAAAAGGCCAATAAACTGCAGTGATCCTAAATGCTAAATTCTGTAGACCCCTTCCCTCTTAACAAATGAGTTTTCAGTCGGTGTAAAGCAGATCATGTGTCTGAGCCTACGCTCATAAAATATCGTACTAAGAAAATATGGAATTTGATTTATTTATTAATAATGCTTAATCATTAAACATTACAATATTTTACTGTCAAACAATACATCATTAACAACTAAAGAATCTGTACAAACATAGAGGAAAACTACAAACTTGATACGCATCACGAGGAACAAAAGTAGATTCCTTCCCGCACACACTCCAGGCGCTACACTATTTCAAAAATGCCTTTGAAACATCAACCTGACAGCCCAGAGGAATCAAAAGGAACCAAGCAGGTCAAAAGTTTAGCTCACTAGCTTCCATCATCCCCTTCAGCCACCTCTCGTGTTCCCCATCTCAGAGAATAAATGGCACCACCAACTCCCATGCCCAAGCTGGCTGTCAGGCTGGGGTCAGTTTTTGTCAGATCCAGCCTCGAAACATTCTGGAGCTCCCCGTTTTCTTGCCAACCTCACTACCCCCGTGGCTCAATGAGTCCCAGCTTTTTCCTGTCTCCAGCAACACCTCGTCTCCGCACTGCTGCCAAAGTAATCTTTCTACAACAAAATCTGGTTGTGTTACTTCCCTCTTTAGAATCTTTGTGTCCAGGATAAAGTGGAAAAGCCTTCCTAGAACATATAAGGTTCTTTATTTTCTGCCCTCCAACTACCTTCCTTGCTTCATCTCACACCAGGCAAACAAAGCAAGCTGGAAAGTTCCTGAACAGTGCCGCTCTGTCTGGCTGGATCGCAATTCCTCTCCTAGATCCATATGGCCAACTCCTACTCATTTTTAGAGCAGCTCAAACCTCAAAGTTCACCATGCTTCTTCTCTAGGCTTGCATCTCATTTTCCACCTCTCCCTATGGTAATACTTGCTTAATGTGACACAGTTTATTCAGAAGTCTGTCTCTCCCAGATCATGAGGAACGAACGCTCCAAGTCTCTGCGCTTTACTCCTGTCCCTGGTTTGCTTGTTGAATGAAAAGAATTTCTCAGGATTTAACTGCATATACAGGCACACGCACACAAGCACATATGCACACACACAACACATGACATACATGTGGATGTCAGAGGACAATTGATGAGAGTCTGTTCTCTCCTTCCATCGTGTGAATCTCAAGGATAGAACTCAAGTTGAACTTAGTGAGCAAGCACCTTTGCTCACTAAGACATCTCATCGGCCCTGCACTGTGTGTGATAAATACCCACCAAAGGCAGCATACAAGGCAAATCCCATTTCAAAAAATACCTTTAAACTGGCAATCTGTGTATACCAAAACTGCTTGTTACATTTGTGTATGTACATGTTTTAAATCACAAACACATTTTTAAAAGATTCATCAAAAGCACAGACAAATCTAGCCTTTGAATATGCATAGATATTGAAGCTATTTTACTCATTCCATGTAAGTGGCCCTGAACCTTTTGTGGGTCCTAGACACAGCTCGGTAGTTTTGTCAATCATTTCCTAAACCCACATTTCTTCCACGGTGATCATAAGATTGTGATGAAAATTCTGATACCATCCTGAAAAGCGATGCCCAAGCCCATGAAAACTAACAACATTGCATGTGACAGAAACTGACAACAAGAAAGGTAATTTTCCAGCCGAAACACTGCTGAGCTTTGCTCTCAGATTTATAATATTAAAGTGAGCATTTTCTTTCTAACACCAAAATATAAGCGTAACACTCAGTGAGTCTTTTCAACTGCCAAAACCCCCAGAAAGTCTTCATTAAGAACAGGAAGCTTGAGAGGCAGCAAAGTGTGTCTCCCCTCCTTTTGAGAATCTTATAATACAAATTTGCTTCAAACAAATGAAAACCATAAAGGGAAAAATCATGTCACACATAATCCCCTGGAATACATGTTTAAGTGAAGGGAGGTCTTTGAAATGCTTCTGGCATAACATTTGTCTAATTCCCACTCACAGCCACTTGAAAATCATTTGAACTTCAAGCGACAACAGCTCTTAAAAGGATGTACATTGTCCTTGCAAAGAAAGGGTTAAATTAAAGAAACAGCTGGCTGCCAGCCACTGGCTCTGGGGGTTGGGTGGGGGTGGAAGACAGCAGGAGGAAAAACCAGTTAGAGGAATAAGTGCTAATTTCTTACCCTGCCACATGGCCATCTTGTACCTATCTTCTCCCACGCTGGGGTCACAGGCTCAGAGCTTTCCAGAGGCCCCCAGTTTTGAAGGGGGATTTAAAGGAAGGTGGAGATGGAAATGCAACTGGCTGGTTCTGCTTTCTGCAAGATTCTAAGGGCCCAAACCTGGAAATGTAAACAGGAAAAATGAAAATCTGAAAAGAAAACAAAGAATTTCAAATTCTTGAAGATGATCTCCCGCCCTCTGAACCTCTCTTTCAAAGACAGCATCCACAAGCAGTGTCACGTTTCCCCTCTGCAGCAGGGTGTTGCTAGGGAAAGAGTAGAGCTACAGCATCAGTTAATATCGGCACCCATTGCTGCACGATTCTGTATGAATCACTGGGGCTTCAATAAACGAGTAGTGGTTGCTTGAGATAACCATTGTGTGCTCCCTATCTTAAAGTTCCACACTCTGAATTCTTTCTCTGCCCCTAAAGCATTTCGTGTTCGTGAAGAAATCAAAAGAGAAGAGAGCTAATTCTGTGAATAAAGTTTTAAAATAGACCTGGAATATGGAAAAGAAGGAGCATAATAAAAAGTAAGAAAGGACGATACCCTTTGGGACAGGGGTCTTCCTTTCTGCTTTATTTTGGACTTTCCTCACTTTGCAAATTTCCTATAGTGAACACATCATATTTGTCTGTATAAGGAGGGAAGGAATCCAGGACAAAGAAAAATATAAAACTAGAACATTAATTTAAGTGCAATCAAATTAATTCCGCTAACTCTCAGGGTTAGGTTTTCAAATTCAGGGCTGATGAGAAGGCTCACCAGGTAAAAAAGAGCTTGCTGCCCAAGCCTGAGTTCAATCCCTGGGACCCAAGAAAAGATGGAAAGAAAGAACTAACGGCATAGAGCTGCGCCCCCCACCACACACACACAATACAGTACTACTAAAATTTTAATCTTCAAATTCAGTCTTAAGACAATACTGTTTCCAAACATATAAAAGGAGCTAGGAATCGAAGGAAAGCCTAAAGTGTGTGATGGCTGGTCTTAGTTCGGTTTGGAAATTTAATATATTAAACTTTATCCATTTTTAAAAGTTTTCAATAATTTATTTTCCTTACTCAGCATTAAAAAAAAAAAAAACCCTCACTGACTTTTTTGGCCTGGTGAACATGGAGGTGAATTTCTACTTCCATGGCTTTTATATAACCAACACATGCAACTCTGAAGCGGAAAAGCTAAAGCCAAATGCAAAAGGCTAATACTAGTTTGAGAACCATGTTGGCCCTCTTTAATGACCTCTTTTTCTGTAAAGAACAAAAAGGTTCATGTGTGCGCCAGTCCACAAAAACGCCAACAAAGACCGGCCTTTGGATGAGGAAAGGTTCCTGGAGTCCAAGAAAAAGAGAGTTTAAGAAACTTAAACTCCAAGGATGAATTCACCAGGAAAAAGTGCTCCAATGGCTGATCTGGAACATGGCACAGTTTATTTTAAGTCTGTTTTTTTTTCTGCCCTTCTATTTTGCTTACAGTAAAGAAGTACTGATCAGTGCATTGTGGGACAAGGGGAAATGCAACAGCTCTGAAATTCAACCCGAGAAATTACCAATACATTTATAAAGTATGTGTAAAACGGAGTCTCACTGGTTTTTAATGCTTCAACTTCTGGTTTCCCTCATTTACTCGGTGCAGCTTCCACTGACGTTATCACACGGACTCACGTCCAACTCCAGGCAACAGATTTGTTCTGCAACGTTCATAAAGGTAAAAAGTGCGTCAAAGTTAAACTAAAGCTTTCTTTCCACTACTGGGAAAGGCACTGGAGCGCAGGGCTCCAACGCCTGGGAAGCAGCAGCTAAGCGCTTTGGGCAGCAAAAGGGAAAATGCACATACACCAACTTCTTTGCCCAGACCGTCTGGACTGGATTTCACTAAGACCCACGCGAAACCCTTGGTGGATCCAAAGCAGGAACGAGCAGAAGCTGGCCTCGGCTGCAGGCTTTTTCAGCGAATGCCACCCAGCCCTATCCTCTGGACAGGCGTCGCAGGCAGCCGAGCTCCCCGATTTCAAAGCTGGGCGGGCTTGGCGCCCTTTGGCAAGGAAACTTCGGGCAGCCTGGGGACCCTGCCCCGAGAACAGGGCTGGGCTCCCGGGGAGATGCCGCCCCACACTGGCTGGAACCAGCCTGTCCACCTCCTTCACTGGCGGCCAGACAGAGGACGCCAGCTCCGGAGGAGACCGTGGTGGCAGACGAGCGCTCTCCCCGGCTTGCTATACCAGGGGGCTCCTAGGGTGGGCTGGCGGCCGGCGGCCGGGGAAGGACCTGTTGGGAAAAGGGAAGCCCATTTGCCTTTACCTGTCACCGAGGTCCGGCGCGGCGGAGCCCGTGGTCACCGGCGGTGGGCAGCGCGCTCAGTTGGCTCTGGCGTTGCACACAGCGAGTAGAGCGAGCGCCCCACGTAGCCGGCAGAGCTTCATTCACACAGCCCAGCCGGGAGGAGGGGGAGCGGAGCAGGAGCGCGGCTCATGTGACAGGCGCCTGGGAGTATCAGCTCTGCCCGGACAGCGTCTGCGCATGCGCGCCACGAAGGCCCCTCTCCTGGCACCTCGGCCCAGCCCGGGGAAAACCGCGGCCAAGAAGCAGCTGCTGGGAGGAGTTTCAACACGCGCAACCGCAATAGGGGAGCTGGGCTTGCAGCCATATTTAATGAGGACTGGGCGGATCCAACCCAAGTACTGGGCGTGTCAGTTGCATTCGGAAAAAGCAATGCTCCACTGGGTTTCATTGTTCGCAGATTGCCTACCTTGGTTTTGCTTTTGTCTTTAGAACAAACTGTTTACCCTGAGCGACTTGCCCACGGCGTAATAGTGGAAATACATTACTAATAACAGCAGACCACATATTTAAGCCTCCTATACACCAGGCATTGTTCTAACTCCTATACTTTATTCATTGCATTTAATGCTCACAAGAACCCATGAAGCACGTATCATTGTTTATCCATTTTCACTCGTAAAAATGCAAAGGCACATAAAGGCTACATAGCGTTTGCAATCTCACACTGTAGTAGCAATAGGAATAGTGATCAAATACAGTGATGCTTGGCAGCAGCCTATTTAATCCAACACAAGAAATTCAGTACTGCAGTTAGTCATCGGGATTAGCTCCAATTTAATCATCACCAAGCAAAAGCTCAAGGTGACACATACTTTTAATCCCAGCACTCAGGGATTTAAAGGCAAGAGAATCAGGATTTCAAAGTCATCCTAAGCTACATAGTAAGTTTTAAGCAGCCTTGCTACTGGACACTGTCTCAAAAAACAAACAAACAAAACACAAAATGAAGGCTCAGATTCCACCTAAGGTTTCTCTTTCTTCAAAGCCATTTCAAACAATTAGAAGAAATATCCCATTCTGAGTTTTTAAAAGAATGAACAGGCCAGACAAATAGAGTGCAGCTAATTCATTCACTGGAAGAACTAAGTCCATATCCTCAGCACAAGTAATCTACCTGGAACCCAGGTACTCAAATTCAGAATCCGCTACAGTAAGTAATATTTTTTCAATTTTCTTCCAATAGGGTCTCATTCTTCAGCCCTAGCTAGCCCGAAACCCTCTATATAGACTAGACTGGCCTTGAGGTCCCAGATTCCCCTATTTGTACCTCCCAAGTGCTGGGATTGTAGACCTGTGCCACCACACTAAGCTTTTTCGTTTTTCTCTTTGAGAAGTACATACATAAAAACAATGAACTAGAGTCCTATACACTCCCATTTGCCCCTCCAACTCTTTCCATATTTCCCCCAAAAACCTCCCCTCCTAATTTCATATCTTATTTTTTATTTCCCCAATAATTAATCCAATTAGTGCTGCCCATATGAGTATGGAGCCATCTAGGAGACCAGGAGAAATCGACCAGAGGCCACACCCTCCAAGAAGAGGTCTCTCCCCCTGGAGGCTATCAACTGCCCACAGCATCCCTAGCCTCTCAGTAAGGAGTAGAGTGCGGGAAGCATCTCTCCCATCTAGGTGGGAATTTTAGCGGCTTGATCTTGCTCATGCCTTGTGTACAGAGGATTGCCTTTCACAGTGCTCCTCTCCATTCTCCAGGTCCTACATTCTTTCAAGCTCATCTTCTAAGATGATGCTTGGGCCTAACTGGGGGTGGGCTTGAGAACTGTGTCATTTAGATTTATCTAGAGCCCACAGTCGCTTTCTTGAACTTAGATCAGTTATGAGTCTCTGTATTGACTACTGCCCATTGCACAAAGCAGTTCCTCTGACCGAGACTGAGAGCAGGCCAGATCTAGAACTATAAAGATTAGTATTTATAAGACAATCATTTAGCCAAATAAAATTGGCAGGTTCTATCCAAGGACATATGGCCTCCCCAGACAAGTATTTATGAGCAGGGTTACAGAATCTGGCATAAAATCCCTTCCTGTGTGTTACAGGCTTCAAATTCAATCAGAAAGCCGTCAGTTATGTATAACATGCCATGCCAATATTGCACCAGTAGGTGCATGCCACCTGGCAGATCAGTATTGGAGCATGCGGGGTTCAGTGCTGGGTAAGACTATTTTTGTGCAGTGAATTTTGAATGCCTACTGCGGACAAGCTAAAGATTTGGAAATAAAAAACCTGTATCTGAGCCTTGTAAAGCCTCCGGAGATGAATACATACTACAGCACAGTCAAGCTTTTGACTAATTTTTAATAAGAACAGCCCACAGCAGGAAAATCATGGCACGGTCATCTCACCAATGAAAAAGATGGGGTCATGATAAGACTCATGATAAGACTTGGGAGAAGAGTGAACTTTAGAGGAATTTCAAAAGAAACCATGCTTTGATAACCTCAAAAGAAAACAAGGCAGACCTGTCACGGGACCCTCACTGGGTGTGGATCTGAACTGTGAAGTGAATCCAGAGTGCTGCATCCTTAAGGACCATGGAATCGATGTGAGATGCTGTGTCCGGAGAAGCTTTCGCTAAAGCTCTATACCTGAGCCCCAAATCAAAGCTACTTCTGAGTGCCAGTCCCGTTTATGCCTCACACACAAATGGGATGATTTAGCGATAGCAATCATGACGGATGGCTCTGCGAGGCAAACAGCAAAGTCTCTAGTAGCCCATGATGGTGGAGAAGAAAATGAATTCTTAACACCGTCGCCACTCATGCTGCGGCACAGCAGCATATAGGAGGTGTGGATGGTAAGACTAGAGAGTGGACGGAAACCTAAAGTTGAAGAATTGTGAACGCTGAACTGAAATTTGTGCTCAATTCGGAAACAAATGGAGGAAGAATTGCGGAATTGTAGGTTGGCGTGTTTGTGTGTGTGTTTGTGTGCACAGGTATGTGTGCACTGGGAATTGCCTTATGCAAAGTAAGGACACACTTCACCAATGATCTCAGTAGATTGAGCTTTTGAACAAGGCAATCCTTTTGTTAGAACTCTTCCTTAAGAACATAAATCAGGAATGAGTGTTTCAGAAGTGTCTTTCCCTTTTCTGTCTTTTCTTCCCCCGCAGCACTGCAGGATGAGAGAACAAGAGATCACTTATGGATTGATCAGAAAGTCCCTCCCCCTGAGAACTATAAATTGAAGGAACAAAAAAAAATGCAGTCATAACTAAAGGAATTATTCTGGGAGAGGGGGGAGACCCAAAAAACAGGCAAGTTTGTCAAAAAATAAAAGTTTCCTCCGGTAAAGGGGTATGAAAAAGACAGGATTATTAGAATCAAATTTATTTCTCAAAGACAAGAACTCAAATCTGCCTCTGCAGAATGAGTGTATTGGCTTTGCTTGAAATGTATAGCTGCTTGAAATGCTTGAGAGGCCTGGGATCTATACAAATTATGAAGAGACTGTAATACATAAAGATGGCCACTTGGTGTCACCACTGACCGCGAACAGATTGGAGGGATCCAACTGAGAATCACATTTAAAGGCCCCCCCCCACACACACACAAACACACACACACACACATACACACACACACACACACACACACACACACACACACACACTTCATCTTTTGTGGCTCAAAAAAAGAAAAATAGCCATGACAGTGGGCTCTGAAGTCAGACTGCACGGGAGCAAAACCAACCGGGCCTTGGGAAGCTACTAGCTGGTGTCCCTTTGTTTCTGAGTTACCAGGTTTCAAGCCTCAGATTTCTTAATGGTAAAATGGCTTGTTGTGTTTAATTGTCTTAATAATAGGGAACGTTAATAATAAATTTAGCACTCAATCAGTGCTGCCTAGTACTAATGATAAAAATAATGATGATGGCAGTGGTGGCAATGATGATTAAGATTCCTTGATTAAGGTCCCCAGATTAAAGAGAAGCTATTTGTGGGGAATATAAATGTGTACCTTTCTGAGCAAAGACATTAAAGTGTGGTGCTAATAAACCAAACTTAACGGTTTCCTCAAAGAATATGGATTCTTGGTGGGATGTGGTGACTCATTCCTGCAATCCTATTCCTTTGTAGACTAAATCAGGAAGGTCATGAGTTCCAGAACAGCCTCAGGTACACCGTGAACTTACTACTGTTCTTCTGATAAATGGACACAGTATCTAACTGCCTTCAAAAGTATCTCTCTAGCCATAGATTAGTGTAGCTCTCACTGTTCATCAGAGAAGTTTCTTTGGGCAGTGGACAGTGATTACTGTACAAAGGGAGTGGAAGGTTCAGACACAAAGGAAACATCTTTATCACACACACCCTCACAGGCATCAAGACTCAGGGCAGAAAGATCGTAAGAACCAGAAAGAGGCCAGGGAGAACTGAAGCAAAACAGTGTCCTCTGGACACGACAGGACCACTGCCCTCAGGCACACACAGCAGCCATGACTGCCAGCACAAGTAAGACCTAGTTCACAATCCAGCTTGGACTAGAATGGGCTTCCTCAGGCCCTAACCCTAACTGAGGTGTTGTGGTCAATTGATGGTTTCTAAGGAAGGAAAAGTCAGTTTTCTTTAAGGATGTAGCCCCTGTAGGTTAGCCGCACTCCATTGGATTATGCCAGACCTTTGAGTCTGGTACACACTGGACTCAAGGGGTTATTAATTTCTTAAAAAAAAATGGACACAGAGTTGGGGAGGTGGGGAGGATCAGGAAGGAGTTGGGGGGAGGAGTAAGGGTAAATACAATCAAAATATATTGTATGAAATTCTGAAAGAATAAAATGTTTTGAAAGTGAATTATGGAGAAATAATACAATGAAATTGTCTATATAATGAAAAGGTAGCATTGCTGTGGTTTCTAAACCATCATGCCTACAGGGACTTCTTTCTCCTTCAAATTAGCACCGCTAGTAAAGGCTGAAGTAGTTAGAAGTAGCCATGTAAAGCAATGTTTCTGAACATTTCTGATATTGTTTTTATTTGTCATATGTTTTGCTATTGTGCATCTATTGTGATATCCTCCAATGACACTTTTATCTTTATTTTGTGGCACTGGGGGTTAAACCCAGAACCTTGTATATACTAATTATTCACTCTTGCATATATGCTAAGTATGCACTGGACCAGCTGGGGTATTAATTTTATTTTATTTTATTTTTTTATTTTTTATTGCTTTTTAAATAACACCATTCAAAATTTCCACCTCCTCCCTTCTCCCATTTCCCTCCTGCTCCCCCACTCCCACTCCCCCTCCCTCTCCAGTCCAAAGAGCAGTCAGATTTCCCTGCCCTGTGGGAAGTCCAAGGCCCTCCCCCCTCCATCCAGGCTTAGGAAGGTATGCATCCAAACAGACTAGGATCCCAAAAAGCCAGTACATGCAGTACAGACAAATCCCAAGGACCAATAACTTGGAAGCCACTTTAATAGTTTCTGGCTATTTCTTAGTAGTCATGACATGGGCACTGTTTCCAGGATCACAATATTCATGTCCAGATATTTATTGGAGTAGAAGTCTCCTTGCTTGCTGTCTTGTTCATGGAATTCAGTCTTCAGCCATATAAGCAAGGAAGTCCTTTGTACAGCACACGACTCCTGATTCAGGTCTAGATTGGTTTTTCAATCTTTTTCAGAGAAAAGAAGCATCTGCCAAAGGAACTGTAATACTGGGAAGAGATGAGGCGGGGAGGCCTTAGAGGAGAGGGGTGGGGAACATAATAGAGCACCTGTAATTTGAAAGTGCAGGGGAAATAGTGGAGGTGCAGTGTTTAAGCGGAGAAGGGGAACTGAGAGGTGAGGAGAGGAGGCAGTGGGGAACGCTGGACCCAAACTAAGTTCCCACGGAAATGTCATAGGGAAAATCGCCAAACGTTTTTAATGTAAAAAAAAAAGAAAATACAATCAGCTTGAATCCCATCGGAAGATTCTTGCCCACCTTTCCTTCCTTTAGAGCCTTACAGACGCATGCTTCACCCTGAAACTAGAGAGTCATGAATATCACCATAGAACCTTCACCCGGCAATGGATGGAGATAGAGACAGAGACCCAATACTGAGTTGTTTCGCACCATCATTGCCTTCACTGTCGCCTGGGGTCTGAACACACAACCTGCTCACGGCGCTGCACATGCCCGCACGCTATGCCAGGCCAACAGATACCTGGGCTCATATTCCAGGGTTTTTTATGCCAGAAGTTGCAATGTTTCTTTTTTCTTTTACTGTGCGAACAAAGCTTTCTGCTCTTACACTAAAAATAATTTGATTCCAGAAAACAAAGAGTTTTAGGGCCATGGATTCAGTGCAGTTGGTCGAGTGCTTGCCTAACACACACAAAGACCCGGGTTTGATCCCCAGCACCGCATAAACTGGGTGTGATAACTCTTTCCAGTAATCCCAGCACTCCAGAGGTGGAGGCAGGACGATAAGAATCAAGGTCAAGGTCATCCTTGACTACACCTAAATTTCCAGACAAGCCTGGGCTGTATGAGAGTCTATCTAAAAAAGGGGGGGGGGGGCTGGAGAGATGGCTCAGAGGTTAAGAGCATTGCCTGCTCTTCCAAAGGTCCTGAGTTCAATTCCCAACAACCACATGGTGGCTCACAACCATCAGTAATGGGATATGGTGCCCCCTTCTGGCCTGCAAGCATACACACAGACAGAATATTGTATAATAAATAAATAAATAAATAAATAAATAAATAAATGTTAAAAAAACATAGGCTTTTAATGCTTTTCTACAACCATTTCCCAGCATGTAAGTATCGAACTAGTTTGCTGAGATTGTATTGTGTTGGAATGCATGATTTTAAAAGTGGCTGGGGGCTGGAGAGATGGCTCAGTGGTTAAGAGCACTGACTGCTCTTCCAGAGGACCCGGGTTCAATTCCCAGCACCCACATGGCAGCTCACAACTGTCTGAAGATCAGTTCCAGGGGATCTGACACTTCACACCAATGCACATAAAATAAAGTTAAATAAACCATAAAAATATTTAAAAATAAATAAATAAATAAATAAATAAAAGTGGCTGTTGGAATCGGTGACTTGAGTTGCATAAAAATTGTTGAATAAATTTTGGCTTCCAATTAAGACTTCCAGTAAGTTCTGAAATGACCCTAAACATACTCCTGCTATTTTATACTACAAATTTATATGTAGCAGTTTGATTTCTTTAAAATGTCTGTGAACTTTGCGGTGTCAGATAGCCACCCAACGGTAGAGGTGAAATGGCTCAACAGGTGGAGTTCCATCCCCAGACCCACATAGTAAGAGGAAAGTACCAGCTCCAGAAATTTATCCGATGACCTCCACACTCCCACAGCTTGCACACACACAAATAAATAAATGAATAAACTGCAATTTTTTCACTTATAAAATTCATTCCCATAGTGACCAGATCGCCATAGGGATTCAGTAAATTCCTACTCTCACGGTGTTTTCGCATCTCTTCCGTTCCATCCTCATTCCACCTTCAGAGTCCAGAAGAGACATTTTTACCATTCCAAATGGACAGAAGAGGTTGGGACCTCAATGATTTCCCTGGTTAGAAAGAGCTGCGGAGTGTCAGAATGTAGCCTTCCGGCATGTGTGCCACCCTGCTTCCTGCCATGCTGGTAATGGACGAAGTCTCTGAAACTGTAAGCACGTCCCAATGAAATACGCTCTCTTATAAGAGTTGCTGTGGTCATGGTATCTCTTCCCAGCAATAGAGCACTGACCAGGACACCGCTCCTCTAGTTCCACTGAAGTTGTGTATCTGAAATTTTCCTTGTCCTGATCACCTCATTTTAAGATATTTTTGTAGTAATTTTAAGTAGCTTTAGAATACACAGAATAGTGATTCAGTCAATCATTACCTTATCTAGTTTTCCTAAAGTCAATAATAATTTAATAGAAATGTGTTCTAATTTTTGTTATTGTTTGGCCATTACTGTTAACTTCCGGAATCTGACTGTATAGAAATAGGCAAATTATTCTTAGATATAATGGAGGTAGAAAGAATGAAAATTTAAAGTGAAGCTTTAAGGCCTCAAGCCTACAAAGGTTCAAGTAACAACTACACAAAAGGACTGGAACCCTACACCCATCTTAAGGTGGTATAGTCGGGTGTTTATAAAATGAGTATGCTGAGTACTTATTGTATGTACCCTGTATGATATACACCAAACATCTGTGCTCACCATGGTATTCTGCTCTTGAGGGAAGGAAGAGAGGACAAATGATGAACAGATAAACAAGAACCGTATGTGCCATAAAGGGAAGGGATGTGTTCTAAAGAAATAGTTGTCAGGAGGTATGAAGAGAAATCAGGAAAGCTGTAACTTAAAATAGAGTAACGAGCACAGATCTTGAGAGAAGGAGACACTTGAGAAAAAATTTGAAAGACGTGAGAGAAGACGATGGTAGTGCCTGATAGAAAAGCATGTGGGAAGGTGGTCAGATGGCCGCTGGTCTGGCAGGAATGGGAACAATGATACGGCGGCATCAGTGAGCAAGTAAGACAGAAATTGGTGCTGAGGTCAGAGTACTAACAGGAGCCCAGCCCCTGCCCAACCCTGTTAAGATTTTGACTACTGTTCCTGATTCACCCATGGCTTCGGAGGCCTGGAGACAGGGGTATAAAAGGCAATAATAGGATTTGCTCTCTCTCAGACTGCAAGGACTGATCTGGCTACTAAGTTACATCGGAGGGCAAAGGTGGAAGAAGAAACAGCTATCAGGAGGTGATTTGAGCAACCCCAGCAAGAGATAATGGAAACTTGGATCAGGGCGATTGCACTAAGGCGATAAGAGGTGGCCAGAGTGTGCGTTTTTTGCCCAAGGTTACACTGTCAGGATTTGCTGATGGATTAGATGTGAAGCATTAACAAGAAAACAAGAATGCCTGAAGTTTGTGGCCCGAGAAACTGGGACTTGCGAAAGAAGTGGGGTTGAAGATGGAGGAGGTCAGAATTCAGTTTTCTTTAACCATTTGTTTGTCATTACATGACATTTAAATCCACAAGACAAGATAAAATAAGCAAAGGAGCAAGGAGAAGAAGGAAAGCGCTGAGCCCTAAAACATTCCAGGAGAATCTCAAATAGAAAAAAATACTTAGCAAACATTAACGACCATGTGACGCAGATGTTGAAACAAAACTTAAGAGGATTTTAAAGTGCTCAATAAAAAAAATGCTTCAAATGGTAATCATAAACAGGATCAAAATGAATAAAAAGTAGAACTTTTGGCAAAGGAATAAATTATATAAAGGAGAAGAACAAAATGGAAATTTTAGAAACAAACTATACAATATTGCAAACTTTAAAATCCCATTGAATTGGCTCAAGAGCACAATGGAGAATATGGGGGAAACCTGGGGTGAATTAGAAGCCAGAACAACAGAAGCCATGCAGCTTCAACAAGTAAAAAGATTTGAAAAACTGAAGAGAGAATCTGGAACTTGTGAGATGGTATCAGAAGATCTAACATTCCTATGCTAGACCTACAAGGAGAGGAGGGGAACGTATGTGTGGTTGAAAATAGATTTGTTCAGTAATAGTGCATCACTCAGACCTCATCAGAGACAGTTCTACAAAAGACGACAATTAACACAGAGACCCTTAGCTGGTCAATGTGTAGAAAACAGACTTCAGAATGCTCAACCTTAAATGGGATATCTCTATCATAACTCTCCCATCAAGGTTCAGGGATATATGCTGAAAGATTATAAGATCCAAAAGTAGCAAATGACCTCAAGGAAATAGGGTTTTCCAAGACCTGCATAAGTTCTACTGAGATAAAACCCAGCATGAAGAAAGGGGGTAGACATGAAGCCCATCCCTAGTGGAGGAGCTATTGGCATTTTATTACTGCTGGAAGAGGGACAGTTTTCTCTAGGTGGATCATGGAAGATAGACCACACTCCAGGACAGACCTCACACCCAAGAGTAGTCAACCAACATGAACTAGATTTCATGGGTTTAAGAGTGAGGATGAGAAAGATTGAGCAAGTGAACAAGCAAGAGAGAGACAGAGAGAGACAGAGAGACAATGAGAGACAGAAACACAGAGAGACAATGAGAGAGAGAGACAGAAAGAGAGAGAGAGAGAGAGAGAGAGAGAGAGAGAGAGAGAGAGAGAGAGAGAGAGAGAGAGAGAGAGAGAGAAAAGACAGACAGGGACAGACAGAGAGAGAGAGACAAAGAGAGAAGTAGAGAAAGAATATAGAGTTGAGTAGGTAGGGAGGTGGAGGGGGGTCTCAGAGGAGTTAGGATAGAGGGGATGAATATGATCAAAATATATCGCATGAAACTTTAAGAGCATTTTGTACTTTCAGATGACTGCTATCCAGTCCCAGCACCTACATGACAGCTAACAACCCTCAATAACTCCAGTTCAGGGAATGTGCTTCCCCTGTCTGACCTCCATGGGCATTGCACACATGTGGTACACAGACAAAAATGTAGGCAAAACATTCAAATAAATAAATTAATTTTTTAAAAGTTTTTTTTTGTTTTGACAGGTTAATATGTTTATATGATAAATTTTTATTCATTTATTTATTTTACATCCTGGCCACGGTCTCCTCCGCATTTGTTTCTCCCAGTCCCTCTCCCCCATTTCCCTCCTTCCCACTCCCCAATCCTTTCTTCTTCTGTCTCCATTTAGGAAAGGGCATGTTTCCTTTATCAACAAAAATGGCATGTGAAATTGCAGTAAGACTAAGCACCTCTCCGTGTATTAAGGCTGGGCAAGGTGACCCAGTATGAGGAGTAAGGGTCCAAAGAGTCAGAGACAGCCCCTGTTCCTGCTGTTAGGAGTCCCACATGAAAACCAACCTACACAACTGTCACATATATGCAGAGTGCCTAGTTCAGTTCCATGCAGGCTCCTGGTTGTCAGTTCAGTCTCTGAGAGGCCCTTTGAGCCCAGGTGAGTAGATTGTGTAAGCCTTTCCATGGTGTTTTTGACCTCTGAGTCCTACACTCTTTTCTCCTCCTCGTCCACGTCCTCGTCCTCATCCTCCTCCTCCTCCTCGTCCTCCTCCTTCTCCACCTTTGCCTCCTCCACAGGATTCCCAAACTCCCCCTAATGTTGGTCTCTGCATCTGCCTCCATCAGTTGCTGGATGATGCCTCTCTGATGACAACTGGGCCACTCACAAATCTGGTCACAGGGGGAAGGTCAGTGCAGGCTACTACTTATCCACTGTTGTTAGGAATCTAAGCTGGCATTCTCTTCATAGGCGTCTATATAGCTGTATATTATTTGTGTTTTAAGAAATAAAGCTTGCCTGAAAATCAATGGGTAAAGTGGCAAAGCAGCCACATTAGTCAGCCATACAGGCCAGGGAGTGAGGGCACACATCTTTAATCCCTCCAGAGGTAGACTCGGTCATTGTGAGTTCAAGGCCACCCTGGGCTACACAAAACCCAGGTAGTAGTAGGTCGCACCTTTAATCCCAGTGTTGGGAGTCACACATCTTTAATCCCAGCACTAGAGGGATGGAGACAGGAGGGATATGGCTGGGAGAGAGAGGAATATAAAGGGGAAGAGACAGGAACTCACTAGAGTGTGGAGTCTGAGGATTCGTGATCTTGCCCCTATGGTCTGAAGATTTGGTAGAGATAAAAGGTCTCTCTCGTGATTGGCTGTTTTGCTTTTCTGATCTTGTTGATCAGAGGTTGAACTCCAATATCTGTCTCTAGGTGTTTATTATTCGTGCTACACTTCTGGGAGATTCCCGGCTCCAGGCTCCTGCCAGACAATGACATGCAGCCCCCAGCAGTCCCCCCTCAGCATCCCCCCTCCCCCAACCCATTCTCTCATATTCCCATCCCCACCAGTCCACTGACGAGATCGCTTCTATCATCCCTTCCCAGGGAGATCTGGGTGTGTAGCCCATGAACTCTCCTTGTTACCTAGTCTCTCTGGATCTGTGGATTGTGTAAGTTTGATTTGATTAACTTTTACGTACATTGGTGTTTCGCCTACATGTCTGAGGGTGTCTGAACTGGAGTGAGAGAGCTGTGAATTGCCATCATGTGGGTGCTGGGAATTGAACCCTGCTCAACTGGGCTCCTTTGGAAGAACTGTCGGTGCTCTTAAACATTAAGCCATCTCTCCAGCCCCAGAATAAAATAAAATTTTAAGATTTAACTGGTTACTTTATTGTAGCATTTCATCTGTAGAGCAGTTTTTGAATGCATAATTTTCTTTTTATTTATTTCTAGCACGTGTGTGTACACTGCATAAGCACATACCATAGCAAGAATGTGATGCCAGAGGAGCTGGTTCCTTCATTCTACCTTTGTTTGTTTGTTTGTTTTCTCAAGACAGGGTTTCTCTGTGTAACAGCTCCGGAACTCACTGTGTAGACCAGGCTAACCTCCAACTCACAGAGATCCACCTGCCTCAGTCTCCTGAGCGCTGAGATTAAAGGCGTGCGCCACCACCACCCCTTTCCACCTTACATGGATTCCAGGGAACAAATTCAGGGGGTCAGACTTTCTCAGTAACCAGTTTAGCCTTCTCACTGGCCATATGCGACATTTTCTAAATCAGAAAATTACAGAAATGGTGAACAGATCAGTTGTTACCAGGGGTTAGTAATGGACGGTGGGAGAGAAAGAATGTGGCTCTAAATGAGTAAAGAAGGATGTTTTGGCATAGAAACGGTTGTGTCTTAGTTGTCATCCACTTACACACATCTCCATATGTGATACAATGATATAGAACTATCATAATAAAAGAATTATTAACAATGCTGATTTCTGGGACTGGCGTCACAGAACAGCCCATAATATCTAAATGCTGGCAAAGCCTGAAGAAAATTTACAAAGGGCTTCTTTGTATTATTTCTGCAACTTTCTGTGGATCTATAATAATTCAAAATAAATAGGGAAGAAGAATAATAGGAAGATAGGCGTTATGGATATTGAATACAGATAATTGCAGTGAGAAATTTTGCTGTAATGGGGGACAAGATGAGGGGTAAATGGGAAGTAAAGCACAATGACTCAAAAGATTTCAAAAATGTTTTTATGGCTCAGACAATAACATAATTGAAGCTAATGGAGAAGAACCTGAAGAGAGACAGATTTTCTCTTAAGAAAACGGGAGAAGAGAAAATTGCCAGAAGGAAATGTCATGAACAAGTGGAGGGGCGGGCTCCCTTGAAGTAGCATTGTGAGAAATGGGAGAATATATGCATAGATTTAGGTATGCAGTGACCCAAATTTGTGGCCTTTGTTTTCTGATTGCTCTATTTTCTCTCTGAAAGCGGAAGCCAGGTCATGGGCTGAAAATGAGGATGCATGCGGAGGTGTGAGCGATTTGAAGGGAGAGGAGAAGGTATGAAATAGTTGTCTAGGAAACCAGCAGCACAAATGGACTAGGATAATACTATGTGATTTCCTGGCAACATTAAGTGCCCACTTGAGGTTTATGGTCTCAAATTTAAAGGGAGAGTGCACTGTTTTTCTTTTTTTTTTGGTTTTTTTTTCCCCAGCAGCATTCAATTCCAAGGATAAAGAAAGAGGTAAAAGCTACTGGCAATGACAAGCTGGATGCAAGCAAGAAGCTGCAAATAGGAGGAGAAATGGTTTGAGGAGCAATAGCAAGGGACTGAGAGTGGTGAGGAAGGATCGGAAAATGCTATGCTGAAATCACAGCAAAGGGAGACAGAATTAATCAGAGATGGAAGCTAACATAATTTTTGTTTGTTTAGTGGGTTTCTGTTGTTATTTATATTTATTTAGAGATGGTGTTTTACATTGTAACTCAGCTAGCTGGCCTCAACCTCATAATGCCCTGCCTCAGTGTCTCCGGTGCCAGGATTACAACTGTGCACTAAAGTCTTTGAGACACAAGAAGAGTACCTGAGGGTCAATTGATAATAACAGGGGTGGAAAACGGTAGCTCTTCTGTGGCAAAGAAGGTGAAGGGTTGAAGGGATGAAACTATGGGGGAAGAAACACCCGAAGCAGCAGTGAAGGACTCAGGCTCCACGGCCCTTGGTAAATCGTGATTTGAACTGGATCAAAAAGATAAGCAAGCAAGGCTGTGGTGGCGCACGCCTTTACTCCCAGCACTCAGGAGGCAGAGGCAGGTGGATCTCTGGGAGTTCGAGGACAGCCTAATCTACAGACTGAGTTCCAGAACAGGCTCCAAAGCTACACAGTGTTGACAGAGGTTTCTGTCCCGCCTGGTCCCACAGCTGCTCAGTCCCAAAGAAACACACAGAAGCCTATATTAATTATAAATGGGTTGGCTTATTAGCTCAGGCTTCTTATTAACTAATTCTTACATCTTACATTAGCCTATAATTCTTGCCTGTGTTAGTGACTTGGCTTGGTGCCTTTCATCAGTGAAGCGTTCTCATCTTGATTTCTCTGGTTGCCACGCCTATACTTCCTGCCTGGCTACTGGCCAATCAGCATTTTATTAAACAAGTATAAGAGGCACATTTTTACAGGGTACAAGACAACAGAGAAACCCTGTCTTGAAAAACAGCAAAAAGAAGACAAGCAAACAAGGAAAGGGTATGAGTAGGTTCTATTGATGGCTTTGAGCTCTCTTTCAATCTGAGAAGCCCTTGAGAGAGTGACCATTGACATAAAAAACTGAAGAGCATAAAGAAAGAATTCTGGTGCTCTCAAGAAGATAGCTATGAGTGTCAACAATTCATTGTTGTTAAAAAAACTATTTGCAAATTCACAATAGCTAGAAAGGGGGGTTTTGAATGCTTTCAACATAAAGAAATAAATACCCTGGTTAAAGACATGCTTAAGTACTCAAGTGCTCAGTCTGGGCTCCTTTTGATTTCTCTTTTTAAAAAAAATTACTATGGTTGTCTTTGAGTGTGTGTGATATGCATACGTGGGAACACACATGTTACAGTGCACAGTGGTGATCAGAAAGCAACTTGTGGACTTGGTTGCTCCTCCCACCTTTACATGAGTTCCAGATCTGGAACTTAGGTCATCAGGCTTGTGCTGCAAGCGCTTCACCTGCTGAGCCCATCCCTCTCACAACCTCTTTACTTTTCTATGCACATTCTTCAACAGAGTTCACTGAGTCTCATAGATTTATTTGCTATCAATAAGCAAATTACAATACAGGCCATTCCAACAGCCAATGAAGCAGGAAGGCTGACTGCAGATCTTCACTTCTCCCTCTGTTCCTCCAAATCAACTCCCAAATTCATCAGACACTTCCAGAGAACCCAGAGGCCACTCTGACCAGCGAAGCAAGAAGGCTAGCTGCAGATTTTGGTCTCTCCCTCTATTCCTCCAAGTCCAGTCACCCTTCCTCAATTCTAGCTCTGCAGCAGATCTGCTGAGTCCTCTCCTCACTCTCTACCAGCATTCCCAGGAGACTAATATAGTGAATCCCAGTGTAACACTCTGATTTCTCCCTTCTTGTGAATCCCCTCAGTACACTAAGACAATCCCCATTCCTTGGGGTTAGCTCCCAATACTCAGAAACACATTGTAACTGGAACCCCCAGTGGGCATACCTATCAGGACCCAAGATTTACCTACCAGGAATACAGCCACTACACTTGCTTAAGATCAAGAGAGGGCAACAGAAGAACCCATCCAACAAAGACAAGAGCAGATAGCAGAGTCTCGAATTATGATCTTCCCAATCCTAGATGCCTAGATGCCATCATAAAAACACAATAAACAACAGTTAGGGCAATCCTAGATATTATAACACAGCTGAATCATAAGAAAAAGATCTTGAAACAGTCTTTATGGATATTATAGAGGTCCTTAAAAACAAAATGAATAATTATTTAAAGAAATCTTTGAAAACAGAAAGAAATGTTGGAAACACAGGAATAAAATCATTCAAGACCTTAAAGTGGAAATATAATCAATAAAGAAATCCCAAACTCAAACTGAAAGAAATCTAGAAATGAAAAATTTAGGAACTCGACAGGAAACTCAGAGGCAAGCTTCGCCATCAGAATACAACAGACGGAAGAGAGAATCTTAGACAGTGAAGACACAATAGAAGAAATGGAAACTTCAGTCAAAGAAAATGTTAAATCTAACATCCAGGACACTATGAAAAGATCAAATATAAAAAATAATAGGAATTGAGGAAAGAGAAAAAGCCCAAACCAAAGGTTCAGAAAGTATTTTCAGCCGGGCGATGGTGGCGCACGCCTTTAATCCCAGCACTTGGGAGGCAGAAGCAGTCGGATCTCTGTGAGTTCGAGACCAGCCTGCTCTACAGAGCTAGTTCCAGGACAGGCTCCAAAGCCACAGAGAAACCCTGTCTCGAAAAACCAAAAAAAAAAAAAAAAAAAAAGAAAGTATTTTCAACAAAATCATAGAAGAAAATTTGCCTTATCTAAAGAAGATGTCTATCAAAGGAAAGAAACATACATAGCTGGGCAGTGGTGGCACATACCTTTAATCCCAGCACACAGAAGAGCGATTCAGGCAAATCTCTATGAGTTGAGGCCAGCCACATCTACAGAATGAATTCCAGGACAGCCACGACTACACAGAGAAACCTGTCTCCAAAAAAAAGAGGCAGAGGAGTAGAAGAAGCAGCATACAGAAATCCAAATAGACTGGACCAGAAAAAAATCCTTTCAACATATGATAAAACACTAAAATTACAGAACCAGAAAAGAATATTAAAAGCTGAAAGAAAAAAATATCAAGTAACAGAAAGGCAGACCTACAAGAATTATACCTGATTTACCAATAAGAGATTCTAAAAGCCAGAAGGACCTGGACAGATATGCTACAGACTCTAAGAGACCACAGATGCCAGCTCAGAATACTATACCCAGCAAAACTTTCAATCACCATAGGTGGACAAAATAAGACAAAATAAAACCAAATTTAAGCAATATTTACCTACAAACACAGCCCTGCAGAGTGTGCTAGGAGGTAAGTAAACACCAGCCTGAGGAAGTAAACTACATCCAAGAAAACACAGGGAATAATTCATCCCAGACGAGCAAAATCAAGAGGAGAAACACACACACTACCACCAACAACAACAACCAGCACCACCACCACCATAACAGGCATCAGGAATCACTGGCCATTTACATCTCTCAACATCAATGGTCTCAATTCCACAATAAAAAGGCACAGAGTAACAGATTAGATATGAAAATAGGATCCATCCTTCTGCTGCTTCCAGGAAACACACCACATCATCGAGGATAGATATCGCCTCAGGTAAAGGTTGGAAAAAGATATTCCAAGCAAATAGACCTAATAAGCAAGCTGTTATAACCATTTTATTATATGAAAAAAATAGATTTCAAACAAAATCTTATCCGAAGAGATAGAGGACACTACATACTCATCAAAGAAAAATTCTACCAAGAGGACATTGCAGTTCTTAATACCTATGCCCCAAAGACAGGAGGACCCAAGTTCATAAAAGACACAACCACTACAGCTAAAGTCACATTTTGACCCTCACACACTGATAGTGGGGGCCTTCAATACCCCATTATAGTCAATATACAGGCCATCTGGACAAAAACTAAACAGAAATGCTGGAGCTAACTGAAGTTATAAACCAAATGGACCTAACAGATATTTATACAACATTTTACCCAAACACAAAAGAATATACCCTTTTCTCAGTACCTCATGGAACTTTCTCAAATATTGACTACATACTTGGAAACAAAGCAAATTCTCAACAGATACAAGAAAATTGGAGGGAGGGGGAGGGAAACGGGAAGCGGTTGTGGGGACGAGGCAGAAATTCTTAATAAATAAATAAATTAAAATAAAATGTAAAAAAAAAAAAAAAAAAAGAAAATTGGAATAACTTCCTGAATTCTATCAGACCATACAGATTAAAGCTGGATATCAACAACAGGAGAAAGAATAGAATGCCTACAAACTCATGGAAACTGAACAACTCCCTACAAAATGGAAAATGGGTCGAGAAA
The DNA here is from genome assembly GCF_018167655.1 of Microtus oregoni. Taxonomy (NCBI): domain Eukaryota; kingdom Metazoa; phylum Chordata; class Mammalia; order Rodentia; family Cricetidae; genus Microtus; species Microtus oregoni. The sequence continues at coordinate 481,847 of NW_024544751.1, read as the reverse complement.
AGAATTAAGAAAAAAAGACTTTCTAGAATTGAATGAAAATGAATACACGCCATGAAAAAAACTTGTGAGACACAATGAAGATAGCTCTAAGAGGCAAGTTCATAGCACTGAGTACCTCCAGAAAAACTGGAGCGATCTCATAGTAGTAACTTAACAGCACACTAGAAGAAAGCTCTAGAAGAAAAGAAGTAACCATACACAAAAGAAGTAGATGACAGGAATTAAACTCGGGGCTGAAATCAATAAAATAGAAACAACAATGACAACAAAACCAACACAAAGAATCCAGGAAACAAAGGGTTGTCTGTTTGATAAAATCAATAAGACTAACAAACTCGCATCCAAATTAGCTAAAAAATAGAGAGTGAATATTCAAATGAACAAAATTAGAAATGAAGGGGGGACATAACAACAGACATCAAGGAATCTTAAGGATATACTTTCAAAACCTGTACACCACCAAACTGAAATATCTAAAAGAATGGATAATTTTGGATAACTGGAAAATGGGTAATTTTCTCAATACATAATGCTTACCAATATCAGATAAGCAATTAAAAAAACTAATCCCTAATGTTATAGAAGCAGACATTAAAATTCTCCCAATCAAAAAGAAAGTTCAGGGGCAGATTATTTTAGCACAGAATTCTACTGGACTTACAAAGAAGAGTTAATGCAGATACTCCTCAAATTATTGCACAAAATAGAAACAGAAGGAACATTGCCCAATTCATTTTATGAGGCCACAGTGACCCGGATACCCAAATCACATAAAGACCCAACAACAAAAAAGACAGAATTACAGACCAATTTCCCTTATGAACACAGATGCAAAATTCTCACTAAAGTACTTGCAAATCAAATCCAAGAATGCATCAAAAACATCATCCACCATCATCAAGTAGGCTTCATCCCAGAAATGCAGGCATGGTTCAACACATAAAAATTCATAAATGTAAGCCACCATTTTAAAAAATAGACTGAAAGATAAAAACCACATTATCATCTCATTAAATTCAGAAAAGGCCTTTGACAAAATCCAACACTCCTTCATGATAAAAGTCCTGGAGAGATCAGGGATGCAAGGAGCATAACCTCAATATAATAGACGCAGCTTACAGCAAAGCCAATAGCCAACCAACATCAACTTAAAGAGAGAACTGAAAGCAACTCCACCAAAATCTGGAACAAGACAAGGCTGTCCACTTTCTCCATACCTATTCAATAAAGTACTTGAAGTCTTAGCTAGAACAATAAGACAACTGAAGGAGATCAAGGCGATACCAATTAGGAATGAAGAAGTCAAAGTATCTTTATTTGCAGGTGATATAATAGTATACATAAGTGACCTGAAAAATTCCACCAGGAAACTCCTACAGTTTCAGTAAAGTTGCTGGATACAAAATTAATTCGCAAAAATCAGTATCCCTCCTATGTAAAAATGACAAATGGTCTGAGAACGAAATTAGGGAGACAACACTTTTCACAATAGCTTCAAATGCTATAAAATATTTTGGGGTAACTCTAATCAAGCAAATGAAAGACTAGTATGGTTAAAAACTTTAAGTTGCTGAAGAAATTGAAGATGATATTAAAAGATGAAAAGATCTTCACCAGCCCCACATCAAAGGCCTTATCTCCAAAATATATAAAGAACTCAAGAAACTAGACATTAAAATTCTGAATAACTCAATTAAAAAATGGGGTACTGAATTGAACAGAGAATTCTCAACAGAAGAATTTCAAATGGCCAAAAGATACCTAAGGACATTTTTAACTTTCTTAGCTATCAGGGAAATGCAAATCAAAATAACTTTGAGATACCATCTTACACCTGTCAGAATGGCTAAAATCAAAAACACCAATGATAACCTATGCTGGAGAGGATGTGGAGTAAGGGGTACACTCATCCATTGCTGGTGGGAATGCAAACTTGTACAACCACTTTGGAGATCAGTGTGGCGGTTTCTCAGAAAATTGGGAATCATTCTACCTCAGGATCCAGCAATACCACTTTTGAGAATATACCCAAGGAATGCCCAATCATACTATAAAAGCATTTGTTCAACTATGTTCATAGCAGCATTATTTGTAATAGCCAGAACCTGGAAACAACCTAGATGCCCCTCAGTGGAAGAATGGATGAAGAAAGTGTGGCAATCTACCCATTAGAGTACTACTCAGCAATAAAAAACAATGACATCTTGAATTTTGCATGCAAATGAGTGGAAGTAGAAAACACTATCCTGAGTGAGATAACCCAGACCCAAAAATATGAATATGGTATGTACTCACTCATTAGTGGATTCTAGCCATAAACAAAGGACATTGAGCCTATGGTTTGCGATCCTAGAGAACCTAAGTAATAAGGTGAACCCAAACAAAAACATATATAGATCCTTCTAGAAACTGGAAACAGACAAGATCACCAGGCAAAAGTTGGGAGCATGGGGGTGGGGTGGGGTAGGGGAAGGGGAGAGGGGGACAGAGAAAGGAGAAGGGGAGGATTGGGGAGAGCTTGGGGGAGTGGGATGTTTGAGATGGAGGAAGGACAGATATGGGAATAGGGAAGAAGATATCTTAATTAAGGGGGGCATTGTGGGGTTGGCAAGAGGCTTGACTCTAGAGGGGTTCCCAGGTGTCCACAGGGATGTCCCCAGCTAGGACCCTGGGCAGTAGAGGAGAGGATGCCTGAACTGGCCTTGTCCCGTAGTCAGACTGATGACTATCTTGAATATCACCATAGAAACTTCGTCCAGCAACAGATGGAGATAGAGACAGAGACTCACATGGGAGTACTGGACTGAGCTCCCAAGGTCCAGTTGAAGAACAGAAGGAGGGAGAATATGACCAAGGAAGTCAGGACCATGAGGGGTTAATCCACCCACTGAGACAGTGTGCCTGAACTCATGGGAGCTCACCAAAGCCAGCTGGACTGGGACTGAATGAGCATACGATCAAACTGGACCCTGTGAATGTGGCTGACAACTGAAGCAGACTGAGAAGCCAATGATAATGGCACTGGGATTTGTCTGTACTGCATGTACTGGCTTTTTGTGATCCTAGTCTGTTTGGATGCATACCTTCCTAAGCCTGGATGGGAGGGGGAGGACCTTGGACTTCCCACAGGGCAGGGTACCCTGCCCTCTCTTAGGATTGGAGGGGGAGAGGGGAGGGTGAGTAGGGGAGTGGGAGGGAAGTGGGAGGAGGGGAGGAAGTAGAAATTTTGATTCCTAGTATTAATAAAGTAATAAAAAAAAGAAAAGATCTCCCATGCTCTTGGATAGGTATGATTAACATATTTAAAATGTCCATCCAACCAAAAGCAATCTACAAACTCAGTGTGATCCCCATCGAAATTCCAACACAATTCTTCAAGACCTTGAAATGATAATTTACAGCTTCCTGTGGAAACACACACACACACACACACACACACACACTCACACACACACACACACACACACACACACACACACACACACACACACACACACAGGATAGCTTAAACAATCCTGAACAATAAAAGCTTTTTAGAGGCATTATCATTCCTGATTTCAAGTTCTAGTACAAAGCTATAGTAATAAAAACAGCATTGTATTGGCACAAAAACAGACATGTACATCAATGGAATTGACTTGAAGACTCAGATGTAAACCCACACACCTATGTACACCTGATTTTTATAACAAGAAAAAATCCACACTAGAGAAAAGACAGCATCTTCAACAAATGGTGCTGGTCAAACTAGCTGGTCATCAGGTCGAAGAATACAAATAGATCCATACTTATCACCCTGCACAAAAGTCAAGTCCAAATAAATCAAAGACCTCAACCTAAAACCAGATACAGTGAACCCGATAGTAGAAAAAGTGGACAATATCCTTGAATTTATTGACACAGGAGAAGACTTTCTGAACAGAACACCCTTACACAGGCACTAAGATCAATACTTAATAGATGAAACTGGGAAGTTTCTGCATGGCTCAAGACAGTCATTCAGATAAAGCAGCAGCCTACAGAATGGGAAAGGATTTTTTTTTAACCAACTACACATATATATATAAAAGAACTCAAGAAACTGGACATTACCAAATCAAATAATCCAATTAAAAATGGGTTACAGATCTAAACAGAGGATTCTCAATAGAGGAATCTCAAATGGCCACGAAGCACTTAAAGAAATTTTCAACATCCTGAGCCATCAGGAAAATACAAATCAAAATTACTCTGAGATTCTCTCTTACACCTATTAGAATTGCTAAAATCAATAACAGAAGTGACAGCTCATGCTAGCAAGGATGTGGAATAAGTGAACACTCATCCATTGCTGGTGGGAAAGACGGGACTAGATCCTGAGTGAGGTATCTCAGACCCAGAAAGGCAAATGCAGTATATATTTCCTTATACGGCGATATTGGCTGTTAAGTCAATAATAAACCACAATCCTTAGAACCACAGAGGGTAGGTATAGAGTAAGGGACTAGAGAGTTCAGATAGATCTTGTGAGGAAAAGGAAATAGAACTGATATTTATGGATGGATGGTGGGGATGGAACAGGAGGATTAAGTCGGGGGAGAGGGGTTGTAGGAGGGAATACAGGGAGAAACAGCTAAAACTAAGGGGCATTTGAAGGGGTGGTAGTGAAACCTAATACAGTAAAAAAATTCCTACTGTGCGTGTGTATGTGTGTCTAGCAACCTAAAGGAAATCACCAACCAATGGGAGAGACAGAGTCCTAACTAGCCTTTCTTGTCACCAAATGAAGCTTCCAGTCCTGGGATTGTGTTACATCTAATTGAGTTGTTGGCCAAAGGGGCCCCAAGAGAATCCCAAACAACCCAGGATGTTGCCAAGACAATAGGTTGTTGCTTTCCACAAACTGACAAGGCCGCATTACTGAACACAGCACCTGCACAACTCACGGAACATGGAGAAACTGAGCTGGTGCCTACATAGAGTCTTGACTCTCACATTCTAGCATCTTTGGTAAAGGAAGGTACTCTGCACATGGCCGAAAAAGAAGCGTAAGCACCAATCCAGCTACAAACCCTTTGATCTACAATGGTGTCCTGTCTGCAAGATATTCTGGGGCAATGGTGGCACAAAGCTTGTGGGAGTGACCAACCAAGATATCTGATTTGACTGAAGGTCCACTCCATAATATGGAATCCATACCCAGCACTACTTGGATGACCAAGAATCAGAGACTACACAGCCCAGGGACCTAGGGTAGAAACAAATACAACTGTTATAAGAAAAGAAAAAACAAAACGTAGTGATGATGTGACTCCTAATGACATTCTGTTATACCCATAGATCAGTGCCTTGTTCAGCCATCATAGAAAAGTTTCCCCCTGCAGCAGATGGGGGCAGCTACAAAGAGCCACAGCTGGACATCATGAAGAGACAGAGAGACCTTAGAACACTCAGCCATAAATGGGATGTCTCCATCAAATTTCTCCTCTCAGAGCTCAGGGAACCTGGTGGAAGAGGAAGCAGAAAGAATGTAAGAGCCAGAGGGGGTGGAGGACACCAGGAGAACAAGGTCCTCCAAATCAACATGAGCAAAGCTCATCTGAACTCACAGAGACTAAAGCAGCATGCACGGGGCCTGCATGGGTCTGCACCAGGTCTTCTATGCATATATCATGGCTTCCAGTTGAGTGTTTTTATGAAACTCCTGGGTGTGCAAATGAGTGGATTTCTGTTCCTTATACCTTCTCTTGGGTTCCTGAGTAAACTGGAAGCATGGGGGTCATGGGAGAGGGTAGAGAGGGAGAAGGGAAGAAGGGAGGGGAACAGAGAAAAACAATAAAAATAATTGATTAAAAACACAGATCTTTACATTGAGATTCATTAACAGTAGAAAACTTACAGTTATGAAGTAGCAGTGAAAATAATTTGATGGTTGGGTGAATCACAACGTGAGGAATTAAAAGGTCACAGAGTTAGAGTGATTGAGAACCACTGCCCCAGAGAACAATGACTAATACAGATTTTGGTGCCAGGTGTATTTGTGGAGCAACAGAAGTGCAAGGATGCATCTTTGACATAGCTAAAATAGGCTTTCCAATTTGCCAACACCGATAGCTACCCAAACCTCACTCCCTCTCCTAGGAGATCAGAGAATATTAAAAGCCCTGAGTGTGAAGTCTTTTGCAAACTGAAGGTGACAAATGCATTTGATTATTCAGATTCACCAATTGTGAGAGACAACGGCTTTGGTGACTCTGTATATAAAGCTTTTGACAGCTTGTGAAAAAAAATAAGGAAAACGATGCTACTGATCAGTTGCTCTTCGCATCCTGGATAAATTGACCAAGTAAAAGAATGAATTCCTTGTTAAAATTAACAGACTTCTAAGATCTCAGAATAAGGAAAAGGACAGCAATGAACTAAGGGATACCACCGACTGGCTCCAGATGCAAATAAACAGTCGAAAGGTGTGTAAGTGTGCCCTGGAAGAGAATCTTCTCTCCAGCAGCCACAGGACTCAGTTGCAGAAAAATCAAACCAAAGCCCTCATAAGACTGACTGAATTACGATGAAAATCAAGCCCCAGTCTCAGAGGGTGTCAGTGGTTAAAGTGAGGACATTGATTGGTGAAGAATAGAATTGTCCATTGGGATGAGGATGTGTGGGAGAAGGCTATTTAAGATGAGAACTTTGAACCCTCAGGTTCTCAAGGGGTTATCTCATCTGAGGAAGTAGTCTCTCCGCCCTCAGCAGAAGATGTACCCTCACCCCCTGAAACAATGCCTTTTTCACCTTTGACTGAGGAAATTAACCCTCCATTCCTACTAACCCAATAGTGATTTTTTTTTCTGAAGGAAATGTCAGGCAAGACAACACTGTTGTCCCTCAAGGCCCACCAATAGGCCTCTAGACCTATAAGCAGACTCAGGGTTAAGCAGGTTCCTAGGGGGAGGTAGAAAGTGTGGTCCAGGAGGAGGTTGCTGCACTGTTAAACAGCTTAATGAGCTCGCTAGTTCATGCAAGCAGAAGTCTGAGGAGTGTGTATGGGAGTGGATTTTAAGGATATAGGATAACAGTGGAAGAAACCTAAAACTGGATCAGGCTGAGTTTATTGATATGGACCCTCTGACTGGAGATTCTAGGTTTCATATGGAAACTCACACAGTTAAAAAAAGGTGTCAAAAGTTTACCTGAATGATTGACTGAAGTATCCATTTGTCAAATGCTCGCCTACTGAAAAGGAGTTGGAGATGCCTGATAGCCCTCGACTTAGGGATTTTAGGGCTCAGGGAAGAAACTGGAATGGTTGAGTGGGTACACTGTGTAAATCCCAATCCCCCGCAATGGGAAGGCCCAGAGACAGACCCTTCACTAATCCTATAAGATGCAGAATGGTGAGGGGCACCAGCACATCTGATGAGCTTTGCTATCACCCTGTTCCCTGTGCCAGACCTTAGGGCTGGAGACGCTGCTGCTCAGTTGGGTGAATTAAATGCAATGGATTTAATTGGGCCCTGAGATATCAGGGTCCAGGTGGCAGCACTGAATCACCAAAGGCAAGATGACTGTAGCTATTGTAATGGACAGCACAAAGTAATGGTCAGAATGGCCTAACCCATAACAGTCAGTACAGGCAAAGGGAATTTCATACTGACATGACTCATATGTACTTTGGGTACTGCCTAAATAATCATGGTGTTTCCAGACATGAGATAGATATTTTTTAAAATGCCGACTGTATTTTTGTCTGGTCTGTATAAATGGAAAAATTCTCAAACAAATGAAGTCTCAAGCATTGGATCACGGCAAAAGGTGACCTCAGATAGTGAATTCATTTCCAGCCTTGAGCCAGTCTGCAGACCCAGACTCTATTGAACAAAGGGGTGGCCAGTTTCCCCTGAGTGGACCTTGATAAGAAGACACCTTAAAGTTTTACTGTTAGCCTTTCTCTTGCCTTTCCCCAGAGGGACTTATGGCCTTTTACAAGGGTAAATGTACATTGTGGGAAAGAAAGAAAGCAATCAGACTTTCCAGGATCTGTTGGATAGTGGTTCTGAACTGACACTGATTCCGGGAGATCCCAAAAAGCACTGTGGTCCTCCAGCTAAAGTAGGGGCTTATGGAGGCCAAGTGATTTGTGGAGTTTTGGCTGATGTCCAATGCACAGTAAATCGGTGGGTCCCGGAACTCGTCCTGTGGTTATTTCCCCAGTTTCAGAATGTATAATTGGGATAGATCCTCTTAGAAGTTGGTAGAATTCTCACACTGGTTCCCTGACCTGCAGAGTGAGGGTTATTATGGTTAGAAAGGCTAAATGGAAGCCTTTAGAGTTGCCTCTGCCAGGGAAAATAGTGAAACAAAAACAGTGTCGCATTCCTAGAGGAACTGCAGAGATCAGTGCCACCACCAAGTACATGAAAGATGCAGGGGTGGTGGTTCCCCCCACATCTCCCTTTAACTCTCCTACCCGGCCAGTGCAGAAGACAGATGGATCATGGAGAATGACAGTTGATTGTTGAAAACTCAATCAGGTAGTGACTCCAATTGCAGCTGCCGTACCAGATGTGGTGTCCTTACCTGAGTAGATTAACACATGTCCTGGTACATGGTATGCAGCTATTCATCAAATAAATGCTCTTTTCTGGTACGTGTTCATAAGGACCACCAGAGGCAATCTGCTTTCCGTTGGCGAGGCCAGCAGTACACCTTTACAGTTTTTCCTCAAGGCTATATTAACTCCTCAGTCCTGTGTGATAACTAAGAAGGAATCTTAGTGTACTAATTTGATGACTTTATGATGAGTGGACCACGTGAGCAGGATGCAGCAACCACTTTGAACTCTTTGGTAACCCAAAGAGAATAGGAAATAAATCCAACCAACATTCAAAGACCTTCTATCTTGTAGAAATTCTTAGGAGACCATTGGTGTGGGGCATGTAGAGATATTCCTTCTAAGGTGAAGGATAAGTTATTGCACTTGGCCCCTCCCACCACCAAGAAGGAAGCACAACACTTACTGGGCCTATTTGAATTCTGGAGGCAGCACATTCCTCACTAGGGTGTTTGTTACTCTGGCCCATATACCAAGTGACTTGCAAAGCTTCTACCTTTGTGTGTAGCCTGGAACAGAAGGCTCTTCAAGAGGTCCAGGCTGTTGTGCAGGCTGCTCTAGCACTTGGTCCATATGATCCAACAGACCCGATGGTACATGAAGTATCAGTGGCAGATAGGGATGCTGCTTGGAGCCTTTGGCAGGTCCCTAAAGGTGAATCACAGAAGAGGCTTTTGGGATTTTGGAGCAAGGCTCTACCATCATCTGCAGTCAACTAGCCTATTTTTTGAGACACAGCGCTTGGCCTGCTATTTGTCCTTAGTAGAAACTGAATGTTTGACAATGGGCCACCAAGTTACCGTGAGACCTGAACTGCTCAACATGAGCTGGGTGTTATCTGACCCACCAAGTCACAAAGTAGGATGTGCACAGCAGCAGTCTATTATCAAATGGAAGTGGTATGTATGTGATTGGGCCTGAGCAGATCCTGAAGGCACAAACAAGTCACATGAAGACACCGCCCAAATGCCTATGGTTTCTACTCCTGCTACAATGCTGCCTGCTGCCAAGTATGTCCCTGTAGCCTCATGGGATGTGCTTTATGATCAGCTGACTGAGGGTGGGAAGACAAGAGTCTGGCTTACTTATGGCTCTGGGCATTATGCAGGCATCACCCAGAAGTGGACAGCTGCAGCATTACAGTCCCTTTCTGGGACAACCCTGAAAGACACCAGTGAAAGGAGATCTTCAGTGAGCAGAATTTCAGGCAGCACACATGGACATACAGTTTGTTTAAAAGGAGAGATGGCCAGATATGTGATTGTTCACTGATTCATGGACTGTAGCCAATGGATTGCCTGGATGGCCAAGGACTTGAAAAGAGCTTAGTTGGAAAATTGATGAGAAAGACGTCTAGGGAGGAAGTATATGCAGAGATCTTTCCAAACGAGCAAAAGATATAAAGATACTTGTGTTCCATGTAAATGTTCATCAAAAAGTGACTTCAGCTGTGCGGGAGTTCAGTAATCAAGTAGACGGGACAACCCATTCTGTGGACAGTCAGACTCTGTCCCCAGCCATTCCTCTCATTGCCTGATGGGCCCATGAACAAAGTGGCTATGGTGGCAGAGATGATGCTTATGCATGGGCTAAACAACATGGATTACTACTCACCGAGGCTGACCTGGTTACAGCTGCTGCTTAGTGCCTGATTTGCAAATAGCAGAGACCAACACCAACACTAAGCCCAAGATATGTGTAGCTGTCAGACAAAACAATTACCTAATTGTTCTAGTATAATAAAAACTCAGGAGTCAGAAATTGAGATAAAGACCTGAAAAAATCCAAGGAAAGTGGAGCAATTGGCTGACCCTCTCTCCACCTTTTTCAGAACCTACAGCACTAGAAATCCCCCCAACTCCTCCCGAGTCTCTTCCTATCCTCTCTAGCCACCCTGCAAAGTCCTCCAAGAATTTTATGACTAATCCCAGTCAGCCAATTGCTGAATCTGTTCTAGATTCAAGGTTGACTTTTTTGGTATAGTGGATTGGTTGTATGGACAATTATCTTGCAACATTTCCCCTATTTATCTAAATAAAATGCTATAACTGTAACAATGCAAAACTATGTACAAGAAGAATAACTGCCAAGTAAGAAATATATTTACAATGTCCAGTCCATTAGTATTTGGCAAATTTAGAGAAATTTTTACATTATCTACGTTCTACTGATGAGGCCAAAGTTTTCTACCTAATTAACTTTCTGTCATGACTAAGGGAAACTTACTATGACTATGTAGTCTTCAACTCTATCAGAGATCTGAGAATGAGTAAACAGGAAGTACATAGCATGCAACTTCCAAAACTTTGAAATCCCAGAGGTCCTCTGTACTGTTGGATCATCCATATTGAGCCTCCAGGTCTAGACTATCTGACAGACTTTTCTGTGAAGCAGGAATTTTTGAAAGACTATCTTACCCTGTCTTGACAAAGTTTGGCAATCACTTTTTTTTCTGTCCTCCTTGTCTAGTTTGGACAGCATACAGTCAGCAGTTGAAACAAGGGCAGTTTCTTGCCCAAATGATTAGCTTTTGCCACAAAGAAAACAAATTCCATACAGAGGTTCTTTGCTGCCCATAATGCTTTTCTGAAGTAGATCGGTGCTGCCAGGAGCAGACATGTCTCACTGTCACAACAAGCTGTATGCTATTAAAACATTAAAACATCATACTCTGTAGGTTTCTGAAGTATTTGTAGACCATCTACCTTTTAAAAATATGTCTCTGATTGACCTTAAAAAAATACTTGACATGACTATAATTTTGATTGTTACAGATGACTAGCTACTAACCTGTGTTTCTTTATTATCCTAAATAACTTTCAAGGGCTAGAACTTTACATTACATTTTTAAATGAGCTTCATGAGTGTAATACCTTAAACGAGAAATAGAAACATATAATATAGCATAACAAAATAACCTTAATTTGTATCAATATGCAAAAATATCTTGCACAAGAGTAGAAACATATGTACAGTATAACAAAATAACTTTAAATTTGTATCATTATACAAAAAATCTTAAACAAAAATAGAAACATACATACAATATAACAAAAATAATCTTAAATGTGATCAATATACAAATTCCACACCAATGTAAAATATTTGAGACTAGTAGTTGTGGGGTTTTTTTGTTTGAAAATAGGTACAATAATCTACCCTTTTATCCTATCATTTCTAGATATGACACCATTCCCCAAAGTGACCAGTCAATGACTTGGTGGCAGCTTGACTACATTGGACCACTTCCTCTGTGGAAAGGACAGCACTTTGTCCTTCCTAGAGCAATACTTATTCTGGTCATGGGTTTGTCTTTCCTGCATGTAATATTTCTTCCAAATACAGCACCTGTGGCCTTATTGCAGGGTAAAAGTGCCAGCCGAAGAAACCACCCTGGCCCTGAAATCAGAGCCAGTGAAAGAAACCCACCCTGACTCTGAAAATCAGAGCCAGTGGAAGAAACACACCCTAGACCTGAAACCTGAGCCAGTGAAAGAAACACTTTAATCCTGAACCCAGAACCAAAGAAAAACACCCTGACTCTGAAACCAGAGCCAAAGAAACACACTTTAGCCCTGGAACCAAAGCAGTGAAAGAAATATGCCCTGGCCTCTAAACTAGAGCCAAAATCCAAAACAAACAAACAAACAAGAAAACCCGTGAAAGGAACACAGTTTGGCTCTGAAACCAGAGCCAGCTCTGCCTCTGACCAACTAAACTAATCCCTGAGCAGGAAAACTAACCAATCCCTGAGTATAAAATCTCCCTGGGAAAACTCCGCCCCTAAGAAGTCCTATATAAACCCTTCTGCCTGTCCAGTTGCTGGTTGTCCTCCACCATCCTGGCAGAGGCAGCCACTCTCCTGAACTCCTCCTTCCCAAATAAATCTCTTTCTTCAAAGAATTTTGGGTGAAGTTCTTCTTTGGCCAGCGCAGGAAAAAAGAAACCTTAGCTAAGATGTTCCCTTAGTGGGGGGCTGAGCAGAGAAAACAGGAGAAACAGTTAGATCTACTAGGAAACTCCCATGGGAATTGAGCAGAAAAAGTAACTTTTTGGTGGGGCTTCCCCTTTAGCAGAGAGAAGCAGAAGTAAAATCTTGGGTCAGAGCAGAAGAAATGGATAGCTCTGCTAGAATGTTCCCTTAGGGAAACTGAGCAGAGCTCCGCTGTAAAGGCTCTCTAGGAAAGGAATAGGATTACTACATCCCATGGGGAGACGATCCCCCACTGCACCCCAGCTCCAGGTATAGCCTGATTTCCAGACAAGTCAGGATGCCTTTTCCTCCAGAGATTGCAGCTCCAGCTTTCAGAGCTGTACCTTTGCAGAGCTGTGAACACTCACTTACACGTACCCAATGCCATACCCTCCATCATAGGATTCCACACAGTATTGCTTCTGACCAAGGAACTTACCTCACAGCCAGGGAAGTGTGACAGTGGACATCCAATCGCTGGTCTTCCCATGTTCCCCACCATGATGAAACAGCTGGTCTGATAGGAAGATGGAATGACCTTTTGAAGACACAGTTTCAGTGACAATTACTTGGCAGTAGCCTTTTGGGCTGGGTCAGGGTTTCCTCAGAAGGTGGCACATGCTTTGAATCAGCGTCCAATACATGGTACAGTTTCTCCCATAGCCAGGATCCATGGGTCCAGAAATTAAGGTGTGGAAGAGGGAACAATAGTTCTACTCACTATCACCCCTAGTGACCCACTAGGAAAGTTTTTGCTCCCTGTTCCCCCACCCCTTTCTTCTGCTGGCCTAGAAGTTTTGGTTCCAGAACAGGGAGTTCTTCTAGGAACCACAACAAGCCTTGCATTGAACTGGAAACTCAGACTTCCCCTGAGCCACTTGGGGCTTCTGATGCCCTTAAACTAACAGGCTAATAAATGAATAATACTATTAAGAGGGGTGATTGATGCAGATTACCCTGGGGAAATTGAATTGCTTCTCCACCATGGAGGTAAGAAGGATTATGTCTGGAGTGCAGGAGATCCTTGAGGGCATCTCTTGGTGCTACGGTGTAGTGTCATTAAAGTCAAATGGGAAACTACAGCAAACTAATGCAGGCAGGATGGCAAAGGGTACAGAGCCATCAGAAATGAAGGCATGGGTCAGTCCTCCAGGAAAAGGCAAGACGAGCTGAGGTTCTTACCAAAGAAACACAGAATGGGCAGTAGAGGAAGGTAGCTCTAAATACCAGCTAAGGAAGCAAGGAGTATACTTGACGTGAGTGTTTCTGTCATATTTTGTTAAAATGCACTTCTACGGATATTTGTGGTTTTTTCCTCAATTTTCTTTTTCATGTGATGTAACATCGATTAAGGAAATCCCAAGGCTTTTCATATTTAAGTTTGCAATATTAAAACAATGTCCTAAGGGACATTGCCACCTATTCTAAATATATAATGTATTTATGAATGTATGAGAGATAATTATATCATGTTTAGGCATTATTATGACCTGGTTATAGTTTTCATTCAGAAATTAATTGTGACATAAGGAGATATGATTGTGTGTCAAGTTGATAAGGGATGGACTTGTGATGGCTATTCTTGGTTATCAACTTATGTACATACTGGTGCACACTTTTAATCCCAAAACTCTGTCTTGAAAAATAAAACAAAAACAAAAAACAAAAACAACAAGAAAAAAATAGAATTAACTGAATCACAGCCTGTAAGTCATTCTAATAAATCTTATACACTCAAAGGGAAGTAGAAAAAGACAAGCTCTCCTGAGTAAATTGGGAGCATGGGGACCTTGGGAAAGAGTTGAAGGGAAGAGGCAGGGAGGGGAGCAGAGAAAAATGTAGACCCAATAAAAATCAATTTTATATATATAGCCAAACCATTTCAAATTTCAAAAGAAATACACTCAGAATTATATTGTTTCCCACCTTCTCCATGATTAGCACTATTCTAGGAACCATTATCAGGCACCATTATCCCTGACCTGAATGATTACAGTGCTCTCCTAACTGCTCTGTATTCTGCCTCGCTGCCCTGTATTCTCTTCACAGTGAAGAAATTATAATAAGTGGTGTTTTATGACACAAATTGAATTGTGTCATTCTTTTGTTCAAAACCGTTCACATAGCTTCCCTATCTTACTCAAATGTAAGTTCAGGGGCTGAGGATATAAATGAGATATGGAGTACTTACTCAGCATGTATGGCATCCTAGGTTAAATTCCCATCATTGCAAAAAGAGAAGAAAAGGAAAAAGATAAAAGAAAAGAGAAGGATACCTTATGATGGCCTATAAGGGAGGGCTGTGTGATTCATTGCATGTATGACTCTATAACCTCATCTCAACTGTTCTCTGCCTCCTCCATTCCTTTAGCTGTGGTGATTTTATGTCCCTGTTTCTAGATTTGCCATGCACATCTCACCTCAGGACCTTTGCTCTTGCTACTCTCTCTCCCTGGAAAGCTCCCATCGCTTTCCCCTAGACATCCTGTTGTCAAACTTTCCACCTTCTGGATCTCTAGTATATGTCTTTACCGTTCTTTTCCATCCCACTTGTTTTAAAACACTTCCCCCTTCATCATCTATTTCCTTAACTTAGTTTTCTGTCTACAAGCACGCTTCAGAATGCTTATATATTTTATGTATTTTATTTATTATGACATTCTCCTGCTAGAATTTCATCATGGCTAGAAGTTTGTTTCATTAATCATTACATCCCTCAGAGCCAGAAACATTACCCATAATATAGTATATATTCAAAACTTTATTGAATGAAAATAAAAGTATAAGGAATTAAATGGATTGACCAAAATAAATTTTAGGCAGGCTCATTCACATATACAGATTAGTAGATAGATAGATAGATAGATAGATAGATAGATAGATAGATAGATAGATAGATACTTTGGTTTTATAACTAATTCTAGATATGTTATAGCTTCTAGACTACTAAAAATTAGATCCTTCTTTTAGATTTATTTATTTTATGTGTACGAGCATTTTGCCTGCATGCACAGTCCCTGGAACTGGAGTTATGAATGGCTGTGTTTATCATGTAGGTGCTAGGCACAGAACACAGAACCTCTATAAGAACAGCAAGTGCCCTATTGCTTATGATTTTAAAAAAACAATCTAAGGAGGAGGAAAGAGTTTATTTCATCTCAAGGTTACAGTCTATTGCTAAGGGAAGCCAAGGAACTCTAAGCAGGAACTGACACGGACACCATGGAGGAACACTACTTACTGAGTTTCTCTCTATGGCTTGTTGAACTTGTTTTCTCACACAGCCAAGAACCACCTTCCCAGGGGGTGGCACCACTCACGGTGGTGGGTTGAGCTCTCTCATATCAATCATCAATCCAGAAATGACCCACCATAGAATTTCCCACAGGCAATCCGATTTTCTCAATTAACGTTCCCTCTTCTGAGATCACTCTAGCTTACGTCAAGCTGGAAAAAAAAAAGCACAGTACGTTTACTAGACCTTCTAGTATCATGTTTTATAGCAATGATACTGAGCCAGTCGTGCAAGACACGCCTGTAACCCCAGCACTTTGGAGAGTGGGGCACGAGAACTGTGAGTCTGAGGTTATCCTGGGCTACATGGTGAGACTGGGTCTAAGATAGAGCAGCAGCAACAATAATTAACAATAATAAGTTGGCTGTAGAGCGGGGTAGATGCATATTTTCATTTCAGTGCCTTTTGCATTTATCTGTTTTGAATGAGGTTGAATTTTAGTTTCTTCCCTAAAACTAAGATGAGCCTATGGTCTTTCTCCTTTTATTTGTAATTACATTAAGATCATGGAATTAAGATACATTTGAAACAATGGATTAATCTATATTTGTTCTTATTTTCTGATGTTAGCATTCATGAGGGAATAAATCTGGATGTACTTTAGTTAGAATCTTTATTTATTCTTGCACTCAAAATCTGTCCCTAAATTTTAATTTTCCTGTTGGTCTTGGTCAACAACTTTATTTTATTCTCAAAACTCTACATTTCTTCTATTTAGCAGGAAAGTTGAGATTATGTTGTTTGAAAGGTAGGGATTTTTCCTTAGAGTTGTAGGTATTGAACTTGGGGCTTCACACATACCAGGCAATGGCTACCACTGTATCCTGGTTCCTTGATGGTAAATATTTTATTATTATAATTATTATGATTATTATTTATTTATTTTTGGAGATTATATTACAATTGCATTACATTGTCTTTGGCTATTAGAGGAAACATTGTCATCCCAGAATTTTTAATTAAAAAAAATACAGAGAGTTTCTGGCCCCGCGGCGCCAGCCTGGGAAGGGGAGTTCAGAGGTTCCTTGGCCCCCTATCCTTCTTGAGCTCTCTACAGGGCCTCCACTCCCTGCATACCTCCTCTTTCTTCCTAGCCCACCCAGCTTCCATCCAGAACCGTCCCCACTTGGCCCCACCGCCCTCTTTCTGCACATAACATCACCCAGCCCAGCCTGTCTGGGCACTGGGTCCGAATCCTCGGGGCACCCAAGCGGGCGGGAGTCTCTTTGTTTCTATGGCCTGCCTGCACCAAGCAGGGTAGGCGCTTTGTTTGCGACCTGCCCACCAGCACGGAGGCCTGATCTCTCGGCGCCAGGAGACCCAGCTTTGGGGTGAGTTTCTGGCCCCGCGGCGCCAGCCTGGGAAGGGGAGCTCAGAGGTTCCTTGGCCCCCTATCCTTCTTGAGCTCTCTACAGGGCCTCCACTCCCTGCATACCGCCTCTTTCTTCCTAGCCCACCCAGCTTCCATCCAGAACCCTCCCCACTTCGGCCCCACCGCCCTCTTTCTGCACATAACATCACCCAGCCCAGCCGGTCTGGGCACTGGGTCCGAATCCTCGGGGCACCCAAGCGGGCGGGAGTTCCTTTGTTTCTTTGGCCTGCCTGCACGAAGCAGGGTAGGCTCTTTGTTTGCGACCTGCCCACCAGCACGGAGGCCTGATCTCTCGGCGCCAGGAGACCCAGCGTTGGGGAGAGACAACGTTGGGGAGAGCCAGCATTGGGTAGGCAAGGAGACCTGATCCGATAAAGAAGATCCATAAGGGAGCATTTGGAAGAAGAGATGGGTAGACGCCAAGGCAAGAATTCGCCCAACAAGCTGAAAAGCAACATGAACCCACCAGAAACCAGCGACCTCACAACGGGAGGACATGAACACCTTAATCAAGAAGAAGTAGAAGAGATTGACTTCATGAAAGTGATTGACGCCCTTAAACAGCATGTAAAAAACGCCCTTATAGAAATGGATGAGAAATATAACAGAAAGTTTGAAGAATTGAATAAATCAGTGAATGATACCCTAGAAAACCAAGGAAAAACAATCAAACAGATAATGGAAACGGTGCAAGACTTGAAAACTGAAATGGAGGCAAAGAAGAAAACACAAACAGAGGGCCAGCTGAACATGGAAAATTTAAGTAAACAAACAGAGTCTACAGAAACAAGCATAACCAACAGAATACAAGAGTTAGAAGAAAGAATCTCAGATTCTGAAGATACCATAGAGAAAATAAACACTCTGATCAAAGAAAACAGCAAGTCCAACAAACTCTCATCACAAAATATTCAAGAAATATGGGACACAATAAAAAGACCAAACCTAAGAATAATAGGAGTAGAAGAAGGAGAAGAAGTGCAGCTCAATGGTCCAGAAAATATATTTAATAAAATTATAGAAGAAAACTTTCCCAACCTAAAGAAAGATATACCTATGAAGGTTCAAGAAGCATACAGAACACTGAATAGGCTGGATCAAAAAAGAACATCCCCTCGCCATATAATTATCAAAACACAAAGCATACAGAATAAGGAAAGAATATTAAGAGCTGCAAAGGAAAAAGGCCAAATTACTTATAAAGGTAAACCTATCAGACTTACACCTGACTTCTCCATGGAAACCATGAAAGCCAGAAGGTCCTGGATAGATGGACTTCAGAAACTAAGAGACCATGGATGCAAGCCCAGATTACTATACCCAGCCAAGCTTTCGTTCACTATAAATGGAGAAAACAAAATTTTCCAGGATAAAAACAAATTTAAACAATACGCAGCCACAAATCCAGCCTTACAGAAAGTAATAGAAGGGAAATCACTAACCAAGGAGTCCAACAATGACCACAATAACTCAGACATCTAGAGACCCTTCACCAACACAAATCAAAGAAGGGAAACACACAAACTCTACGACTAAAAAAAATGACCGGAGTTAACAACCACTGGTCATTAATATCACTTAATGTCAATGGACTCAACTCACCTATTAAAAGGCACAGGCTAAGAGATTGGATACGAAAACAGGATCCAACATTCTGCTGTTTACAAGAAACACACCTCAACCACAAAGACAGGCACCTACTCAGAGTAAAGGGCTGGGAAAAGGCTTATCAAACAAATGGACCTAAGAAACAAGCAGGTGTGGCCATACTAATCTCTAACAAAGTTGACTTCAAACTTAAATCAATCAGAAGAGATGGAGAGGGGCATTTTATACTCATAACAGGAACAGTTCAGCAGGATGAAGTCTCAATCCTGAACATCTATGCCCCTAATATAAAAGCACCCACGTACGTAAAAGAAACATTGCTAAAACTCAAGGCAGTCATCAAACCGCACACACTAATAGTAGGAGACTTCAACACTCCTCTCTCACCAATGGACAGGTCAATCAGACAGAAACCTAACAGAGAAATAAGAGAATTAATGGAGGTAATGAATCAAATGGACTTAACAGACATCTATAGAACATTCCACCCAAATAGGAAAGAATATACCTTCTTCTCTGCAGCTCATGGAACCTTCTCAAAAATCGACCACATACTCGGTAGCAAAGCTAACTTACAGTTACAAAAAAATATTAGTAACCATCTGTGTCTTATCAGATCACCACGGATTAAAGTTAGAATTCAACAACAATGCTACCCTCAGAAAGCCTACTAATTCATGGAAACTGAACAGTCAACTACTGAACCATACCTGGATTAAGGAAGAAATTAAGAAAGAAATTAAAGTCTTCCTGGAATTCAATGAAAATAAAGAAGCAACATACTTAAACTTATGGGACACTATGAAAGCAGTCCTAAGAGGAAAGTTTATAGCACTAAGTGCCCACTTAAAGAAAACAGAGAAAACTCACATTGGAGACTTAACACCCCACCTGAAAGCTCTAGAAAAAAAAGAAGCAGACTCACCTAGGAGGAGTAGAAGACTGGAAATAATCAAACTGAGGGCTGAAATCAACAAAATAGAAACACAGAAAACAATACAAAGAATCAATGAAACAAAAAGCTGGTTCCTGGAGAAAATCAACAAGATTGACAAACTCCTATCCAAACTAATCAAACGGCAGAGAGAGAATTTGCAAATTAATAAGATCAGAAATGAAAAGGGGGACATAACCACAGACACAGAGGAAATTCAGAGAATCATTAGATCTTACTACAAAAGCCTATATGCCACAAAACTGGAAAATGTAAAGGAAATTGACACTTTTTTAGATAAATACCATATACCAAAGTTAAACCAGGACCAGGTGAACAATCTAAATAGACCTGTTAGTCACGAAGAATTAGAAGAGGTTATCAAAAACCTCCCTACCAAAAAAAGCCCAGGACCAGATGGTTTCAATGTGGAATTCTACCAGAACTTCCAAGAAGACCTAATACCTATACTCCTTAATGTATTTCACAACATAGAAACAGAAGAGGCATTGCCAAATTCCTTTTATGAAGCTACAGTTACTCTGATACCAAAACCGCACAAAGACTCAACCAAGAAAGAAAATTATAGACCAATCTCACTCATGAACATCGATGCAAAAATCCTCAACAAAATACTGGCAAACCGAATCCAAGAACACATTAGGAAAATTATCCATTATGATCAAGTAGGCTTCATCCCAGAGATGCAGGGCTGGTTCAACATACGAAAATCTATCAATGTAATCCAGCATATAAATAAACTGAAAGAAAAAAACCATATGATCATTTCATTAGATGCTGAAAAAGCATTTGACAAAATTCAACACCCCTTTATGATAGAAGTATTGGAGAGATTAGGGATTCAAGGGTCATACCTAAATATAATAAAAGCTATATACAGCAAGCCGACAGCTAACATTAAATTAAATGGAGAGAAACGTAAAGCCATCCCACTAAACTCAGGAACACGACAAGGCTGTCCACTCTCGCCATACCTCTTCAATATAGTACTTGAAGTTCTAGCAATAGCAATAAGACAACATAAGGGGATCAAGGGGATTCGAATTGGAAAGGAAGAAGTGAAACTTTCGTTATTTGCAGATGATATGATAGTGTACATAAGCGACCCCAAAACTCCACCAAAAAACTTTTACAGCTGATAAACAGCTTTAGTAATGTGGCAGGATACAAGATCAACTCCAAAAAATCAGTTGCCCTCTTATACACAAAGGATATGGAAGCAGAGAGGGAAATCAGAGAAGCTTCACCTTTCACGATCGCCACAAACAGCATAAAATATCTTGGGGTAACTCTAACCAAGGAAGTGAAAGATCTATTTGACAAGAACTTTAAGGCATTGAAGAAAGAAACTGAGGAGTATACCAGAAAATGGAAAGACCTCCCTTGCTCTTGGATTGGGAGGATCAACATAGTAAAAATGGCAATTCTACCAAAGGCAATTTATAGATTCAATACAATCCCCATCAGGGTCCCATCAAAATTCTTCACAGATCTTGAGAGGACAATAATCAACTTTATATGGAAAAACAAAAAACCCAGGATAGCCAAAACAATCCTATACAATAAAGGATTGTCTGGAGGCATTACCATCCCTGACTTCAAACTCTATTACAGAGCTACAGTGATGAAAACAGTGTGGTACTGGCATAAAAACAGAGAAGTCGACCAATGGAATCGTATAGAAGACCCAAATTTTAACCCACAAATCTATGAACACCTCATTTTTGATAAAGGAGCCAAAAGTATACAATGGAAGAAAGAAAGCATCTTTAACAAATGGTGCTGGCATAACTGGATGTCAACCTGTAGAAGAATGAAAATAGACCCATATCTATCACCGTGCACAAAACTCAAGTCCAAATGGATTAAAGACCTCACTATCAGTCAGAACACATTGAACCTGATAGAAGAGAAAGTGGGAAGTACCCTACAGGAGATGGGCACAGGAGATCGCTTCCTATGAGTAACCCCAACAGCACAGACTTTAAGGGCAACATTGAATAAATGGGACCTACTAAAACTGAGAAGCTTCTGTAAAGCAAAGGACACTGTCACCAAGACAAAAAGGCAACCTACTGACTGGGAGAAGATCTTCACCAACCCCGCAACAGACAAAGGTCTGATCTCCAAAATATATAGAGAACTCAGGAAACTAGACTTTAAAATGCTAATTAACCCAATTAAAAAAATGGGGCACTGAACTGAACAGAGAATTCTCAGCAGAGGAAGTTCAAATGGCCAAAAGACACTGAAGGTCATGCTCAACCTCCTTAGCAATCAGGGAAATGCAAATCAAAACAACTTTGAGATATCATCTTACACCTGTCAGAATGGCTAAAATAAAAAACTCCAATGATAGCCTTTGCTGGAGAGGCTGTGGAGGAAGGGGAACCCTCATCCATTGCTGGTGGGAATGCAATCTTGTGCAACCACTTTGGAAATCGGTGTTTCGGTTTCTCAGGAAATTCGGGATCAACTTACCCCTGGACCCAGCAATACTACTCCTGGGAATATACCCCAAGAGATGCCCTATCATATGACAAGAGCATTTGTTCAACTATGTTCATAGCAGTATTATTTGTAATAGCCAGAAACTGGAAACAACCTAGATGCCCTTCAATGGAAGAATGGATGAAGAAAGTGTGGAATATCTACACATTAGAGTACTATGCTGCGGTAAAAAACAATGACTTCTCAAATTTTGCATGCAAATGGATGGAAATAGAAAACACTATCCTGAGTGAGGTAACCCAGACCCAAAAAGAT
Source organism: Microtus oregoni (assembly GCF_018167655.1). Lineage (NCBI taxonomy): Eukaryota > Metazoa > Chordata > Mammalia > Rodentia > Cricetidae > Microtus > Microtus oregoni. The sequence goes on along the minus strand of NW_024544751.1, from coordinate 459,288 downwards.
GAATATGGGATGTACTCACTCATAATTGGTTTCTAGCCATAAACAAGGGTCACGGAGTCTACACTTGGTGATCCCAAAGAAGCTAAGTAAGAAGGTGGACCAAAGGAAAAGCATATAGTTGTCCTCTTGGCTATGGGAAGTAGACAAAATTGCCGGGGAGAAAATTGGGATCTTGGGGGTGGGGTGGGATGGGGGTAAGGAGAGATGGGGAGAGAAAAGTGAGAAGGGGAGAATGGGGGGAACTTGGGGAAAAAGGAGGATTGGGATAAAGGAAGGTTGGATAGGGGAGCACGGAAGCACAATTCTTAGTTAAGGGAGCCACCTTAGGGTTGGCAAGAGACTTGAACCTAGAGTGGCTCCCAGATACCCAAGCCGAGGTCCCCAGTTAGTTCCTTGGGCAGCTGAGGATAGGGAACCTGAAATGACCCTATCCTATAGCAATACTGACGAATATCTTGCATATCATCATAGAACCTTCATCTGGTGATGGATGGAGACAGAGACAGAGACCCACACTGGAGCACTGGACTGAGCTCCCAAGGTCCCAATGAGGAGCAGAAGGAGGGAGAACATGAGCAAAGAAGTCGGGACCACGAGGGGAGCACCCACCCACTGAGACAGTGGAGCTGATCTATTGGGAGCTCACCAAGGCCAGCTGGACTGTGACTGAAAAAGCATGGGATAAAACTGGACTCTCTGAGCATGGCGAACAATGAGGGCTGATGAGAACCCAAGGACAATGGCACGGGGTTTTGAACCTACGTAATGTGCTGGCTTTGTGGGAGCCTAGCCAGTTTGGATGTTCACCTTCCTAGAAATGGACGGAGGGGGGAGGACCTAGGACTTACCACAGGGCAGGGAACCCTGACTGCTCTTTGGGCTGGAGAGGGAGGGGGAGAGGAATGGGGGGAGGGGGAGAAGGGTGGGAGGAGGGGGAGAAGGGTGGGAGGAGGGGGAGGGAAATGTTAGGCTGGGAGGAGGAGGAAATTTGTTTTTTTTTCCTTTTCTCAATAAAAAAAAAGTTAAAAAAAAGAAAAGAAAAAAAATAAAATAAAAAAAATACAGAGATAGAGAGAAGTTTGTATTTTATAGGTTTTCTTGTAGACAGTTAATGATATGATTCCTTATCATCTTTTCAAATGTCCTTATTGTTATTTTACCCTCCTTACTCCTTCTGTATTTAAATCTGCTTTCTCCCTAGTTAGAGCCCCCGATTTACCCTAGTATATTCCATGTAGACTATACCCCTCTCTACTGTTCCTTTTTACTTTCCGGGTTTCTGCAATTACTGCAGGAGATGTGCTCACAACTGATGATTTAGAACGCGTAGCCTCAGATGAGGGAGAACACACGATGTCTGTCGTTCAGGGTCTGAATTACCTCAGTTAATATGATGTTTTCTAGTTTGAGTCGTTTATCTAGACATGATTGCATTTCTCTTTACAGCTGAATAGTATTCCATAGTGTATTCATACCACACTTTCGTTATCCATTCCTCAGTTGAAGGGCATTTAAGTTGTTTCCAGTTTCTATTTGTTGTAAACAGAGCAGCAATGAACATGCCTGAGCAAGTGTCTGTGGAATAAGAAGATATTAAGTCTTTGGAGAATAAGCAAAAGAGTCGTGTAGCTGGGTCATAATCTTTTTGAGACTGTTCCACACGGATTTCCAGAGTCGCCAGACCAGTTTGCATTCCCACCAACGGTAGATAAGGGTTCCCCTTTCCCCACAACCCTTCCAGCATTTGTTGCTTGCTGTTTTGCTGACTTTGACTTATGTCCGGAGTAAGATGAAATCTCACAGCTGTTTTGGATTTTCATTTCCTTGTTAGCTAGGGACAATAAACATTTTTTGAGATGTTTCTTAGTCATTTGTTTTTCTTCTTTTGAGAACTCTCTTGTTCAATTCTGAGGCTCATTTTCTGAGTGGGTCAGGTTGTTGTTGGTGGTGGTGGTGGAGGTGTTATTTAAGTTCTTTATGTATTCTAGATATAAATCCCCTGTCAGATGTATAGCTGAAAAAGAAAGGTCATCATATCATAGGCTGCTTGAAGACAATACAGGAATGCACTCTCTCTCTCTCTCTCTCTCTCCTTTCCTCTCCCCCACCCTTCTCTCCCTCTCCCCTTTCTCTCTCTCTCTCCCCTCCCCTTGTGCTAGATAGTTTTATGTCAACTTGACACATGCTAAAGTCATCTGAGAAGAGGGAACCCCAGTTGAGAAAATACCTCCATGAGATACAGCTATACACAAGCCTGCAAGGCATTTTTCTTAATTAGTGATTGATGGGGGAGAACCCAGCCCATGGTGGACTGGTGGTCCTGGGTTCTATAAGAAAGCAAGCTGAGCAAGCCATGGGAAGCAAGCCAGTAAGCAGCACCCCTCCATGGCCTTTGTATCAACTCCTGCCTTGAGTTCCCACCCTGTTTGAGTTTCTGTCCTAATTTCCTTCCATGATGAACTGTGAGATAGAAGTGTAAGTCAAATAAACCCTTTCCTCCCCAACTTGTTTTTTTGGTCATGGTGTTTCATTGCAACAATAGAAACCCTAACTAAGACCTCTCTCTCTCTCTCTCTCTCTCTCTCTCTCTCTCTCTCTCTCTCTCTCTCTCCTCTCTCTCTCTCTCTCTCTCTCTCCCTCTCCCTCTCCCTCTCCCTCTCCCTCTCCCTCTCCCTCTCTCTCTCTCTCTCTCTCTCTCTCTCTCTCTCTCTCTCTCTCTCTCTCTCTCTCACACACACACACACAACCTCTCTCCCATTCCCCCTTCTCCTCCATTCTCCCTTTTCCGCACTTCTTCATCAGCCATATAGTACACATTCTATGATTATAATGACTTTATTTCAGTCCTTAAACGTGCTTTTTGTTTTTCTTCCCCCACCCTGAGTGCAGATAGCATGAAGATATACATGCCACCTCACACAATTTTTCTTTCTTTATCTCTTTTATCTCCTCTCCCCCCACTGTGGGAGTGTGTGTGTGTGTTTATCTGTGTGTAGAAGTATGTGTTTGGAACACTTGATATTTCTTCTCAAGAATTTCAATAATACAGTATTCATTGTTAGCTAGTCACCATGCTACACACTAGATCTCCAGTACTTACTCGCCTGTGTTTCCTTGTTGTGGTGAGATGGCTAGACTCTGGTTAGAGCCCCCTGCCTGAGTTGTACCCTGACCACCCTCGATAGGCAGTGAGCTGAAGTGGCCATGGGCTCACTCTGTTTCCATTTTCTCAAGTATTGGTATGCCTTGCTGCCTGATGCTCAATGTCTTTACTGTAATTTTTCCATTCTTTTGAGTTGCTTATAGCAAAAAGATAAGCCTAAGTCAAGAGAGAGGGGGGAATCCATGTGTCTTCTTTTAACCATGTTTTTTCTTCCTCCCTTTCTTTTTAAAATTCCTATGAATAATTATTAAAATTTTGTCTATTTCTTCATTTATTTTGACATTATTTGATACATACACTTTCTTTTCCCCCCACTCATTTTCCTGGACAACTGCTAAACTTACTTGCCACTTTTTGGCACTGCGGTTAAAATTTTGCCAGTGTCCTTTGGAAGAAAGGCTGCTCCATGGATCAATGGATGGAAATCATATTTTGTTTCATAAACTCATCTTCTACCTCTGGAAGCACATTCAAATTCCAGTCCCAGTTGATGGGAATAGAGTTCAATTGGTAGGAGGTTTGTCTAACATACACAAGAGCCTGGGATCAATCCTTGTCTCTGCAGACGCTGAGAATCACAGACCTTGGTGGGACAAGGACAGGAAAATTAGTAATTCAAGGTCACCGTTTGATACATAGCAAGTTTGAAGCTAGTCTGGGCTATCTGAGAACCTGTATTTTAAAAAAAATGGAACAAAATTTTAGCCCCTCAATGTACTGCTTCTCAAGCCTTTTCATCTTATGACCCACAGACACGTAGAAATTATTAAATTTTGTTTAGAAGCGTATTTTGTATTGTCTCTCACACTTAATTCTATAAAACCCAGACCGAATGCAGGGAGTAGCTACTGGAATAGCCTGGAAGTAGACAGATATGATAGTATCAGGAAATCATCAGTGTATTTACCACTTTAAAACTCTTGGCAATCTAAAACCCAAAAATATATGCTAAAAATTTAAAGTGTTAATGGAAAAAATCCAGAGAAGGCCAAAATAAATATAAGAATATATTTATATTTCATTTATTAGAAGACTCAACATAATAAAAAGATTGGTGCTTCCCAAGCTGATCTATGTTTAACACATCTCCAATGGAAATCTAAACAATATTTCCGTCATTATAGAAAAATTGTTACCAGAACTTATATGGGAAGGCAAAAAAAAAGAAAAAAAAAGAAAGAGAAAAGGAAGAACGGTCAGACAAAGTTCAAAGAAAATAGAGTCAAAATAATCGTACCACCTGATTTTAAGACTTAATTTGGATGTGAAATGTCCCCAACAGGATAGTGTGTTCGAACCCTTGAACCCTGGCTGGTGATGTTATTTTAAGAGGTCCTTAATCGTTTAGGATAGGGGCTTAGCTGGAAAAGGTGAGTTGCTGGTGGGGACAGGGGGTAGTCTTCAGGACTTACAGCCTGACTCTGCTTTCTTTTTTGTTCTTCCTAATCAGTCAAGATAGGAGAAAGCCTCCTCACACTCCCACTGCCATGCCTTCCCTGTCATTCTGTGCTGTTTCTGCTCCAGCTGTGAGCCATCCTCTGGGAGCTGCTTCTTGTCAGGACTTTGGTTGCAGCAACAAGAAAAAGAATTTTTTTTAACTATGAAGTTAAACAAAGGCAGTGTTGTGCTGAGAAAAGAACACAAGCAAAGATAAATGCAGAAGGCAGTTCAGAAAGACCCACAACAAGGTCATTTTATCTTTGATGGAGACACAGTTGTTATTTAGTGGAGAAAAGAATCTTTTCAATGGATGAACAAGTGACTTTGGTACAACTGGATTTTTCCCTGCAAAATAAAACTATTAACTCCCTGACTCTTGCACTCTTTCCACCTCCTCTTCCAAGAGGTTCCCTGAGCTCTGAGGGAGGGATTTGATGGAGACATCACATTTAGGGCAGAGTGTTCCAAAGTCTCTCCATCTCTACCTAATGTCTGACCGTGGATCTCTGCATTTGCTCCCATCTGCTACAGGAGGAACTGCTCTGATGATGCTGAGCAAGGCGCTGATCTATGAGGAAACCTCAACACCATTAGAAGTCATTTTATTGCTACAGGGATTTTTTTACTTTGGGTTTGTTTTAGATCAATATTATTTGGCAACAACAACAACAAAAAAAAACCAAAGTGCTCTAGAATAGAATGATCAACGTTTATATGAACTCACAGAGCACACACAGGGCTTGCATGGGTCTCCAGGAAGTCCTATGCTATATGTTGACTTCCAGTTTAGTGTTTTTATGGGATTCCTCAGTGTACAAGTGAGTGGGTCTCTGATTCTTGTGCCTTCCCTTGGGCTCTGTTTCTTCTATTTGTTTATCTTGTCCAACTTCAATGTGATAGTTTTTGTTTTATCTTACTATACTTTATTTTGTTATATATTTTAAAATTGACTCCAACCTTCCACCTTAGCCCTACGTCTTACACAAAAATAATTCAAAACCAACATAATAATTAAATATAAAACATAAAGTCATGAAACCTGCAGAAAACAAAGGAGAAACACTCCAGCAACCTGGTGTTAGATGAAAGGGTCTTGTATTGATACCAAAAATGTGATCATAAAAGAATGTTGAGATTGACTTCATCAAAATCTGTGATTCTGCAAGATACATTGTTTAGAAAATAAAGAAGCTATGGGCAGAAGAACAGGTTTCAAATAGTGCACTTGACAGAAAATCTATTTCCAACGTGTAGTTTAAAACATAGCATAACAGTAAAACAACTAAAAATTTCAATTAAGCATGGCCAAAGGACTTGAAAAATCTCATGAAGAAATAGGTTATGTGGATGAAGACAAATGTGTGAAAAGAATATATATATATATTAAAGCCATCTTGAGATCCCACTACACACTGATTAAAATGATGAGAATGAAAAATACAGACAAAACCAACTGTTAGCAATATTGCAGAGCCACTAGAAGACTGACATGCTTTTCAGAGTGCAAGAAGATAAAGCTGCTTTGGGTGACAATTTCAAATTCTTCTTTTTTTCCTTTCTTTTTTTAAATTTATTTATTTATTATTGAAAATTTCCACCTCCTCCCCTCCTCCCACTTTCCTCTCCTCCCCTCTCCCCCTCCCTCTCCCTCTCCAGTCCAAGGAGCAGTCAGGGTTTCCCACTCTATGAGAAGTCCAAGGTCCTCCCTGTTTCCCCCAGGTCTAGGAAGGTGAGCATCCAAACAGACTAGGCTCCAACAAAGCCAGTACATGCAGTAGGATCAAAACCCAGGGCCATTGTCCTTGGCTTCTCATTCAGCCCTCCTTGTCAGCCACATTCAGAGAGTCCGATTTGATCACATGCTCCATCAGTCCCAGACCAGCTGCCTTGGTGATCTCCCATTATATCAGTCCCGCCATCTCAGTGGGTGGACGCACCCCTCACGGTCCTGACTTCCTTGATCATGTTCTCCCTCCTTCTGTTCTTCATATGGACCTTGAGTTAAACATATGCTTACCATATGATCTAGCAATGCCTCCTGGGCATTTACCTTGGAGAAATAGTCACATGAGACGTACAAAAATGTTCATAGTAGTTTTGTTTGTAATAGCACCAAAGCAGAAACAATCCAAATGTTCTTCAGTGGGTGAATGGATAACCAAACTGGTCTTACTCGGACACTAAAATGGGCAAACCCAACAAATTGAATTTCAAAGGCACTATGCTGAGGGAGAGAAGCAAGTCTCAGAGTGTTGCATATTCTGCAGTTCCATTTGTATGGCATGTTCAAAAACATGGACGCACAATGACAGAAGAGATCAGTATCTTCAGGGCGTAGGGAAAAGGGATAACAAAGGAACAGCAAAATGGAGCATTTCTTGGATAAAGAGAAGTTTTTTTGAGCTGAACATATTGGTACACACATGTAACCTCAGTTCTCAGAAGTCTGAGCCTTAACAATCATTAGTTTGAGGACAGCCTGGGATACAAAATGAGACACTGTATTAACAAAGGAAAGGAGAGGAGAAAGGAAAAGGGTAGAAGGGGTGGGAGTGAAAGAGGAGAGAAGGTGAAGGGAAAGGAGGGGAGAGGAGGGAAGTACAGAGGGGAGGCAAACGAAAAGAAAAAGAACTTGTTATTTCATTTATATTTTTATTGATTCATTGGGAATTTCAAATCATGCACCAATCCCACCCATCTCTCTGTAGCTACCCCTCACCCCTGGAGTGTCCCCCCAGAGGAAAACTAAAAAAGAAATACTAAAAATAAGATAAAGGTAACAAAAAGAAAAAAAATAAAATAAATAAAAATACAAATAAGAATATCAATTTCAACTAAAAAACAAACCAAAAAGAAACAAAAGAGAAAAAACAAACACTTTGCTCCTCCGTCTTTGCCTCTCCATCTCCCTTCACTCATCTTGGTGGCACTGGGAGCTGCAGTGTGTCACGCAGTAGACCCTTTTGTCCACACAGCTTGACTTGCAAATATTAATTATGTAACATGTTGTTGGTCAGGTTCAAGGCCTCTGACCTCCAGCACACCATCAACACTTGACCCTCACCCAAACTCCTCAGATATTCCACTGTCGCCCTGAGTCATGTAGACTATGTGACCATGGCTCTGCAGGACCAGTCCCTTCACACACACCAGGTGGTCATAGATGGGGTAGACGTTGGGGTGTGCCAGCTTAAAGCCCTGGATGTGTACCTGGATGGCTGCTGAGTTTGGTCAGTCCAAACATTGGGACCACTACCCTCAGGAGAGGAGGCAGGGCCAGCTCCCACAAGCGTGAGGGGCCAACTCTCCTATTAGGGGGAGGGCCAGCTTTCCCAACCCAGGGACATCAGGATTCATTATCCCAGAACTGGGGAGGAACAGGGTCAACTCTCTGGGGGGTGAGTAACTTTCTGCAGGTCAGGGAGGGGTGGAGCCTGCTCAACAAGTCCCTTGTACTTCAATACACGGTTAAACACATGGTTCTCATGGGCCCTCATGGTAACATAAGCAATGGACCATACGCAATGGACATCAACACAGACCTAGGTGCATCAAGACCACAGAACTAGGTACGGCCAGCAGCAGAAGCTTGGAGCCAGATGTCACCATGGACCCGGATGGCAGTATATACCTCTCAAATCAGCATGGGCCCAGCAGCAGATTTTATTTCATTAATTCATTTTAAAATAACCATACAAAAAAGACATCATACACTGTATAAGTCTTTTAAAGGGGAAAAAGAACTATGGCTCAGAAGTAAGCAAAATCTTCAATTCCATTGTTTTGCAAAGCTCTTTATTGTTTGGTTCAATAGAAGACAGCAGGAGTCTCAAATCTGCTTCTACATACAATCTGTTATAATATTATAGGTCATCTAGCCTCAGAAAAATTCATCTGAGCACTTGATAGAATGATTAATTCAAATACGGCCAAGAATTACAGTAACAAGAGTTTAGACTGCAGGAGTTTCCAGGAAGATCTTGTGGTCTTCAAGAGGTCCCAAAAAACTGCCCTTGCATGGCATTTTCAAATTTATTCTAAGTCTGATGCCCTTTTGAGGCAGTACAGCTTCATTTCAGACTTTCTAACCAAACTTTACCTTCGTTCTTTTCCCTGGAATGCGGGATCTCCCTTCCTTGATTTTTGAAGGTGACTATATCTATTATCTCAAATTTGTGTGTTGGAAGTGGGTTGTGGGATTTCTTGCAACAGCCTTATTTATCTACCTCATCACTTGTAGTTGGTTTTTTGCTTGGTGATATTGGTATTTTTTAATTGATTGGTGTGTTTTCCTTTGGCTTTTTCCTTGGAGATCCATCTTCTTTGATCTGTCTGACTTCCACTAAGGCTTTGCAATTTATTTTTCTTCTCCAGATTGTTCTGGGATTTATAAATTTGATTTCAAAATATCTCAGTGTTTTATCTTCTTCGAACCTTTATAATCCCACATTGTACCCTCCTAAAGAGCCATCATGTATCTGTCTCACATCATGATGTCGACAATATTTCTGGCATTTCCTGGAAAGATCTTCTCATCCATGCTCCTTCCCATTTGTCTTTGCTTGGGTTGCTTTCTCTTTTCTTCAATACCCACAGGTTCTGTGCATGGGTCTTGAACTGCTTCCTTTTTTATAACAATTCATATTTTTGTTGTACTAGGCATCTGTTTGAAATATTGTAATGTAGGAACTGAGAGATAGTTCAACCCCTAAAGGCTAGTTCTACAACCCAAAATAAAATATTATACAATAGTTCACATTCTTGACATGGGTTTACTAAAACAAATATTCTGCTTCAAATTATATTAATTTGCTTGTTCTAGGAGAAGAACTCTCCTTTATATTTGTTGTGTTCTATTATGGTTTGAATGAGAACTGTCCCCTATGGGCTTGGGAATTTGAACACTTGGTCCCCAGTTGGTGCTGGTGTTTGTGGAGGTTGAAGAGGCTGTAGAAGGAAACTGTTCTTTCATTTCCTGGCTGCCCAGACCCGAATAATCAAATTACACAGAAACTATATTAATTACAACGTTGCTTGGGCTTTTAGATCAGGCTTCTTATTAACTAAGTTAATCTTAAATTAACCCATTTTAATTAATCTGTATATCACAACAACACTGTGGTTTACCAGGTAAGGTTCTGTTCTGGCGTCTTCCTCCTTTGGCAGCTATGTGGCATCTCTCTGACTCTGTCTACTCTCTCTATATATCTCTTCCAGTTTGACTATATTCTGCCCTGACATAGGCCAAAGTAACTTTATTCACTAGCCAATAAAAGCACATATACAGAAGGACACCCCACATTATCTCCCCTTCTCTGTCTAAGTAAAAGGGAAGATTTTAACTTTAATATAGTTAAATTACAAATAACAAAACAGGTTCAAGCAAGAATTACAGTTACAATATTTAGTCTATTTGTATCTGACAAAATTAAAGAAAATATACTATCATCTATTTTATCTTTGTGAAACTTTTTTTTATATTTTATATTTCTCTTTCTTTTTTAATTAATTTATTTATTTAAGGATTTCTGCCTCCTCCCCGCCACCGCCTCCCATTTCCCTCCCTCTCCCCCAATCAAGTCCTCCTCCCTCATCAGCTCGAAGAGCAATCAGGGTTCCCTGACCTGTGGGAAGCCCAAGGACCGCCCACCTCTATCCAGGTCTATTAAGGTGAGCATCCAAACTGCCTAGGCTCCCCCAAAGCCAGTACGTGCAGTAGGATCAAAAACCCACTGCCATTGTTCTTGAGTTCTCAGTAGTCCTCATTGTCCACTATGTTCAGCGAGTCCGGTTTTATCCCATGCTTTTTCAGACCCAGGCCAGCTGGCCTTGGTGAGTTCCCAAGTTTCATATTTAATTTATCTTTTATCATGACTGAGGAAAATTATAACTATCTGTCTTCAACTCTTCAAAGACCCCAGAAAGATATTACCTAAGAAAACAAGAAGTTCATTGTAAGAAACTTCCAAAACTCTACAATTGACAGAGACATCTCGCTGCCTGGATAGTCCCCAAAGTTCTTCTGTAACGTTGGGGCATCCATCTTCGGCCTACAGGCCCCTAGTATCCAGCAGACTTCCATGAAACAAGAAATTTGAAAGTCTGTTTTGCCTACTTTGGCAGTTTGTCAATCACTTTCTTCTGTATCCTGCAGAATGTCTGGCAGTTCCTTCTTGTGAAGCAGGAACCCTGAAGGACCATCCTTATTTTGGAAAGTTCAGCAGTGACTTTTCTGTGTTTCCTAAACATCCAGTTTATATAGTATACCATCAAGCAATCCAGACAAGAGCAGTTTCTTAGCCAAATGGCTAACCTTGTCACATTGAAGGCAAATTCTATAATGAGTTTTTAAAATGCCCATCAACCTCTCTGGAGTAATTGGTGCTGCCAGAAGCAGGCATATTTCACTTTTGAGAAAAGTCTAAGTTCTTAAAACATTTTAATGCAATATTCCATAGGTCTTTGAAGTATTGAAGATTATCTATCTAACTGAAATATATCTCTATGTATATAGAAAACCTAACTAACATGACTACAAGTTTGACTATTATAAATGAGTACCTATTAATCTGCAATTTTAATTATACATTACATTTTTAAATGAGCTATCTAAACATAATACCTTAAGCAAGAGAAGAAATACATATAACAAAATTGACCTTAAATTTGTATCAGTAGACCAAGATCCATACCAATGCAAATATCCATCTCTATATCATATCTCCTTTTTTTAAAAAAAAGAGATTAACTGTGACCATTAATGATTTATACTCAACCCCTTTTAAATAAAAATAAACATTTATAAAAAATCATTTTGAGAATTTGGGCATGGTTTTCTTAAAACTGCTTTCTGCTTTTTGATGGATGAAATATTTTTAGGATTTACAGAGAACTTTCGGGGGGTCTTGTTCCATCAAACCACATTAGCCTGGAAGGAATCCACAGGGTCTCATCTTCTGTGGAAACAAAAACAGAACCTCTTTTTCAAAGCAACATATCCTTAGACCCAAATTTTGAAGTCAAGATACCTTTATGTTGGTTTAACTTAGCAGCTCCCAGAAACAAATGTCTCTCTGTAGTCAAAAAATTCAAATAAAACACAACAATATGCATAATCCAAACTCTCTGTGTATTCTCCATCTTTGTGTGGCTTATTTTTCTTTTTTCTTTAATATTTGACTGTCTGTACTCTTTTATATTACTTTTACTGTTTCTTTAAAGATTTTACTTCTTTTTATAACTGTCTATACTCTTTCCTCTCTCGCCCAAGCCTATGCACATTGTTAAACACACTGTGTCTCATTTAGAGGTCTTTTATGTCTGAATCTGTCTTATTGTGTACCTGAAATCCTTTTCTGACAAGGAGCATTTTAAAATGGTAAGCAGTGCAGCAGCCCTGGATGCTGGCTCCACCTCTCTTGGCCTTTCGATATGGCGGAGGTACTTTACTGCCAGCTCTGGAACTGTTGGGTGGGAGCTGTGCTCACTACCTCAACTCTGGGAAGCACCATGTAGCACATAAACCCTTTTTTATCTGAGTAAACGCTAAATCGGCCATGCAGCATGCTGCAAGGCCTGGAAATGTCTCTGTGTATGGTCAAGGGAATCCACCATACTTTCCTGCCTGTGCACGCCTAGTAGACCTGATTCAGCTACTTGCCCAGGCATGGGTGCTGAGCAACAGGCATGCTCTCAGCTATTTTCTTCCTAACCCTGAGCTGGCATATAGGCACCTGGACCCGAAGTGTGTGGCTGGCCACGTGGGTTAGCCCCAAATATATGGGTGCCATTTATAGGGGACTGCTCTTTCATTTCCTGCCCAACACAAATAATCACACAGAAACTATACTACCATATTATTTGGCCTATTGGCTCAGGCTTCTTATTAACTAACCCTTACATCTTAAATTAACCCATTTCTATTAATCTGCGTATCAGCAGCTACATGGAGTCTCTTTGACTCCACCTACTCTTTCTCTCTCTCTCTCTCTCTCTCTCTCTCTCTCTCTATATATATATATATATATATATATATATATATATATATGGACAGACATACCAGATGCACATATACAGCTTATGTAATAGAAACTACATTTGAAAAACAGGTACTGTATTCACATGTGACAGAAGTATTTCATGGTTACTCTTCTACACTTTGCTTTTTACAATTAATATATTCCGTAAATCATTCTGTGTTAGTGATAGTGCCTTCTCATTTTTAACAATTGCATTTTAGTCCATTTTAGTCTATGTAGAGGTGACATAACTTATTTAGTCAGTCCTTTATTAAAAGAAATTTTGGCTGTTTCCAATGTTCTAATAAATAACATTATACATGTATGTGTGAAGGTGTATAAACAAGATATATACAAGAAGCATATCTACATCAGAGCAAAGTATACCTGGAAGATAAATTCCTAGAAGTTGTACATATTGTTCTTTTTCTTCTTTTTCTCACACATTTTTAAGAGAGGGTCTTGATCTGTACCAAAGGGGGGGCCTATAACTCTTGACCATCCTGCTTAAGCTTCTTGAATACTGGAATTATAGGCCTATGCCACTATGCCCAGCCACTCAGCTCCTCCTCAAAAGACTTGCACCTTTAACTTAATGAACACTTAGTATGGTGCCAGGAAATACTCTAAAGACTATACATGTATTATTTTTCGAATCTTCATAACTCTTAGAAAAAAGTCTACTAATATAGTCTACATTTCAAAATTGAAACATAATTTACATACCACAAAACTTACACTGTCTTTTAGTACGTCCTCAACATTGTGAGGAAATCAGTACTGATTCCAAAATATTATCATTACTCCCAAAAGAAGTTCTGTGTTTATTGCTAGTCACTCTTCTATTTTTTGGCATATATGGATATTTTGCCTGTAGGCTTATATATGTGCCATGTGTGTGCGTGGTACCCTGGAGGCCAGAAGAGGGTGTGGAATCTCCTTGAAACTGGAGTTAACAGGCAGTTGCAAGCCAACAAGAGGATGCTGGGGTCAAATCCAGGTCCTCTGGAACAGCAGCAAGTGCTCTTAAGCACTGAGCCATCTCTCCAGTCCTATTGCTAGTCACTCTTATTTCCCTCAATGCTCAGAAACTACTAGTGTGTAATTGGAAGCCTTTTGTATTAGCTTCTTTCACTTAACATGAACTTCTTAAGATTTACTCCTATTGTATCAACACATCGTCCTTGATATATCTATTATTCCATTACAAAGGTATGCCATATTTTTGTTCCACTATTCATCAGCTGATGGTCATTTGGATTTCTCCCACATATTGGGAATAAATAATGCTGTTATTAGCATTTGCACATAAGTTTTGTGAGAGTGTATGTTTTCCTGTCTCTTGAAAATATACCTAGACATCTACTTGCTAGACCATATGGTAACTCTATGTTTAACACTTTGAGGAACTGACAGGCTGTTTACTAAGCAATGTTCTATTTATATTTCCACTGGCAATATATGAGGGTTCTAATTTTCCCTTATCTTTCCATCTTTTGTTTATCCCTGTTTTGTGTTAAATATGTTTCTGTATTTATTGATATAATAACATGTTTCCATTCATTATATTAACACTGTGTATTATATTGTATTTTATTTCCATATCGTTTTTTGTAGTGCCAATGTTTGAGCCCGGGGTCTTATGCATGCATGTCTCTGATATCCGGAACATGAACCAACCTTACATCCAAGAATAAACGTCATTTTGATGCAGCACACAATCATTTTAATAGGCTGCTGACTTAGTATTAATATTTTGTTGAAGATTTTTACATTTGTTTTTATAAAGTATTTTGAGCTGTAGTTTCCTTTCTGTGTGATGTCCCTGTCTGGTATTGGCAATGTCAGAGTCTTAGAATGAAGTGGGAAGTATTCCCTCTCTTTTTAATTTTGAGTTTGTAGAGGATTGTTAATTTCTTAATCTGGTAAAATTTACCAAGGAAACCATTTAGTCTTGGGATCTTATTTGTGTGTTGTAAATGGAAGTTTCTCTCCTGCCTGCCAGTTCCCAAACAACCACTCAGAGGCTTAATATTACTTTTAAATGTTTGGCTAATGGCTCAGTATTATTGCTAGCTAGATCTTACATTTATATTAACCCATTTCTATTAATCTATGTATTGCCACATGGCCCATGGCTCACCAGTGGTGCTCTGGCATCTTGCTCCTTTAGTGACTGCTGGCATCTCCCAGACTCTGCCCTTCTTCACCTGTATCTCTGCTTGAATTGCCTGCCTGGCTCTATCCTCCCTTGGCATAGGCCAAAGTGGCTTTACTTATCAACCAATGAGAGCAACACATATTCACAAAATACAGGATCCCACATGTGTGTGCGTGTGTATGTGTTGTGTGTGTTCAAGTGTGCATGCATACATGCAGGTACATGTGGAGGGAAGAGGTTGTTGAGTGTTTTCCTCAATCATTCTCTACCTTACTTTTTGAGGTCAGGTCTATCACTAAACCTGGAGTGGATCACCAGCAAGTTCCAGGCATCCTTTCTCTGACTCCCCAGCTCAGCTCTGTTCTGCTATGCCCAGCTTCATATATGGATGTCGGGGATTGAACTTGGGTCCTTGTGCTTGTGAGTCATGTAATGACTAAGTCACCTTCCCAGCAACAGTGTGTGTTGTTGCTTGAATTTTCAACAAAACCATTTTTTTTGTCCTATTATCATTACTATTTTCCAAGATCTTTGGTGCCATCAATTTCTGAGTTGTTTTTTTTTGTGTGTGTGTGTTTTTTTTTTTTTTTTTTTTTTTTTTTTTTTTTTTTTTTTAGCATTCCACAGTATCAGTCATCTCTTCTACTACTTTACTCACGGCCATTTTAGCATTGTGGAGTCAGTTATCCATTCACCTGCTTTCTCTGGTTTATTTCAATATCTGCACTGTCTTTGGTGTTCTATGCTTAGGGGTGAGCTTTAAGAGTTTGATCTTTCTCAGTGTTCTCTGGGCTTCTTGGATCTGAGGTTTGTTGCCTGCTGCTACTTTGAGATTTTTTTAGCCATCATTGTTTCAAATTTATGTTATTTTTATTTCACATGCATTGGTGTTTTGCCTGCATGTTTGTCTGTATGAGGATGTTGGATTCCCTGGAACTGGAGTTATAAGCAGCTATGATCTGCCACACGGGTGCTTGGAATTGAACCCAGGTGCTCTGGAAGAGCAGCCAGTGTTCTTAACCACTGCACCACCTCTCCAGCTCCCCATCATTGTTTCAAATAAGTCTTCCACCTTTATCTTAGTGAGAGCTCTCTAGGGAACCAGGATGAACAGAAAACACACAGTGGATATAAACTATGTTTAATGTCTGCTGTGGCTGAAATGACAAGAGGCTTCAAGTCCTTTAATGTCTTTATTTTAGCCTCCTTTCTTAGTTTTGGGATGTTTTTCCATGTTGCTCCTCAGAGAGAATCTGCCTTGCAGTTCTTCCCAGTGTTAGTCACTGCTACACAGGAGGCTAGCTGATGTGGCAAGCCAGTGCTGGGGAAGGGAACTGGGCTATACTCTTCTGATTATATTTCAGTCTCTTAGTAACCCTGGGCATTGACCACTGTGACCTATACAAATGTTTCTGCTTTTCTCGGTAATTTTAAGTACCTTCCCTAATACTTTTCTTGTTGTAGCATTTCAAGTTTATTTCCAATAAGTCTTCTTCTTCCTTATAACTATGGGATTACTCAAGAAGCCTGGAGTGAGGGTAGAAAACATCTAAGATAAAGTTTCTGCACTACCCTATCTCAAGGGCAGACTTCTGTTGGAAAGAAATACATTGTGTTACACTGCTAGAGCCCTGTCGGGGTTTGTTTTTCCCTCAGACTCTCACAGTACTGGCTAGTTTCATGCCAACTTGACACAAGCTATTGTTGTTTTGGAAGAGAAAACCTCAACTGAGAAAACGTTCCCACCAGATTGACCTATGCGTTAAGCCTGTGGTGCATTTTCCTGATGGTTGATGTGGAAGGACCCAGCCCATGTGAGCAATGCTACCCTTGAACTGGTGGTCCTGGGTGTTAGCAAACTATAGAAAAAGGAAGGGAGGGAGGGAGGGAGGGAGGGAGGGAGGGAGGGAGGGAGGGAGGGAGGGAGGGAGGGAGGGAGGGAGGGAGGGAGGGAGGGAGAGGGTACTATGCAAGTCATAGAGACATCTTGATAGAGTGAGCTGCTATGGGGTTAGGGAGAAACCTGGTGCTAGGGAAATTCCCAGGAATCCACAAGTATTACCCCAGCTAAGACTCCTAGCAATAGTGGAGAGGGAGCCCAAACTGGCCGTCCCCTGTAATCAGATTGGTGAATACCCCAACTATTATCATAGAGTCTTCATCCAGTAACTGATGGAACCAGATGCAGAGACTAACTTGTGAAAATAGATTATTAATTAGCTGTGTTTTAATTATTTCTTACAAATTTTGACACCTGTGTTATCATCAATTCTATTGCTTCATTTACACTGTGATTTTTCCTTCCGCCTAGGAGTTGTCTTTAAATTATTAAAATTTTTGGAATTTTATCGTTTCTTTTTATTTCTAACTTAGCCACAATATGGCTAGGGAATTGGTAGGAATAAAACCACTTCTGTGGTAATTGCTGAGATTTGCTTCATAGCCAAGAATGTGGTCAATAACACAAGTGTGCTTGAAAAAAAGCGTGCATACTAACTGTCAGATGCACAAAAGAGAACCCGTGTGCCCCCATTAGATTGCACTTGATAGCTGTACAGTTCAGACCTGTGTTTCCATTGCACTTTTGCCTGATTTATCAGTCCATGAAGTAGGTATGTCAAGATCTTCTATTGTGTTTATATATGTGTTAGCTTTTCTCCTTGTAATTCTGCCCATTTTGCTATATAATTTGAAAGTACATTACTGAAAGTTATGCTTACATACATCTTCCTGTTGAACTGTTTCTCTTCATATTTTGGTCTTATAATCTGTTTTGTATAGTTTAAAGCAGATTTTCACTAGCTTTCTTTCAGTTGGGGCTGCCATACCTTTTTTTTGTCCCTCAGTACTTTAAATCTTAGGGACTGGAGAGATGACTCGGTGGTTGAGAGTACTGGTTATTCTTTCAGAGGACCTGGGTTCAATTTCTAGCACCCACGTGGCAGCTCACAACTGTCTGCAACTCTAGTTCCGGGGGATCTGACATTCTCATACAAACACACGGCATGCAAAATACCGTAAAAAATTATGAAAAACT
Source organism: Microtus oregoni (assembly GCF_018167655.1). NCBI lineage: Eukaryota > Metazoa > Chordata > Mammalia > Rodentia > Cricetidae > Microtus > Microtus oregoni. The sequence continues at coordinate 441,469 of NW_024544751.1, read as the reverse complement.
TCAAATCTTATGTTTCAATGTGTCTCTCTTTGATTAAATTCATTATTGTCACTATTATTTGTGTGTGTGTGTCTGTCTGTGTATGTGTCAAACCATGTATATGCCACAGCATGTATGTGAAAGGCAGAGGGCCACTCTGCAAAATTGGTTTTCTCTGTCCACCTCTTTGTGGCTTCTGGAGCTGGAACAAGAGCCCTCAGGCTTATGGAGGCAGTATCTTGACCCGCTGGGAGATCTTGTAGGCTTTTGATATGTCTCTCTTAAAGATTACATAGCTGGTTTTATTCTCCATAATCCAACATGACAATTTGTTAGCTAGAGAAGTTAGCAAATGCGCGTCGCTCCCATTGCACTACTTGGATTTGGATTCAATCAGGTGGTTTTAAATTGTGTGCTCTTTTCACCTTTGTTTTTTTTTTTTCAGTGTTGGATTTTTCTTCTCCTTTCCTGTCTTCAGTTTCTTTGATGCCCCTCACCCCCACTTCTCCCTTAAAAAGCTTAGAGATGGCATATTCTTTCAATCACTCCACTTTCCCCTTCTTCTAGTATGTATGTTTGGAAGTCATGAAAATATTTTCATTTTTCAGATTGCTGCCTCAGAAATAGCAATGTATGCATTTCCTATTTCAATTTTATCTCAGTAACTCCATTTTTCACTAATGTCCACAACTCTACCATGTATGGTCACTGAATTGGCTTATTCTTCTACAAATTCTTTTTTTCCCAAAACACTATATCACTTTTGAACTTTGTAGTTGTTTTAAAATTAACACCCAGCCTCTTTAGGCATGGCTCACACCGTTCTTTCCAAGTATATGTATAATAACCATGATCTGGATCTGTATGGGTTTGCCTTCCTTATTTCCTTACCCAGCATACTCTCCGGTCATTCTCCATGGATATTTATTGGGGGGGGGGGGGGTTCCTGAGACCTTTAGAGGCTTTGCATTTGTTTTTACTGAGCACCTTGGAGTATCACCTGTCTGGAAACCACTGTGCATGGCTTGAAGTTTGTTGGTTGACCCAGGCCATTGTTAGTGGTGCATAAATCTATGTAAGAATCGGAGTGTCAGGGAAGGATTTTTAACACCACTTCCTGCTTTGCCATTACATTTTATCAAATGAGTTCTACTAAACACCAAAGCAGCCGTCTGTGTGGTTTCCCAGAATTGTTGGGTATGGGGATGGGCTTAGTTTCCTCTATCACACTGAACGACAGCTCAGGCAGGCAATATAGGTAGATGCCCACATAACAAATTAGCTTAGGCACTCAGAGGGCCATCTTACCTGCCTAGTTAAAGCTTTCATCTAATAATTAGCCTGGAAATTTCTGTCTTCTTAATGCTGCATTATTTTAAAGTGGTTTTGAAAGATTTTATCCAGCAATTTTCATTACTTGAGTAGAAAGGTTGAATCAAATTACCAACTATGCTTTTACCAACCTCAAAAGTCCCGGCTTTTAAATGCTTAAACATTCTTGACAACACAGTGCAACCTCAGGCAATATTCCTACTGTCTTTTCAAACAATACAAAAAATTGAAAATGTTTCAAATATTAACAATAGCCTACTGTCTGGCATGTTTTTGCACTCCAATGTGTTTAGTGGTAGCTTTTGTTTTTTAACTCTTTCTCAGCATCATTACTAAGCTGTTTTGTTGGGCTTTTCTTTATTTTATTTTTTTCAGGATCTCACTCTTAAGTCTAGGCTGGCCTGGGATCCACTATATAGCCAAGGCTAACCTTGCAATTCTGACCCACCTGCCTCAGCCCTTCAAGTTCAGAGATGAGCCACCACTACAAAAGGCTTTTCTGGTTGTTGTTGTTGTTGTTGTTATTTTTAGATGGATTCTTGCTATGTTGTCCAGGTTGGTCTTTAATCTCTGAGTTTCAGAAATCCTTCTGCTTCAGCCTCCCAAGATGAGACTTTTGTACCTCTCATCCTAGCAATATTGTTTTAGAGACTTACTTATTTCGATTTCCTCACAGTCACAGCTTTTCTTCCCTGTTCCTTGTCTCGTATTTACTCCTCTCAGCTTTCCCTTTCTCTCTACCTAAAGTCTATCTCTCAGGATTTAGTATGGGTCTATTATTGCTAAGCGTTCATAGTTTTCTTTTTCTGAAATTGTCCTTATCCCACTCATCAGTCTTTCTTCTCCTTATACCAACTGGTGACTCACCTTCGGGGCACATCATTTCCTTGCGAGAACTGTTTTGTTTGTTTGTTTGTTTGTTTGTTTTTATGAGTAGTGCTCCTTTTTTCTATTTTAAATAGTTTATGACATCTACATCATTCCCACCACTCCCTCCCTCACCAGATCCTCCCTCCCCCTTCCAAGCTCATGATCTCTTTTTCAAATTATTTGTTTTATATATACGCATGCATATATAACCCATTATTTTAGCTTTGCTCATATAGACATGTGTCCAGGGCTGACCACTTAGAATTGAACAAAATACGTAGGAGTTTGTCCCAGAAAGCAAGTGATTCTCTTACTATAGCTGTTACTCATATTAAGTGTACTAGCTAATGGGTTTCACTGCAACACTTACATGCATGCATGTAGCAATGCAGGGATTCTAGGTTTACCGTTGCTTGTTTCTAAGTACACCTGGAGCAGTTTTTCATTTTCTGTGAAGGTTCCACATGGCCTGGCTTGTCAAAATCCATTGTGCGTATTGTTTGCTTTTGTTTATATTATAGATATTTTAATAATTCTATTTTAATGTTTCAACCTGTGGGTCCCATAAGACACAGTAGGGTAAGTTTAGCCATCCACATTCACACGTGAGATACCCAGAAATTTTCTATTTCCTGGTTGCTCAAGACAGAACAAAGACCTATCATTATTTCCTTCTAACCCCCTCTTAATGGACAAGCCTATCTAGTAAAATATAAAATATAAAAAATGTAAATATAAAAAAATAAAAATATAAAAAATATAAATTGCAACTTTTCTTCCTTTGGTGGCCTTGAGTCTGTGTTGCTGGTAGCTGTGTGACTAGTTGACTCACAGCTCTGAGCTTCTGCCCCTAGGGTCGAATACCAGGAATTAAGAACCTAGTGGATAGTTTCAGTGTTGCTGGCTTTTTTTTGTTTTCCTAGACATTTTCCATAAATTTAAATTTTCGTTATCGTTCATCTCATGTTAATATGTGTTTGTACTGGGGGAGGCGCTATTCATACCATCTTAGTGTTGCCAGAAGCCCTATTTTACACACACGATTTTGCACCTTTATAATTATACTTTTTCCTTATCAATTTCGTCCACATAAAAACCCACTTCTTTAAGGGACAAAGAAGCCTAAGAAGCAGCTAGATGACAGGCATATAAGAGACCTGGTCTCTGTCGGATGCTGGATTATGTTCCAGAAACACTGCCCATGTATTTTATGTATGTCATGGCCCTGGGAACCAAGCTTTCTTAGCACAGTGATTCGCAACCTTTAAACATTTTAATAACAGAGCCCCTTATTTAAATATTCCTAGGACGATGAAAGGAGACAGAGACAGAGACCCACATTGGAGCACCGGACTGAAATCTCAAGGTCCAAATCAGGAGCAGAAGGAGAGAGAGCACGAGCAAGGACCTCAGGACCGCGAGGGGTGCACCCACACACTGAGACAATGGGGATGTTCTATCGGGAACTCACCAAGGCCAGCTGGCCTGGGTCTGAAAAAGCATGGGATAAAACCAGACTCGCTGAACATAGCGGACAATGAGGACTGCTGAGAACTCAAGAACAATTGCACTGGGTTTTGATCCTTCTGCACGTACTGGCTTTGTGGGAGCCTAGGCAGTTTGGATGCTCACCTTACTAGACCCGGATAGAGGTGGGAGGTCCTTGGACTCCACACAGGGCAGGGAACCTGGTCTGCTCTTCGGGCTGATGAGAGAGGGGGAGTTGATTGGGAGAGGGAAATGGGAGGCGGTGGCGGGGAAGAGACAGAAATCTTTAATAAATAAATAAATTTAAAAAAAAAGAAAAAAATAAATATTCCTAGGAACCCCTGAAATCGAAAACAGAGTAGCTGCTGTGGTTGAAATGGGGGTTGAGATGTGCTTCTCCCCAACTTCATATCCTTCCCCCCCCTCGCAACCCTCGCTTCCTAAGGAGTCCCCCAAAGCATCTTGTAGAATCCGCGGGTTCCCAGTACCACTAAGTAAAAAACAAGTAGGCAAGATCAGTGGCTCCCACAATGTGGTCACAGAGTCAACATGGGCACCCCCTGGGAATGTGACAGAAATGCACATTCTCGAGACCCCTATCCCCTGTCTACTGAGTCTCAAACTCCAGAAATCACTGAGAAGAATTTGGATTGCTATATTCAGTTCAGTGGATAAAAATGATGAACTTCCCAGGATTTTTTTTCATGACAAAAAAACCCCTGATATCCCAAACTCATAAAATTATCCTGTATAAAAGAGCGCATCCTGACCAAATGCCTCTATAGGAAGTACAAAGACAAATAACACAGACCCACCCTGAACAAAGTTAGGGTTCGTGTCTCTGAGTCACAAGCATGCTGTTTCTTAATCTGAATGCTGTTTACAGGGAGGGGTGTGTTCATTTTTACAGAAATTCATCGAGTTTAAATGATATGTACACGTTGTCTATTTAATACACGTCAGCACAAAAGTTTCTCGATACATGGGCAATCTGCAGGCGGTAGTAACTGAAATGACAAACTACCGTGGGCCCTGGGCTACATATTATCAGAGGCTCTGAGCCTTCACGTGCCAGCACTGGTTCTAGTGCGGTGGAGGTGTACAGGTGCCACTCTTTCCTGATGGGCAAGAACTTTTGGCTGGCGGCACCCTTTATCAGCACTCACAGAGTCTAGTGAGGCGTTTACCAACGTGACCTGCAGGCCAGAGTCAGCTCCAGTATTTGGCTAGCCCAGCAAAACTGGCAGTAACAGAACTCTGGGACTCCAACCAGATTTAGGCCAAGAAACTGGAGAAAGAATATGTAATGGGTGCTAATGTAAGAGGCCATCCTATGGTCCCTCATTCTCAGCTCTAGGTTCCTGGGGGCCTCAGTTACAAGCAGTCATCTTTTACCTGTGCTCTTCAGTACCCTGATCATAAATATATGCATCAATCAGTTCTTTTTTTTTTTTTTTTTTTGCAGTTTGTATTGAGTTAAAGAATGAGCGTTCACCAAATCCAGCTGGACTGGGACTGAATGAGCATAGGATCAAAGTGAATGTGGCTGACAACTGGGGCCAACTGAGAAGTACAGACTGGGATTTGTCTGTACTGCATGTACTGGCTTTTTGGGATCCTAGTCTATTTGGATGCATACCTTCCTAGGCCTGGATAAGAGGGGGAGGGCCTTGGACTTCCCACAGGGCAGGGTACCCTGCCCCCTCTTAGGACTGCAGGGGAGGAGAGTGAGTAGGGGAGCGAGGGGGGGGGGAGTGGAAATTTTGAATGGTATTATTTATAAAGTAATAAAAATTATTAGAAAAAATTAAAAATGAGTTTTAATTTCACCGGCTTTTACTCCTTTGTGCTCAAACAGAAACACCAGCTCAAGTAAAATAACCCAGTTCTGCCTCATAGTTCAATAGGTCTCAAGCCAGTTTATCTTTCTTATCTGCGAATGTGAATGTCAGAGGCAACGCAGTTTAGCATGCTTCTTCATGCTAGGCCTTGCTGCTGTGTACTCTGTTCACGCAGCCGCTTAAGATGTAATTACCCCTTCTCTCTCCCGTCCATACTACCACTGCCTCTGTGCTCGACATGGAAAAACTGGTGAATATGCCTGACTGTTACGTCCTGATTCCCTTGGCAACCTCAGTTGTGAAGATGCCTGGTCATGCGCCCGACATTCTCATGCCTGAATCTCAGTTTGGACTCCAGGTCAATACGTACCTGAGAAGAGGCGGTGTTCTGGGTCTCCTGGTGGCATGATTTAAAAGCATGCCCAGCTACCATCAGATTCCATGACTCCGTTTGGGGGTAGGTAATGAGCAGAGGCATGAGACTAGGTTTTGTGCTGGGACAAGTTGCCCTGTTCCTGAAGAATGAGGTGTTTAGTGTAGTTTTGTTTTGAGATACGGATATGAGGTTCAGCCAGAAGTAGCAGCCGTAGATGCTTTGGTGGTCTGTGCCTTCCACCCACAGGAACAAGGAGGTCAGCTTCACTGGTCTCCCGTCAGTGAGCTCCTCTTACAACTATTCCTGCATGCAGGACATTTACGTGACAGCCTCTGTATGCAAAAAACTCAAAATGAGGAATGCTCTATTAAAGAATGGGACTGTCAGCAGACAAAGCAGGGCTGTGGAAATGCTCCCGATTGAAGGGGAGAGACGAAAGACACTTGACAAACATAACCCTTTTCCCTAGACCAGATCCTATAACAGGAGAAATGCTAGAAAGGGGGGCATTTGCTGGTCAAGGGAGAAACTCGGCTTAGAAATGATAAATTAAACACTGTAATAATGTTCATTTTTCTAAAGCTCCACTGTGGTAGTGTATGGAGCATGTCTCTTCTTAGGAAACGCCCATTGAAGTGCTTCAGTACAAAAGGCCCTGACGTATGTACTTTATCCATATTGAGTTCATGTACAGATGTGCACACACACAAACACAGGTGTGCCCGTATGGGATGATAAAGCAAATGGAGCAAAAAATGTTAATAGGTAAATCTGGGTAGAGAGTAAAAAATGTTCTTGTTACTTTTTGTGAGTTAGAATTTGTTTCCAAATAAAACATTTGTAAATGCTAAAGGACAATTTCTGTGCACGCAGTCAAAACTCTGCTGGCACGTCTGACTGAATTTCCCCATGGCAGACATGAGGAATGGGGACATAGCTGTGTCTTCCTAAACCGGGTTACCAAACCCAGGCCCAAATAACTTAGGAAGTGTCACCCGGAGCTACCCACTTATTTATCTCCCCCATCCTCCAAAACACCCAATGTAACAGCAAAGCATTTCTTCTGAGGATTGTGGTGCTGAAAACATTTGGGTAATGAAAAGGAGTGTGTTTGTTCCATCCATCCATCCATCCATCCATCCATCCATCCATCCATCCATCCATCAATCCATCCAGTAAATGTTTTAAGTACCTGCTCATTATGTGCCAGAAACTGTGCCAGGTGTTAGATCCTGTCTTTAAAAGCTCTCATGGAGGAACTTGGAGGGGGGTGTAGCACAGTGACAGAGTGCTTGACTAGCATACACAGGGCCCTCGGTTCAATCACTAGCATCAAAATAAACAACCAAAACCTATGAGCTCACTGGAGTAAACCCACAACTACAAAAGTCTCTATTTCCCAATGAGTTTGCTACAAAGTAGGACTGGAAAGCCTTTGGGAACCCTGTTGTTTATTGGAGACACTGGATCCACTGCCCACGCACCTGGTCCACACCGAGCTGCCTCCAAGGCCTTTCCAGGCAACAGTTACTTTTTGTAGTCAGTGCCGAAGAAAGGATGAGTTGTGCTTTCCCCATCCCAAGGTCTTCCCATCTGTCTCAGCTTAACTCTCTGCAGGCTGCTCTGTCCAGTGTAGCAAGCCTTTCTACCAGCATCTCTGAAGTAAGTTTTGGAAGTCTTTCTTCTAATCTCTTGGTAAATATCAAAGCTATACTCACAATGCTTTCTGAAGGGGGGGCACCAAACACCATTGTGTGGATGTGTTATACCATCCCCAGAATCCCACCACTGTATTGCTGATTCATTGAAGTAATGTCATTGTCTTTCGAATGGACAAAACGTGGTAATTTTTTTGCCCCCAACCACCAATTTGAGGTGTGACACTGACTACGATGCCCTACACACAATGGAGTCTGCTGCCGTGGGAGAGACGGCGAGGATTGTTCATGTGTATGACTGTGTGTGACCTGGTGTGTCATTTCTGTTCGTGGCATTCACCTCTGACGCCTCCGATGAATTATGGCCCAGTCCAAAAAAGTTTCAGATTCAGATCCAACAAATGTTTACTGAGTCCCTACAAAGTTCCAAGCCTTTTACTTTGACTTTGACACAGTTTATAGCATTTAATCTTTAACAACAACGCTTTAAGGTAGGAATTACCTGCATGTTACAGATGAGAAAACAATCGCAAAGAAGTTCACTGATTTGCTCAAGTATATCATACAGCTTTTAAAAAAACAACAACACACACACACTACACTGTCAGCTGAGGCCTGTCCTTGTTAAATGCTTACCTTACAGCATTTCTAGCCTTCTCTACTGTTGGAGCACCTGCTCCCCTTCTACAAGCCCCCTTATTTTTCTCTTTTCACTAGCCCACGTGGGCTATCTTTTTTAATACTGCATTTAATAGCACAAAAATCACAAATACAAAGAAACTGGCAAAGGTGTTTGTCAATGAGCTGTCCCTGCCTCCTTCACTGTCCTGCTTTCAGCCCCATGTACACAATGGGCTACATTTTAATAAACTTGTCCTTTTCCTCCCACAAACATATAACTGTTATGTGATTGGTCAATTGAAGCTGAAACACCCATGGAGAAAGATGTTTTACGGTTACAAGGGCACACCCCCCCCCAACACCACCCCCTCCCCCCCTACACCTTCCCACACAATCTTTTGGAGGAATATAGGATATGAGCCAGTGTCACAATTTCCCTGCTCTACCTTCTCCACCCAGAACATTCCTGCCTTTCATTTCTTTCACATGACTGTTTAGACTAGTGCCTCTTCTCCCTCCTCTCCTATTTCTCTTCCAATCAGGACCTTTTGGACACTGGGTACTGTTAAATTCTTACTCTGTCAGGCCCATCGGCCTCAGTCAAGTAGATCAATTAAATCTCGATGCCCGCTGTAGTACGAGTGTTGTCATCTTCCATTACAGGTAGGCCTGCGTGCTGCTTTAGTAAGCTTGTGTATTCATTTCTTTCACCTTTTCTGACTCGAGTTCCAGGACCTGTTTGTGATAGAACAGTAAATAGCCTTCACTGTCCAGCACATCTTTAATACTGGCCTTGGTGATGACGGCATCATCACACTTGAACCACTGGTCCCTGTGGTGCCGAATGAAGCTGGTGTAGTGGCCGCTCTCCAAGGTTCCCTGGTGATTAACCACAGCAAACAAGGAATACTTATTCTCGTTGTTCCCGCTATTAGTTGGCAGCTGCAACTGTCCATTCATTCGGGTTTCTTTACTTGACGCCATAAATGGTGTCATATCCAGCTCCAGAGGAAAGGAAATGTATGTAGTGATCTTGCGCCTCTGTTTGGCTGAGTGTTCAAATCGTTTGAAATGAAAGCAGGCAACAACTGGCAACTTCTTCATAGTGAGCTGTTTGGTAGATTCTTGGTAGCTTTGGCAACTACCACATTTGATTTTGGCACTGCTTCCTAAGTGCTCTGGCCTTGTAAACCTTCGCAAGCAGTCCGTGAGGGTACTAATGCCTGGTATGTGGCTTTCCCCATTCACGCTGCTCTCCCTCCCTGGACTCATAGGCCAGAAGGATGTGCAAGAGCCAGGCAAGTCCAGACTGATGTCCCAGCATGGGTCTATAGTGGTGGAGACACCATGGCAGGCTTGACAGGTGACATCTGACTGCAGGCCACCTGTGAAGATTTGGTCTATGATGCAGTTACAGTGGTTGAGATTGCTGGCCACTTTGCCAACATCATCGCCCTTGCAGTGCCTGTGCAGAACATCTAGGGCAGCGATGAGGAACTCGTGGGCATCCTGCTGCCTGTACCCTGCTAAATGACGAGCGTGTATCCACACCAGGTGCAGTAACTTATAGGGAACGTGAGGAGATGGGTTCCCAGAATACAGCTCCCGAAAGAGCGAAGACATCTCACAGACCAGACATAACTCTGGACTGGGCATTTCACACCGGTGCCTGTCAGAGAGAAAGAAATCTCTCAGTATTGGAGTGTGGGTCAGGGCCTGAACAATACAGTTCATAAAACATGTGTTGCCAAGATTAATCAGTCCTCGTAGGCCGATGGTAAAGCTTGAGGCGATTCTTCTTCTTCGGGGGTTGTGTCCCAGCAGTTCGAACTCAGGCCTGGTCATTTCCCAGGTGGGATATTTCTCACCAAGGCCCAGCACTGAACACTGCTGCTGAGAAACCTCTGTCGAGGCAGAGGCTTGTAATTTCAAGGCTTCTCTTTGCTCTTCTTTGGCAATTTGCTCAATGTCTTTGTCATACACATAGTCTTTACACATGAAGCAGTATATACCTCCATAATAAAGATCTACCGCTAAGTTGTGCTGTTTTGTCTCAGCGTGCTCATGGATGTGTTTCTCTGTGAAGCAGCCAAAGAAGATACAGGAAAGGCAAGAGTGGAGTCTGTTTAAATGGGTGCCACACACATGGCAGATGCACGACTTTGCCTTGCTTTTCCTGGTCTCTGGGGTTCCACACCACACGAAGCACTGGTAGATAACCCGCAATTCCTGCCTCCAGTTCTCTCCCACCTTAAAGCTGTTCACGTGGGAACAACCTGGTGGCCCCACGGTAAAATCCACATCCAGGCACCCGCCCCCAGGACCGCGCCGGGGCCGGGACCGGGGCGGGGGCCGTGGCCTAGGCTGCGGCGGGGTACGGAGCCTAGTCTGGGGCCGGGGCCGGGGTCGGCGGCGTGGGGCACGACTGCGGCGCGGAGAGGGATCGGGGACCCGCGGCGGATCGGAGGGAAGGGTGGGGGGAGGAACCTCGTCGCCGCTGCCGCCACCGCCGCTCTGCGCTGGGATCTCATCCTTCGGCTCCTGCTCGGGCTCCCCCTTAGGCTCCTGCTCTGCCTCCTGTAAGGGCACGGGCTCGGGCTCAGGTTTCAGCTCCGGCTCTGGTTCGGGTTCGGGCTCGGGCTCCTGCTCGGGCTCAGGATCCGGCTCGGGCTCCGGCTTGGGCTCGGGCTCCAGCCCGAGCTCAGCCCCAGGGCCCGAGTCCTCCGCGGTCTCCACCTTCCTGGTGGCGTCCACCTTCCCTGCGGTCTCCACCTTCTCGGTGGTGTCCACCTTCCCAGCCGCCTCCACCTTCCCCTCCACCTTCCCCGCGTCCACCTTCCTCTTTGCCTTCTCCGCCGTCTCTGCCGTCTCCGCCTCCTCCAGGCTCCTCCGCCTCCACGGGCTGCGGCTCCTCCCCCTGCTCGTGGGGCTCCGGCGGCCACTGGGCGTGGTGGCACGGGGGCCACGCAGACCTGGGGTGTCTCCCGTTCGGCCTGAGGGAGCGCGGTGGCTCTGGCAGCTGGACCCAAGAGGGACTTTCACTGAAGGAGGCAGCAGCGGAAGCAGGCGACGCCCCCGGGAATGCTCCAGCCGAAGCCCCCTAGCGGAGGCCGCTTCTGCAGCCAGGCCCCGTTTCCTTTAATTCAATATTTCCCAAACTTGCTTGTTCACGACCATCACGTGGGGGAGCGTGTTAAAATTACAGATTCCTCAGCTCCACCCGCAGGCCTACTGAATCAGAGTCTGGAAGGGAGGCACTCCGGAACCCCGATCTCTAACTAGAGCCGGAGAGGCTGCTAGTGCTCAGGCAAGTTTGGGAAACACAGCTCTAATTCATTGAGGCTGGCGGGAAGTGGGGCGGGGACCGCGCAGTCTCTTTAAGGCGCTTCCAGCTCTCAGCTCCAATCGCTGCTCTGACCCCCTTGGCCGTCTCCTCCCCTCTCATACTGCCCTCAAGGGTGCAATCTTCCCCTAGCGTGTGGGGCCCGGGGGCGATAATGTTGTCTTGCCCAGAAACGTTTCTGAGGCCGTGAAATATCCCTTCACAGGGTGGTCGTGAAGAATAAAGGCAGAAGCTTTGACATCTATCAGCTGAACCTGCCCAAAGAATGCCCCAAGTCTCCCCTCGGGGTCCAGCTCTTGCCCTCCCAGAACCGTTGAAACCTCAACTCCACTATGGACAGGCCTGGGCCTCAGGTCTAGCGGGACCATGGCACTCCCAAGGCCGCTCCACTTGAAGTGGCTGGCTCCCTTGACTATCACATCAGTGATCTAAACTTCCTGGGCTGACACCTTGCCCCCACCTCAGCCTCCAAAGGCCCTGGGAGGGATGATTGACTGCTGGCCCCCAGACACTGCCCTCACTGAGTAGCCTGCGGGCAGAAACCTCCACTCCAAAGTCAGCAGGGAAACCAGAGGCTACAAGGCCACCCCTACAGGTGGCACCTCCCCTAGGCTAAAGGGGCCCAAACTACAAAGTCTGGGATCCTTACGGTTTAGCAGAGTCTGGGGTGAACAGCAGGTAGAAATTGAAGGGCTATCTGTGGAGTTGCCACGTGTCCGGGGTGGGGACTGCTGTATGGATCCCAGGAATCTAGAGCGAGCCCCTCAGGTCTTGGGCAGATCTGGGGGTGCCAGATGCAACTGCTGCTTCCAGAGGGTGTAGCCAAAGGCAGGTATCAGCATGTGGGGGTCAAAGGCAGAGAGTGATCTAAGAGTGGGATGTGTCAGTGTGGTAGCCACCTGTTCCTGGGCACATTGCCCTACTTTAGGGGTCTGTGCTGCCTGCAATGTACAACGAAGTGTTGCTGATCTCCCCTGGAAATCAACCTTCACCTGAGTCGCTTCATAGAGGAAGCAAAGACAGACTCCTTGGGGATTAATCAGGAACCTGGAGCGCTGGGGAGGCTGTCTGGTTCCCATCTAGCCCAAGGCTGCCTTGTGCTAGCCTTTCCTAAGTCAGCTGTGTTTCCGGGTCCTTAATCATTATTCCAACAAATGCCTGCCCTTTGTTGCCTGTAACTACAGGAAATGCAACCGTGCGACTGCTTAAGGAATGCTGTGGAGGCGGCTGCTGCAAATGACAGCTCACCGAGCACAAATGGGAGCAGGGGACAAGGAGTACCTTCATCCTATATTCACAGGCTAACAACGGACAAAGAAGCCTGAAGATCTCCATACTTGGGAATGTTGCCCTTGAACAATAGCTCTGTGACCCGATTGCCTGACTAGTCAACTTCCTGTAAAGCACACAGACGCACCTGGACACCACCCAGGCCAGCAAGTTCGGAAAGTGGATGGCTCCGCCACCATTCACCCCACAGATGTTCATTCAGTGCCTATTCACAGCCAGGTATTGTGCTAAAAGCTGGAGACCCAGCACTGAGCCAAAGACACCCCAGGGTTAGAATCAGATTTGGCTTCCCTAAAAGGAATACACACTCTGAGGAAGTGTCTTTAGGACAGCTAGCAGGAAAGAAGCACCAAATATGAATCATTAAATAAATAAATAAATACATACATATACCAAAAGCTAGCTGAGTACCTTTTATTTTAAAAAATGCCCCCTATTGGAAAATGTACAACTTGGTTGTTACTTTCTTACATCCATTTCCTCATTGTACTCTGCTTTTGCTTTAATCACCGGTCGCGGGAGCTACCATAGCCTTTAGATGTATGGAGCTTGTGTAATAGGCAGTGAGACCTGGGCAGATGTCCCCGTCTCTGTCTCACAAAGACCTGGGAAACAGTGACCACAGAAGACCTCAAGAAAGACAGCTCTTCCTCTCTCACAGATCAAGCCCGTAGGAGTTAAATACTGTTCTGACCACAAGGTGGCAAAACACTAAATGACAATTCCTAGTAATTTTTCTGTTTATATAAAACGCTCTCTAAAAATATTTTGGAAAACATGGTCTCTTTCACACAGTTTTTGGTTGACATCTAAAATTTTGCATCGTAAATGTCACTTGGCTGCAAAAAAAAACCATAATTTCTGAGAAGTGTTAACCTTCCGAAATAAAACTGTTACGTCAGTGCATTACACAAATCTGGGGAAACCTAAATACGTTAGTGAGCCGAGAGCCACTGTCAGCTGCTTTAAAAGCTCACAATAGAGTTCTTTGACAGTTGCCTCTGGTACCTCCTTCCTTTTCTCCGGAAGTTCTTATTCTACTGTATTCTTCCAACAATTTTTTTGACCCAATAACATATAATTTTGCGCTTAAAGCAAGTTGCTATTTCTATGGACTATTGTTGCTTATTGCTCAAGTGAGACCGGACTAAGAAAATAGCCTTCCTAATCTGTTTGGCTAAATGTTAACGCAGAGAAACCTCTCATATACGAAATGGGAAGAGACATTTTCTTTTAGAAGCATCATTCAAGCCTCTGCATCCTTTTGAAAATATCGCACAATGGCCTAGCTTCAAAACTCTTTCTTGTGATTTATCAGCTGAAGACTCCACTGGGATTTCCTTCAATTTTATTGGAAGCAAACAGTTAGCAACCATCTGAGGCTCGAAAAGATTCGATTCGCATGCACTGTTAGAGCGATTTATTTGTTCACCGTAGATGTGGTGTTTGGAATTGTCTCTCTGGCACCCTGAGGATTTCACACTGCAGGGTAGTGCATGTGGGTGACACTCAGGATGGTAAAAGACGATTTTCTTTTCTAAGTGCAAAAAGAAACATGTGAACCTGGAGATGGGAAAAAGAGAATCAGCTTGGTTCCTCTATCACAACTCTGTTCTCTGGCAGATCAATCTTAAAACACTACATATGAAATTGGAGGATGTAAAAATTGATTCCCTTTCGTTTTCCACACTCCTGGGCAAGGCACACTCCATTTTGAAAGTCATTCATTTATATTTCTTATAATAAAAGTTACATATATATGTATATATCCTTAAATATCACCTTATTTTGTGAGTTTTTTTTTAAAATGTATTGAAGGGGCGTGGCGTGAAAATTGAAAGCCCCTCTCTCCCTCAACAACCGCACTCAATTCCATTTCCCTGAAATTTGTGAGAAAGTTTCTATGCAAACATAAGCATTTTTATACATATATCCTTTTATGAAATGTAAATGAGACTATGTCTATACAGATGTTTTTTCTAAATTTGCTGTGCACATCCAATGAAACCCCAATAAAATTACAGTGATTTTTTTTATGAGAGACTTTACAAGACAACCTTTACGTTAATATGGAAGGCCAAAAGACATCTTCCCCCTTCTCCTTTCTTCTTCCTGAAAATGAGGATTTAGTGGCCATAGTAGACCATCTTGTAACCAAACACAGTGGAAAGACCAAAACTCTGACTGCTTCTGGGTGTATTCTTTCCTGAAGAAGAGTATTGTAATTTATCAACCCTAAGAGGCACGGATCTCTTCATGTTAAAAAATTGCCGGAGCCTTTGAATTTTACTTTATGAACATGTTCAGCAGCACTTTGGTTTTTTTTTTTTCTTTTTTTTTGCTGCAGGTACATAAAATACTGACATGTCTCACAGTCAATAGATTCACAGGCTGAAGAGAAGAGGGTTCAGCAGTTCAAACACTGGAATCTGTTCTAAAGGATCTGAGTTAAATTTCCAGGACCCACTGGGCAGTTTACAACCATCTGTATGTAACTTCTGTTCCAGGGGGATCTGATGCCCTCTCTGGCCTCCGCAGGCAACTGCAACACACATGGTGCAGGCAAAACATACAAAACATAAACACACATAAAATAAATTTAAAACGAATAGTATCCTAGAATTGATGTCATCCTTTGAAGTCATTTTTATTTGGGTCCAAATTATGTGTTAAGTGACCAGAGGCATTCTAAGTCTCTCTTAGTCTAGTCTCTGGTCCTTATTCTGGCCCTGTCAACTCTCTTTTTGGTTGCTTAGACTTTTCTACCCATCAGCTTGGCCTTGCATCAGATAGATGATACACACTACTGCTTCCAGGCCTAAGCCCTTGTTTCTTCTGGTTGGAAATCTGTTCCCTTAGAAATTCTCAAGGCTTGAACCAGTTACAATGGCTCCCTGAGTAAAAGTGCTTTCCACCAAACCTGACAACCTAAGTTCAATCCCCAAGACCCACACGATGGAAAGAGAGAACCATTCCCCCAAGCTGTCCTGTGCCTTCCACATTGTACACGGACATATGCACATGCACAAATAGATTAATAAATAGATGTAACTATTTTTAATATAAAAAGAAAATATTATGTTTTCTCCCTTACTTGCTTCAGTTCCCTGCTTAAATATCCTTAAATGTCACCTTATCTCAGAGTCCTTTCTTGACCACTCTGTAAAATAGTATCTTGTCCCTGCTTTATTTCCTTTATAATACCATCACCACATGATGTATTAAATAACACTCTATGGATATATTAAATATTATACATGCATACATATTCACTTAATTAATCTAGCTTCATGAATATAAATTACTCATTCATCTGGTCTCAATATCTACTTTGGACTTTAGTATAGTTAAATATTTCTGGAATGCAAAACTGAATTTTTATCGTAAGTGAACTCCTCTGTATTTTCCTATTTCTGTTGGCTGTTTTGTTTTACCTTGTCTTGTGAATTGCTTAGTCACATCCTTTGCCTCATTTTCTTGTAAATTCCTTTTGTTGTTGCTACTGTTGTTGTTTTGTCATACACTTTTATACCCCAATACAAAAGGGGGACAAAGGCAACAAAAGACTTCTTTAACATGATACAAAGGACAGGACAATGGCAATGGGTTTTTGATCCTACTGCACTACTGGCTTTGGGGGAGCCTAGGCAGTTTGGATGCTCACCTTAGGAGACCTGGATAGAGGTGGGCAGTCCTTGGGCTTCCCACAGGTCAGGGAACCCTGATTGCTCTTCGAGCAGATGAGGGAGGGGGACTTGATGGGGGAGGGGGAGGGAAATGGGAAGCGGTTGTGGGGACGAGGCAGAAATCCTTAATAAATAAATAAATTAAAAAAAAATAAAAACACGGTTTATAAAGAATAAAAAAAATAAAGTAGTGACATTATGATTCATAGTTTTCGCACAATAATTGCAATCTACTATTTACAGTGACAAACACAGTTAACGGTATGCCAACTACTGTTTTATAAGTCATTTACTATGTTATTTGACTTTATAACACACTGATGATCTAAGTACTAATATTATTGTGTTATTCTCACAATAAAGGAGTAAAGCATAAAAATATTTAAAAATCTGGTGATGTAGCTCAGTGGTAGTTTTTAACATCCATATAATAGTCTGGCTTTAGTTTCCCACCATGTAAACATTCTTTATGAATTAAATACCTTGAATTTGCTTGTGTTTATTTTCTAGATTCTATGCTTCTTCCCATTCTTAATACATCTAATTTCAATAATGAGATGGTTGATTCACACTTTTTCTGTGCCCTTGGTTTCTTGATATGGGATTTGTCTCTGTATGCTATGACTATCATTGGTTAATAAAGAAGCTGTTTGGGGCCTGTGATAGGGTAGAATAGAGCTAGGCAGAGAAAACTAAACTGAATACTAGGAAAAAGAAGGCAGAGTCAATGAGAAGTTATGTAGCCCCAATGGAGACAGACAACCAAACTTTACCCGGTAAGCCACAGCCTCGTGGCGATACACAGACTAATGGAAATGTGTTAATTTAAGATATGAGTTACCCAGAAATACGCTTAAGTTATTGGCAAAACAGTATTGCAAATAATGTGGTTTCTGTGTGATTATTTTGGTTCTGGGCAGCCAGAAACGAAAAAGCAGTTCCTTACAACAGTTTCTCACCAGTGTCTGGCAAGTATACTATAAGCTAAAGAAAAATAAAATAGCAAATTCACCCACAAAACAACCTCCAAGTCTAAGAGTTGAGCTCTACCCAGCCCATTTGGACCATATCAAATTTCTCTAAGCTCAGAACTAGCTAGTCTATGGGCACAGTTGACTAAAAGCAGCAGCTTCTGCTTCCCCTTCCCTTTCCCTAGAGTCTAGGGAACTGGAAATCATGGTTATCTGTCTCCACCATATGACTGCAGAGAACATCAGTGAGTCTGGAGTTATCAGAAAGATAGAAAGTGGAGGGACCGAAGACTTCCTTTTAGCACACATCTATCTGGCTCTGAGTAGTTTGTATGTATGCAATTCCTATAGCCTTCTCTGGATGAAAAGGAAGACTCAAAAGAGAAAGCAAATGGAACAACTTAAATGCCCCTCGACTGATAACGGAATACTACACAGCAGAAAAAAATGACGACACCTTGAATTTTGCAGGCAAATGGATGGAGCTAGAAAACATCATTTTGAGTGAGGTAACCCAGACCCAGGAAGAGAATTATCACATGCACTCACTCATAAGTGGTTCTTAAACATAAATCAAAGAAAACCAGTCCACAAATCACAATCCCAGAGAGCCTAGACAACAATGGGGACCCTAAGAGAAACATGCATAGATCTAATCTACATGGGAAGTAGAAAAAGACAAGATGTACTGAGTAAATTGGAAGCATGGGGACCTTGGGAGAGGGTTGAAGGGAAGGGGAGAGGCAGGGAAGGGAGCAGAGAAAAATATAGAGCTCAATAAAAATCAATTTTAAAAAGGAAAAAAAGCAAATGCATGGCTATGGGAGCTACCACAAAGATGAAGATTATATTGTATCACGTGCCAAGCAGCCATTTCCTCAGTTTTTGCCATACATTGCCATCAGACAGTCTGGTTCTAGTTTCCATCCATCCCAGGAGCTCTGACTTTCATTCTACAGATTCATTTGGCTTACACTTTTAATTCTCTGCCTACCTAAATTGCACATGCTCTAGTAATCCTTCTGCATGCAGGTACAACCACCTATTTTAACTTTGCATCTTATGAAAATGCGTGGACGAGGATGTAGTTCAGTGGGTATAGTACTTGCCTAGCATGCAAGGAGTTCTGGGTTTGATCCCCAACACTGTATAAAACAGGCACACAGAAGTTCAAGGTTATTGTTGGAGAGGTTGAGACCACCTGAACTATATGAGATCCTGTCTCAAACAAAAAAACCAAACACTGGAATCCTCTAGTCTGTGTCTAGTGCTGGAGGCTGGCCACATGAAATCTAGAAGCACAATGAAATGGTTTCTGAAATTTTACTCACCAAACTGTGGAATCTGGTTTCTTGTGCTTGTCCTAAACACTTCTTCCAGGCTTGAAAGCTTCTGTAGACTAGTAGAGGTTTTTAGATTGTACCCAAAATGGCAGATAAAATTTTAATCACCGTTTTATTCCGTTTAAACCCTCAAAGAGCAAGGCAAACAAAATTATATAACCTCAACAGAAAGAAATTCAGTATGCGTAGCAAAAATTATGTGTTCATCACTCGACTCAATCCTACCTTTAAGAATCAAACCCAAAGCTATACTAACTAAAGTACAAACGGACACGTGAACAGGGACCTTCGTTGTAGCACAGGCTGCAGAAGAAAATGTCATTACTAAGAAACTGGTTGAATAAATTTTGATGGAAACACAAATACATATAAGATGGAGAGCAAAACAGATTTTTAAAAACTTTTTTACGTTTAAAAATGATTTCTTTCATGGGAGTGGGAGCATGTGCCATGGAAATTATGTGGAGGTCAAAGGATAATCTACAGGAGTCAGTCCTTTCCTTCCACCAGGTGAGTTCCAAGCATTAAATTCCGGTTGCTGGGATTGACAGGAAATGCTCTACACACCGAACAATCTTGCTGGAGCAGAAATAAATCTTTATACGGTGGTTAGGAGTAAAATATCTCCGGATGGTGTTAAATGTCCCTTGGGGGATGGAATCCTCTCCAGTTGAGAACCATCAGTCTAGGACAACAGTCCTAAATGAATTTTTTAAAATAAGTAAAACGATGTGGGAAACTTTCCAAGTTGAAACATTGCTCAAGGTTTAATCACCACAGTGGATGAGGCAAATGTGTGTGATGTTCCTCCTGGCACAATACAGTAGGGATCACACAGCACCTCCTATCAACGCCAAACGTGAAAAGAAAACTAAATCCAATCAATTGTCTAGCACCAATAACTTATGGTTTGTGGTAAACGTAGAAAATAGGACAAGTTCACTAAAACAATCAGACAAATCCAAAATATGGAACTTTTGCAGTACATTTATCTGATTTATTCAATGATAAATTACATTTTAAATAATGGTAGAGTTATGGAATTTTAAAGAAACTTAACAACCAAATATAATATTTTGCTTAGAGACTATTTTGGAAAAAAAAATCATCTTTTAAATCACTTCCTAAGCTAATGGGGTGACACAAACCTATAATTCCAGCATTCGGGAGATTGAGACAAGAGGACTATGAGGTTGAGGCCATCGTAGGTTACATAGTGAGTTTAGGATCAACCTGACTCAGTAATGAAAACCACAAGAACCTACTTCTTCAGACACTCAATAGACTTTTGGTGTAAATTGCTACTTCATTACACTAAAGGGTTATTGTTAATAAATCATGACAATGGTAATATGATTATGTAAAGAATATTTTCTTGTTAGAGATGCATACTCACACTGAGTAATATAATATATCAAATATTTAAATTTTTAATAACAATAAAATTAATATGTGAAAGATACATGAAGCAAGAGTAGCAAAATTTCACAATCTGTTGTAGCTGAATAACAGGATCATTCTATTAATTTCTCTTTTATATATTGCATTTTCCATTACAAAATGTTTTTAAACACAAAACACGGGAAACTTCTGCTCCCAAGAAGTGTATTGCATGTACTTTTAAACCCTCTTCCTCCCAGTAGAATTGTAAACACTGAACATTGTATATAACGAAAACATAAGAAAACTTTGAAAGGTAAGCAGAATAAGACAAGCTGGTTATAGACCACAGAAACCCCAAATGAAACATCAACGAGTTCCCTCACAGCTTTGTCCCTTCTCATATATCCTAGACTGGGTTGTGGAGAGGCTGGGAGACTGGAAACATCAGTGAACGTAGCTCGAAGAAAAGCCTGTGCTCTCTAGGCAAAGAGCCAAGGGATGGAGCAACTCTTCATGACATTCATTTTAGACAAACTGTGCTTCTACTCCATGCAAACAGTACAGGAAAAAAGTCACATCACCTAAGCCAACAAAAGTCAAGCGGCATTGAAAACAGAGGCTGTGAATTTGAAGGAGATTGGGGAGGAGTATGTGGAAGGGTTTGGAGGGAGAAAAAAAAAGGAGAAATGTAATTATATTACAATCTCAAAAACTTAAAAAAAAAAGAAAAAGAAAAAGTGGAAAATGTAAACTCTCGCTTCTTCCTGGCTGAAATAAAGAGCCCAAACCCTCTATCAGAATGGTATCAGGGAAGGCAAGTTGGGAGTGATAGTCACAATTCCCCTTTGAGAGGATGCCAGTGGAGACTATATCAACCTGACATCCATGGCAACATGAAGATGGGAGGACTCTTCCTCTTCTCGCCACCAGAGTTAGTTAAAAGCACATCTCCCACCATCATTGTTACCATGGTGTTGATGGAGGTCATGAGGGACCTAGCAAGGCACTTCTGCCTCTCTCATCCAGGATCGTACTGGCAAAGATACAGGAAGAAACCCAAATTTTCACTTGCACCGTACTAAAGATGAGGCTCTCCCGCTAGGTGTCAATGGAAGCTGATAGAGGAACTGTGCTGGGTAGTTTTTGTTGATTTGCCACAAACCTATTCATGCCTAGGAAAGAGACCCTCAGCTGAGGAATTGCCTCCATCAGATTAACTGTGGGAAATTTGTCTTGGTTGTTAGTTGCATGCGGGAGGGCCCAGTTCACTTTGCTGACCATGGCATCTCTGGCAGGGGGGTCTGGGCTGTATAAGAAAGTTAGCTCTGAGTAAGCCATGGGGAGCAAGCCAGTAAACTACATTCCTCCATGATCTCTGCTTCAGTTCTTGCCTCTCCAAGTTACTGCGTTGGCTTCCTGAGATGATGGACTATAACCTGGAAGTCAACTAAGCCCTTTCAGTCCTAAGTTACTTTCCATCTGTTTTATCACAGCAGCAGAGCAGTAACTAATACGGGAACTACTCAATACTTTGTTCTACACCTAGTGGTAGCAAAATGACATCCCCCTTCTCCTGTCAGACCAATAAAAAGATGAAAAGAGGTACACTACAAAAACACAATCAGTAAATAAGTTTCAGTTATTTTGAAAAAATATGCAAGCAACTCACAGAAAGGCGGGGGAAAATACAGAGAAACAAAGCACACACTGAACAAGCGTGAATAATATGGTACATTTATGCCATGAAATACTAGTTACCAATAAAAGTGCAAACTATATGAAAAGTAATTTGGATGGACCTCAAGGGTGTCTTAGAGAAGGGATATAAAAGTCACTAATTTTAGCAGGGATTTCAAAATCTCCAGTTTTTTCTGAAGATTTATTTTTATTGCCATATATTAATTTTACATACAAAAGTGCAATGTAATGTTTATCAGATATATACAGTGTGCACTGATCAAATACAGCTTTCTAGGCTCAGATGTATAGGACTTGCTTAGCTGAAAGACTGGATTCAGCACCCAGCACTGTAAAAGAAGAAATTCAATGCTCCTTTATCTGTCCTCCCCTAATTCTGGTAACCACTGTTCTTCATTCATGCCAACATTTTTTTAGCTCCCGCATATAGGGGCATGCAGGACCTGTTTTTCTGTTGCACTTAATATAATGATGGCCAGTTCCATTCAATTTGCTACAAATAATAGGATTTCACCTTCCTTTAACTCTGTAGATACCTTTATCTGTTTTATCTCAGTCTCTAGATTGGGCATGTGTTCTGAACGTAATGTGACTTCAAACAGAGAAAAGACCGCCATTCTAGAGATATCATTTGCACACAGAGAACAATCCTCAAGTTGTCAAGACTTAACTCTTCCTAGAATGTGATGAAGATTTAAGCCCCTTTTTTCTTTTACTACTTCCATACAATGAAAGTGTGCATAATTTTATGTTTTCTTTTTAAATTACATTCATTATTTATTTATTTATTCGTTCATTTATTCGCTGAGAATGTGTATACATAGCATGGTACACAGATGTGTGGTGTTCAGAGCACAATTTTTGCCAGTCCCTTCTCTCATTGCATGTGAGTCCCAGGAATCAAAGTCTTTCCCAGGAATCATCAGGCTTTGTAGCAGGTAACTTTACCTGGCAAGTCATCTGGTTGCCCCCACACCTTTGATTTTTAAAGGCAATGCACTCATAGACATTCCATTTTGCTATTCATGGCATGATCAAATGTTTATTTGGACTACATATAAACTACATATCAAACTGAATGTTGAAGCTTTATACAATTTATTTTGCTGAAAGTGTTTAATGTCACCTGATACTTTGTGAATGTGCATCACTGACTAACATTGAGACCACTTAAATTAAACAGTAGTTAACCTAATTAAAGTTCAGCAATATTCTCATATTTCCTTAATGCCACAAAACCCAGTATTAGTAGAACCCATTAATACTAATCTTACTTTTACTCATACAGGTGGCCCCTGCTATAACAGTTTAATTTTCTGATAGTGCAAAAGCAATATTTATTCAATAGCAGTACTGAATATTTTGACTTTTGATATTTTTCAGGTTAGCTATATATAGAGTGTTACTCTTGTAATGCCAAGTCAATCTTGCAATCATTAGGGGAAGCCCCAGAGACTCAACAATGCATGGTGACACTAACCTGTGGTGCAGTAGTTAGTTGGATTCAAGCATTTTGTTGTTTGGTTTTGTTTTGTTTCATTTTGTGTTGGAGGTCAGGTTTCTTCTTTTACCTAAGGCTGGCCTGAAACTTGCTATGTAGCCTAGGCTGGTCTCAAACTCATGATGTTCCTACTTTGGCCTTCTGACTGCTAAGATTAAAGGCATGCGTCACCACAAAATCCAGCTTATTTAATGTATTTTATTTACAAGGTTTTCACTTAAAATGGGTTTATTCCTGTTTACTCAGGTAATATTATTATATTCTTCTGGGATCTTTGATGGGGTTGAAGATGAGATAGTTTTAATTATAGTTTCACTTAGTTATGATAAAAGGCAAATTAGATATAAAATTTCAGACTCACTAAGACAGGATAAATATAGAGAATTTTCTTTAATTTTTCAAATTAAATATGCTAGATATTGTAACTATAGTTTTTACTTGGTAACTGTTTTGTTATATGTAATTTTACTACGTTAAAGTTAAAACTTTCCTTTTTGATTAGACAGAAAGAGGAGATGATATGGGATATCCTTTTGTATGCTGTAACTATATGTTGCTCTCATTGGTTGACAAATGAAGCGGCTTTGGCCTATGGCAAAGCAAGATAGAGCCAGGTAGGATATCCAAGTGGAGATACAGAACAAGAAAGGTAGAGTCTGGGAGATCCCTTCCAGCCACGCAAGGAGCATGCCAGTGGACCAGTAATGCCAGAGCTACATGGCAATACTTAGATTAATAGAAATGGGTTAATTTAAATGTAAGACCTAGCTATTGATAAGCCTGAGCCATTGGCCAAGCATTTATAAGGAATTAGTGGGTGAGAGAGAAACCTCCAATTACAAACAACGTTCTGTTCAAAAAGTCTTTTCCTATGCAAATGTAACTGGTCAAGGTTATTCCCCACTTTTTCTACTATCAGGTTCAGTGTATCTGGTTTTATATTGAGTTCTTTGATCCACTTGGACTTGAGTTTTATACAGGGTGATAAGTATGGATCTATTTTTATTCTTCTACATGCAGTCATTCAATATGACCAGCACCATTTATTGAAGAAGCAGTCTTTTCTTCAATGTGAATTTCTGTCTTCTTTATCAAAAATTAGATGTCCATATATGTGTGAATTTATGTCAGTTTGATTCCATTGGTCAATATGTCTGTTTTTATATCAATACCATGCATGTTTTTATTGCTAGAGCTCTGTAGTACAATGTGAAATCAGAGATGGTGAGACTACTAGCAATTCTTTTATTGTTTATGATTCTTTTAGCTATCCTGAGTTTTTTGTATTACCATATGAAGCTGAAAATTGTCATTTCAAGATCTGTGAAGAATTGTGTTGTCATTTTGATGACAATTGTATTGAATTTGTAGATTGCTTTTGTTATAATGGGCATTTTTATATGTTAATCCTACAGATCCATGCGTATGGGAGATATTTCCATCTTCTGATATTTTCTTCACTTTATTCAAAGACTTCAAGTTTTATTATACAAGTATTTCCCGTGTTTGGTTAGTATCTTTGTTAGATTTTATATTGCTGTGATTAAACACAATGACCAAAAAAACAAGTTGGAGAGGAAAATGTTTATTTGACTTACTCTTCAGCATCACTGAAGGAAGTCAGAACAGGAATTCAAACAGGGCAGGAACCTGCAGGCAGGAGCTGATGCAGAGGCCATGAAGGGGAGCTGCTTACTGACTTGCTTCCCCTGGCTTTCTCAGCCCAGAGATGGCACCACTCACAATGGGTTGGCCCTTCCCCATTGATCACTAAATAAGAAAATGCCTTACTGCTAGATCTCATCAAGGAATTTCCTCAACTGAGAATCCTTTCTCTGTTGACTCTAGCTTGTGTCAACTTGATGCACAAAACCAGCCAGCACAGTCAGTGATAGCCCAGAATATTTATATCACTTGAGGCTCTTGTGAAAGGTGTTATTTTCCTGATTTCTTTCTCAGCCCATTTGTCATTTGTATTTAGGAGGGCTACTGATTTTGTGAGTTAATTTTGTAATCAACTACTTTGTTGAAAGTGTTAAACAGCTGTAGGAATTTCCTGGTGGAATTGTTTGGGTCATTTATGTATGCTATCATGTTATCTGAAAATAAACATACTGTCACTTCCACTTTCCAAAATGTATCCCCTTTATCTCCTTCACTTCTATTTTTGCTCTAGCTAATATTTCAAGTACTATGTTGAATGGGTATGGTGAGAGTGGACAACTTTGTCTTGTTCTTGATCTTAGTACAACTGTTTTAAGTTCTTCATTTTAGATGATGTTGACTATAGGCTTGCTGTAAACTGTCTTTATTATGTTGCTGTATGTCTCTTGTATCCCTAACCTCTCCAGGACTATTATCATAAAGGGGTGTTGTATTTTGTCAAGGGTATTTTCTGTATCTAATGAAATAATCATGTGGTTTTTGTCTTTCAGTCTGTCTATGTGGTGGATTTCATTTACCAGTTTAGATGTGTTGAACCATCCCTGAATCTCTGGGATGAAGTCTACTTGATGGTGGATGATCTTTTCCATCTGTCCTTGGTTTCAATTTTCAAGAATTTTATTGAGAAATTTTGCATCTATGTTCATAAGGGAAAATGGTCAGTAATTATCTTTTTGTTGAATATTTATATGATTTAGCTATGTGGGTAACTGTGGCCTCATAAAATGAATTGGGCAATGTTTCTTCTGTTTCTATTTTATGGAAATTTTTGAGGAGTATTAGCATTAACACTTCTTTGAAAGTCTGGTAGAATTCTGTGCTAAAATCATCTGAACATGGATGTTTTTCCTGGTTGGGAGACTTTAATGACTACTTCTATTCCACTAGGGGTTATTAAACTGTTTAAATTGTGTATCTGATATTGACTGAACTTTGGTAAGTGTTATATATTGAGAAAATTATCCATTCATTTCTGATTTTGTTAATTTGAATATTCTCTCTGCCTTTTAGTTAATTTGGATAAGGGTTTGTTAATCTTATTAATTTTCTCAAAGAACCAACTCTTTGTTTCTTTAATTCTTTGTGTTGATTTTTGGTTTTGTTCTTATCAGTTCTGAGTTTGATTACTTCTTATCATCTATTCTTTTAGGGTATGGGTCCTTCTTGTTCTAGAGCTTTCAGGTGTGTTGCTAAGTTACTAGTATGGGATCTCTCCAGCTTTTTTTTTTTTAATGTAGGTACTTAGTGTTATAAACTCGTCTCTTAGAACTGCCTTCATCGTGGCTCATAAGTTTGTTTATGGTATGTATTCATTTTAATTCAATTCTAGAAGTCTTTCAATTCTTTATTAATTATTGTCTTGACCAATTTTTTCATTTAATAGTGAGTTGTTCAGTTTCTATGAGTTTGATAAGCTTTCTGTTCTTTCTGTTGTTGTTAATATCCATCTTCAATCTGTGGTAGTCTGATAGGATTCAGGAAGTTATTTCAATTTTCTTGTAGCTGTTGAGAATTTGCTTTGTTTCCAAATATGTAGTCAATATTTGAGAAAGTTCTATGAGGTACTGAGAAAAAAGTATATTCTTTTGTGTTTGGGTAAAATGATGTATAAATCTGTTAGGTCCATTTGGTTTATAACTTCAGTTAGCTCCAGCATTTCTGTTTAGTTTTGTCCAGATGGCCTGTATATTGACTATAATGGGGTATTGAAGGCCCCCACTATCAGTGTGTGAGGGTCAAAATGTGACTTTAGCTGTAGTGGTTGTGTCTTTTATGAAGTTGGGTCCCCCTGTGTTTGGGGCATAGATGTTAAGAATTGTGATGATTCCTCTTGGTAGAATTTTTCTTTGATGAGTATGTAGTGTCCTTCTCTATCTCTTTGGATTAGATTTTGTTTGAAGTCTATTTTCTCAGATATTAAAATAGTTATGCCAGCTTGCTTCTTAAGTCTGTTTGCTTGGAATATCTTTTTCCAATCCTTTACCCTGAGGTGATGTCTCTCCTTGATGCTGAGGTGTGTCTCTTGGGTGCAGGAGAGGGATGGATTCTATTTTCATATCCAGTATTGTTATTTTGTTCCTTTTATTGTGGAATTGAGATTATTGATGTTGAGAGTAAATGGCCAGTGATCGCTGATTCCTATGTTGGTGGTGGTGGTGGTGGTGATATTAGTGGTGGTGTGTATATGTGTTTCTCTTCGTTTGATTTTCCTGGTCTGGGACTATATATTCCCTGCATTTCCCTGGATTTGGTTAACCTCCTTAGGTTGTAGTGTTCCTTTTAGCACCTTTTGTACAGTTGGGTTTGTAGGTAGGTATTGCTTAAATTTGATATTATCATAGAATGCCTTATTTTATCGATCTATGACAATTGAAAGTTTTACTGGGTATAGTAGTCTGGACTGTCACCTGCTGTCTCTTAGAATCTGCAGCACATCTGTCTAGGGCCTTCTGGCATTTAGAGTCTCCACTGAGAAGTGAGGTATTAGGTCTGCTTTTGTATGTTACTTATTATTTGTCCCTTGCAAGTTTTAACATTCTTTTTTGTTGTCACTGTTTTATACATTTTGTGTTTTATTATGTGATGAGAGAGGACTTTTTTCTCTTCCAGTCTGATATCCTGTGTACTTCTTGCACTTTGATAGGCATCTTCTTCTTTAGGTTGAGAACTCTTCCTCTATCATTTTGTTCAAAATATTTTCTGTGCCTTTGACCTGTGTTTCTTCTCCTTTCTCTATTCCTAATACTTAGATTTGGTCTTTCCATAGTGTCCCAGATTTTCTGAATATTTTATGCCAAAATTTTTTTCTTTAGGTTTAATATTTTCTTGACCAAGATATCCATTTTTTTCCATTGTGTCATTAATATATGAGATTCTCTTCCATCTGTTATGCTCTGATGGTGAAGTTTGCCTCAGAGGTTTCTGTTGAGATTCCTAACTTTTTTCATTTCTAGATTTCCCTCAGTTTGGATTTCCTTTAATGATTCTATTTCCACTTTCCAGTCTTGAAAAGTTTATTCCTTTCCTTTCACTATTTCTTTGTGTTTTCATAGATTTCTTTAACGGATTTATTCATTTCCTTTTTAAGGGCCGCTATTATATTAATGAAGTCTGTTTTAAGGTCTTTTTCTTGTGTTTCAACTGTGTTGGAATACTCAGGGTCCTCTATGGTAGGGTTTCTGGGATCTGGTGGAGAAATATTGTCCTGGCTCTTTGGGTTGTGTTTTTATGCTAGCATGTGGAAATCTGGAATTTCAAAGATTGTAATTCTAGGTGCTGATATCTGGTCTTGTCTTTGTTGGGTGTGTGCTCTGTTCCTTGGTTTCTGTTGCCCTCTCTGAATGTCTATGTGTTTCCTGGTAGGAAATTCCTCTAGGGTCCTGACAGACATGGCCACTGGGGGTTCTGGGTAAAATGCGTTTCTGGGTATTGAGACCTAAGACTTTGGGATGGGGGTTGGCTCGAGGTACTGAGGGGGTTCACAGGAGGGAGGAAAGCAGGTTGTTCCACTAGGATCTGCTTAGTGAGACCCCTGCGGATGGGGGTAAAGAGTGAAGAGAGGCCACAGCAGGAGGTCTGCTGATGAGACTGGGGGATTAGAGTTGGAGGAACAGAGGGAAAGATGCGAATCTTCAGTTAGTCTACTTGCCTCCCTGGTCAGCGTGGCTTGTGGGTTCACCGGGTTGCCTGTAGTTGGGGTAGCGAATGAGGTTTGGATATTGGACAAGATGAAGGGGTGAAGATCTGTAATTAGCCCACCTGCTTCCCTGGTGGGGGTGGCCTGTGGGTCCCTAGGAGATGTTTTGTGTTCAAAGTGACTTCTACTACTCAGAAAAGTGAATTATAAATTCATGTTTTAATGTTGCATCTAGATAAACACAATCATTATGACCAGAAGAATTTAAAAAGTAGGAAACCTATCCCTTATGAAATCAATTTCTTTTTTCTGGAAACTGCCAAATATCCCCATAAGGTTTGTATGCAGGGTCAGGATGGGAAAGGATCTCACTTCATAAAGGCTCACACTATGACAGTATCCTGTTCCTGGTCCTCCTCATTATTGAAGATTTTTGGCTTCTAATTCATTATTTATGTGACTAATGAAAATAGAAGACTTTCATACCAGTAGCTGGGAGTAAAGGAATGTGTCTGAGATGGTGACTAAGGCATTTCTGTCGGTCATTTTTTCATGGACACAGCATGTAGGTTTCCTTCGTGTTACAAGAGTTTGATTTACAGAGTGTGCAATTCACTTTAATGACCACCCAGGGGAAAGTAAATGGGTAGTTAACTCATGAATCCAATTTTTCTACAAGACGTTCAACATATGGTATCAAGCTTAAGAGGGGAAGAAGGAAGGAATGAGTCAGGCTGGACTATGAAGAAGGCTCAATGGATAACTAGTATTTGACATATGACCATGAGAAAAGGTTTACGTTTGTGAGGAAGACAAGCAAGGTCTTCGGGGAAACTTATTTCAGGCAGAGAGGGATGCACGTCAAATCTCATAGCTACAGGAGACCTCAATGAGTTTGTTCTAAGAAACTGCTAATAGAGCAATATTGCCAATGAAAAGGAAAAATAGAAAAGAAGTCTGAATCCATAAGCTAGATCCAGATCACAGAGGACCTTGCACACCACGACAAGGGGTTGACTGGCCGTTCTTCCAGGAAACAATGGAAATATCTAGATGTGGCATACACTCTAGATATATCTGTTGCCTTCAGGCATGGAGGAGGCAGAGGCTATACAGGTCATTCCCATAAGGGCTAATAATGGCTATGCTCTATACAGCCATGTGGCCATTTACAGGGAAGATTGGTTTTTGACATAGATTGACTGAGGGGTGGGGAATATGATGAATTCTGAATTCTTCAGTAGTCACCAACAGCTGGCCATAAGAGAAGGAAGAATCAATCATGGGCAGAAAAACAGGTCACGAGGTTAAGAAAGGTTGTACTTTGGTGTTATTTTTGTTAACATTGACCCGGAATGGATTTATCTACTTTTCCTGAGGAAAGACAGTGTCCGCCAGATGAGAACTCTCTCGCTCCAAGTCTCCAAACATTTTCAGACCAGAATAACCATAATTTCTTCTCACAACTTGACAATTTCTGACCAAATCTCTCGTTCTCTGTTTCATAAAGCAAGTATGGCAACAACCTGTTCAAGACCACCCCCACTGCATCTTGGGCCAAGAAGCAAACATCCAAAAAGGGGCACATCACATTCCTCCCATATAAGATCCCCCACATTAGATCAGAAAGATTTGGATCAATAACTGTCACACCCTTTTCAGAGTAGAACCCTTAAACTTTGGCATGCTCATTTCACGTCATTTCCTATTTTGATGACTTTATTCCTATAACCCATAATAACTCTATTGGTAACATCACTTTCTCGCTAACCATGAAGATGCACCATCTGCCGTTCATTAAGTGGCCCTGCCGGAAAGATGAACGGGGACGTGGTCTTATGAAATTATGTCACAGGTGCGCTTGGGCATGCTATTCAGCCCGCCTATGAAGAACTGGTGGTCAGTGGAATGGACTGAGGAGCTGCTCTTTCTATAATCACAGCTGCCCCTGCGACTCTAACTTTTTAAAATGTGAGAATTGCATTGCTACCAACTAGTCTTGGGCGATGACTGAGTGGACATAATGGTGGCAGATTGGAGTTAGGCAAACTCTCATTTGACAGATATGCCAGGCAGCAACCCTCACAGAATTGGAAAGATGGCCCTGTTGTCAGTACAAATCTGGAGAGCTCTAAACAATACCAGAAAAAATCTACTGCCAAGAAATGAAGCATGGGGGTAAATCTACTATACTGGAGGAATTTTCGGCAGAAGATTCTGAAACTATGTTCTGTTGGCTAAAGATGTTGTTATTCCTAGCGGAGCGTTAACAGCAGAAGGAAATCATATTCTTCGCATCTGTGACAACATGTTCCCTTGCATCAGGTAGAGAGAGTATGCATGTATTGAAGGGGGCAGGGGGACTCGTTTCTGTGTACTGATGGAAGCGGCAGGCCAATCAATTTCCCTTCTAAAGGTCAGAAGGTAGTGATTGTAACAAACAGAGGGGAAGTGGTGGGAAGAAGAGTCGCGGTGACTCACCAGTGGCTCCATTCTAAGAAATCAATGGAAGGAATCTGTCTGCAGTGACTAGCCATTCAGAGAGGCCAAGAGACAAACCCAGCCTTTATGGTCTGTCTTTCCTCATACACGGTCCACTAAAAGGACATGTTGACCAAGGAGACCTTCAAAACAAAGGAAGCGAGGGAAACAACTTGCAGGAGAGAGGGACAGAAAGCTTGAGAAACTCACAGAAACTTGATCTTCTCAGCCACCCACTTAGCCTGAAGGAAGCTGAACACTTATCACAGAGGTCATCCCAGGGAAGTTTCCCATGTCAGGGATGATGTCCTAAGAACAGAAAAGTTTTCCAAGTGGCTAATTGAGGGGAGATAAGGATAGGAGTGACAGAACACTGGAGGCAGGAGGAAATTTGTTAGGCTTTTGTGCTCAGACAATTGATAGAGGGATATGTAGACAGTCAGAGAACACATGAGGAGCATGTGAAAAATCAGAAGGTATGGTAAACCATGAGAGAGTTCTTCAGGAGACTCACTTGGAAGCCATTTTGTTAGTCATCACAAGGGTGTTCCACTCAGTTAGGATCGAACCAGAGATGGCAATAACCTTTCCAAAACCGCACTTAAAAACTGACAGCCCAATAAGTGAAATATGGACAATATTGTTTCTCAATTATTACAACCAAATATATTTAAAAGCCAAAAAAATTAGTTTACTATTGCTGGGAGTGGTGGCACACACTTTTAATCCCAGCACTCAAGAGGCAAAGGCAGGCGGATCTCCATGAGTTTGAAGCCAGCCTGGTCTACAAAGTGAGCCACAGGCCAGCCAGGGCTACATAGTAAAACCCTGTCTCAGAACAAAGAAACAACAAACAACAAAAGAAAGAAAACACAAGAAAATGTTTGTTTTAATTTATTTCTAGAATTCATCTATAAAACAAAAATTTTGATAGCTGCAACGGCTATGGTAAAGTGTCAGCCCGACTAGATCATGAATTACCTAGAAACCCAGATGCTTTAATTTTTGAATGAACTAGGTGAGGAAGAACTCGTGTCAATGTGAGCAAGCACTATCCATGCTTATGGCTGCACGATTCACAACCGATAGGAAATGGAACCAGTCTAGATGGCCTCCAACAGACAAATGGGTAAGGAATATATGATTCATGCACACAGTAGGATTTGGCTCAGTCATAGGGAAAAATGAAATCATTACAGGAAAGGGAGTGGCACTAGAAATTATTACATCAAGTAAAGTAACTCAGAAAGACAAATACCATATATTTTCTCTCATATACAGGCCAAGATTTTTTAAATATGTTAATAAATGGTAGGAATAGGTATATGCCATTAAAGCGAGCATGAGATGAGAAGAAGACTCAAGGGGAAGAGACGACTAACAGAATGCTTGTGACAAAAGCAAGAGGGAGATTACTGTGGGGAGGAGGGGAGCAGAGGTGGGAATTAGGGAAGAGCAACAGATACAAAGTATCTGTATAAAAATAACATCATGAAATTCACTACTTGGTATGCTAAGTTTTGAAAATGAGTTAATAATTTCATCTAATTACCTAAAGAGCAGTACATCAGTGGGGGAAAGTACTAGTTTGGCTGATTCTCTTTTGGACCCACATCCAATTCAATGGCACAGTTCACACTAAAAAAATACATATAACCTCACCTGTCATTTTTGGAGACCAGGTCCTGAAGCATGACTAGAATACAATGTGTCTGCCTGCTATTAACTCCACATAGGAGATACCGCATCTAAGAAGAAAGGGAAGCTGTTTTCATTCTGAGGCAAGAATTCCCAGACATCCGATCATTCCACCCTTACAAATTTCAAACTACATTAAGATTAACTTGTGCAAAAAAAAAACCAAAAGATTAAGTTGTACTTAAAGTGTTCGTGACTTCAGAACCCCCCAGGGTCTTTGGTTTTCTCTAACTTACCAGTGTTGTCCATCTTTATCATATGGTACATAAAAAGGAAAATCTGCCGCTACACAATTAATTCTTCTGAAGGAGACAATTGGGTAGTGAAACAAAAAATCCCTAAGAGGATTCATGTATTCATTCCAGAGTTCAAATCATATAAAGACCAGGGCTACCTCAAACTATAACAGAAACAATTCCTATTGACACTGATGCCACAGAAGAAATGAGGGAAGTAACAGAAATTTTCACCTCAGAAACAGAGCTATTATCAGAGTCCATCCACAAGCGCTGCCCTAGGATTATTCAGAAACCACAGAGGACTTGGTCAAAGGAGGACTGTGTTATTTCTGCTTCAATTTGAGCTTGCAATTTGTCCATAAAGTCCGCTGTACTAACGATAACCTACGGCTGTTTATTGAGTGAAAAAATAGTTGGAAACACCCCCATTGTTTCCACAGAGATAGCTATATAGATATCGATGTGTATGTCTTACTTATTTATCATTATTCCCTAACTAATCTTAGGAGAAAACTAGCTCCTAACCACAGGAGAAATCAAGTTATGCAGATAAGATGACCCTTTGTATAAGAAACATACACCTCTGTTCTCCACATTCATAGCACACATATGCACCTGTACATGCATGCACATATATACATAACATAGAGAGAATCTCTTAGTTTCTTAGGTTTTCTGTGAGAAAAAAAACATATCAAAAATGATGGCTTTAAACAACAGAAATTTGTTCTCAATTCTGGAGACTAGAAAAAGCAAGATGGTAGTAGATCACTGGTTTTCAATCTTCCTAATACTGCGACCCTTTAATGTAGTTCCTCATATTGTGCTCACTCAAACAAAAAAACTATTTTATTGCTACTTCTTAACTGTAATGTTGCACTGTTATGAGTCATAATGTAAATATCTGATAATGTGAACCCCAAAGGGGTCAAGACTCACAGGTTGAGTACTACAAGTGCTAGATTATAATCTCTCTGAAAGCAGGGAACAATATGTTTCATGCATTTCTCTTCGATTCTGGTGTTTTGAGCAGTCCTAGGCATTCATGCTGTATGGACACACCGTTTTCACCTCTGCTTCCGTGATCATATGTCATTTTCCCCTTGTGTCTATGTGTCTCTTTCTCTGAGATTCCATCTTACACCTATCAGAATGGCTAAGATCAAAAACACAAATGATAAACAATGCTGGAGAGGATGTGGAGCAAGGGGAACACTCTTCTATTGCTGGTGGGAGTGAAGACTTGTACAGCCACTTTTGAAATCAATACGGTGATTTCTCAGATAATTGGAAATCAGTCTACCTCAAGACTGGCTATACCAATCTTAGGCATTTACCCAAAGGATGCTCAATCATATCACAAGAAAACGTGTGTAACTGTGTTCATAGCAAGTTTATTTGTAATAACCACAACCTGAAAACAAGTTAGATGGCCCTCAACTAAAGAATGGATAAAGAAAATGTGGTGCCTTTACACAATGGAGTATTACTCAAATATTAAAAACAATGACATCATTAAATTTGCAGTCAAATGGACGGAACCAGTAAAAAAAAAATCATCCCTAGTGAGGCAACCCAGACCTAAAAACAAACATGGAATGTACTCACTTCTAAGTGGAAATTAGCTGTAAAGTAAAGGATAGCCATGCTACAATCCACAGACCCAGAGAGACTAGGGAACAAGGAGGACCCAAAGGTAGCGTGCATAGATCTTCTGGAGAAGGGGAAATAGAAGAGATCTGAGGGTGGACTGGGGGCAGGAGGAGATGGGAACATGAGGGACCAGGTTGAGGGGTGGATGAATGGTGAGAGTACTAAAATAGATTATTGGAAAGGGGGCATTTGGGGTCCAGTAAAAACCTGGTGCAAGGGAAACTCCCAGGAATCTACAGGGATGATCCCACCTAAGACTCCTAGTAATCATGGATGCATAACCTGAACTGGCCAGCTCTTGTAATGAAGCAGACTTCAAATGTAGGGACTGGAACATTGGTCCAGCCATACAACCTTTGGCCCGCAGTCTGTACTGCTTATGGGACGTGCAGGAAATAAGGGTGACACAGAGATTGTATGAGTGGCCAACCAAAGACTGGTACAACCTGAAACCCATCCCGCGAAGAGTAAGCCCTCCACTGATACCGCCTGGAGTGCCAGAACCCGGAGACTGGATGACCCAGAGACCTTTGATAGAGCAAAACAAGACTGAAGGAAAGAAATGTCATTGGAGTGATTCCTAAGGATATTCTGCTATACTCAAAGATTGGCGCCTAGCCAAACTGTCATCAGAGAGGCTTCATCCAACAACTGATGGAAACAGATGCAGAGACCTACAGCCAAACATTAGGTCAAACTCAGGAAATCCTGCTGAAGAGGGGAAGGATTGTACAAATCGGGGGGTCAAGGATATCACAAGGGACCCCCAGAAACAACTAACCTGGGCTCATAGGAGCTCACAGACTCTAGACAGACAAACAGGGAGTCTGCATGGTACTGACCTAGGCCCTCTGCATATGTGTGACAGTTGTGTAGCTTGGTCTGCTTGTGGGACTCCTAGGGAGGGAGCGGGGGCTGTCCCTAATGTTTCTGTCTATTGGGATCCTATTCCTCTATTGGGTTGCCTTGCCCAGCCTTACTACAAGGGGAGGAGCTTAGTCCTATTTCAATTTGATGTGCCATGCTTTGTTGATACTCATGGGAGGCCTGCCCCTTTCTGAACAGAAACAGAGGAGGAGTGGATTGGGGAGGTGGGGGAGGAGGTAGGGGAGAGAAGTGGAGGAGAAGGGGAAAAGGGAAACTGCAGTTAGAATGTAAAATAAATTAATACATTTAATTAATAAAATCAATATTAACATGTGCTAATTAAATGTGCACCTGAGTTTCATTATAAAAATTTCATGCCTGTACATAATATATTTGATCATATTCCAAGTATGCATATATTACCCCCTCTTGTCCCCATCCCACCCTGCTAATCTCCTTCCTCCTCCCAACTACCCCCCTTATATTTTCATTTATCTTATATGTATGGACCAGTGAGTTTCATTGAAGCTGTTTACAGGAGCATGGGTGAGAGTTTGTCACCAGAGCACAGACACCTTACCGGTGGCTACACCACTGAAGAAAATGTCTTTTCTCCCCGGCATCAACTGTTAATTGCCTGCAAATCTTCAGAGAGGAACCTCTCCCTTCTGTGGCAGGGTTTTGTGACCATCTTAGGTAGATCTCATGAAAGCAGTCCCCGCTGCTGTGAGCTCAAAAAGAGAGCACAAATCGCGGCAGGCCTGAAAATCACTATCGCCTGCTTCTGGCTCTCACATCCTTTCCATTTTTTTCTTCTGCTGTGTTCCGTGAGCCTAAAAGAGGTGATGTAGATGTCCTATTTATTGTTGAGAATCCAACGTCCCTTATTCTCATCATTTTGAGTAGTTTTAAGTCTCTGCATTTACCACTGACTACTGCAAAAAGAAGCTTCTCCAGAGATAAGCAACACAGGTCTATAGATAGAAACAGTGTTATTCAGAAGGCAATTTGACAGGTATGCCATGTTCATTTAGTAAAGCAGAAACTAGCACTTAAGACGTCCACAGCTTTCAGCTAGATTGCTAATACCAGATGTGAATTCCCTCCTGTGAAAAGGGCCTCAAATCCAGTTCGAAAGTGGTTACCCCCGTAACAGACTCCCCATGATCATACCAGGGTAGTCATCTTGTCTGTATTGTATTGTTGCACACAGGGTCCACAGCTGCGTAAAATTATTAATGAGAATTCGCTTCCGGCAACCGATACTCCATCTTCTGGCATGATGAGGGCTGTTCAGCAGTAAGGACTACTAGTTTGGTTCTGCTTGAAGTAAGTAGAGAGGAGCCTTTGTGACCAGCGCATGTAGCATCTTCAGCAACAGGATCTTGCCTTGTAACTGGTTACCAGTAACAATGTGACCATGCTACCATTAACAATTGTCTGTATTACTTCTGGTTGAATTTTTCCCCACCCTCTTCTCTCCCCTATCTCCTTGATCCCACTCCTCACTTAAACCTTCCTCCCCCCACCCACTTTTCTCCCTTCACATGTGTTTTTCTCATCTTGTGCGCTCCTTTCTCCTTCTCTGAGCTCTATACACACCCACTTCCCCATAAATGCACATATTCAAAAGTTAGAGGCTAAGATCCACATATGAAAAAAGGCATGCAGTGTTTGTCTTTCTGACCTGAATTACCTTACCTAGTATAATATTTTTCACTTATACCAATTTTCGCGATTTCACTTTTCTTTGTGTACAAATTAAATTCCGTTGTGTAAACATGCCTTATTTTCATTATCTGTTCATTCACTAGATGTTCATGGACATCTAAACCTGATTCCATACTTTTGCTGTTGTGGGACACCAATTTTCTGGCTGAGATTTTCTTTGAACGGTATTAAGGACCAGGACACTTCCACGGAAGTCCTACTTCCTTTCTCCTTGCTCCTCACAGCTTTGTAGGACAAAGGTTCCTCTCTACTTACTTCTTCCTCTTTGTCACCTACAGGCCGTTGCCCCAGACAGTTTCAGACACGTCTGATTCTGTCTTGTTAGCTGCTTCTTGAAAGTTCTAACCACACATAAACTTGACTATGGTGGAGTCTAAGAAGGCAGATGGTCTGGTGGCATATGAGGACTATGTCACTCAACACCTGGTGGATAAAAGGGAGGAGATCCTCACTTGTAAATAAAAGCAGTTAGCCCTTCACATAGGAGAGTAACCAAGGGCTGGTCAGTTCACCGGTGCTCCATGACCTAAAAACAAAGTCTGCTGGAAAAAACAACCTTATAAAGGCAATGATTCTGGCATTCAAACAGCAGGACAACATACACACATAATCTGCTCTCTGGTAGAGCATAACCCAAATAGCCAGGAAAAGAAAAGCGAGGTGGCATTAAGACTCTCCACCTCTCCCCACTCCCTGCCGCAAGTGCCTTCTCTATTTTTATTTTAAGTAAGAAGTTGGGTTTGGGGGCTTGGGGTTGAGATAAGGTCTCTCTATATAGCCCTGGCTATTCTGGAGGTGACGATGTAGACTAGGCTCGACTCAAACTCACAAAGGTCCGCCTGCCTCTGCCTCCAAAGTGCTGGGATTAAAGGCATGCACCACCACCACCCGGCTACTTTTAATTAAGTTTTTTGTTTGTACTCTCATTTTATTTTCTTATTGATGGATTTTCTTTCTTTTCTTATTGGTCTTTTAGAAGCTGTTTAGTTCTGACAGATTAAATCAGATAAAGCAGTTCAAATATACATACATTTTAATTCATTTTCTTGTTTTGCTTAGCTTTTGTGACGCAGCTCACAACAGCTTCAGGCTTCGTGTGTATTCAAGGGTGACTGTGAATTTCTGATCATATGCCCCCACTTCCTAAAAATGGTAGAATCACAGACATGTATCACTTTCCCCGGCTATTCTGCTTCTTTTTTCCTCCTGTTCATTTTCTTCACTTTTTTGCTTCGCTTTATATTAAATTTGTGAATCAAGGTTGGCCCATGTGCACCTTTCCACCCTCAACAGGTTCTCAATGGGCGCAGGTTGGCCTGGGACTATAACCTTCCCAGTCTCAGCCTCTCGGTGCTGGATTTGTTTTAGGTTGTCTGTTTGCATTCATTTTCCCTTTTTCTTTGCTCGCTTATCCTTAGCTTGAACTGCCTTATCTCCTTCCTTCTTCTCTCTTGTTCCTTCTTTTGCTTATTTTTTTACTTATTTCTGCTCTATTGTCCTTGTACTGATAACTGGTTCTGCTCAGCTTACTTTCATGTCTGTCGTTAGTAACTATTATTCCAGTATATATCATACTACCCTCATTTCTTTATTTCTCAAAAGATATTGCAGTGGGGAGGGTATTATTTCAACTGGTTATTGCTGCATGTTCAATAGCTTAGTAGTCATCAATTCCTTTGTGTTTATCATAGCATGGTTTCCTTTCTTCATTTATTATTAAGGGCAGTTTTGATGAACTTAGTAATTTTGCTAGAAGTTATCTTTCAGGGCTTGAAATATATTGTTTCATGTCGTCTTATATTTTAGAGTGTCTGTTGACCCTCTAATATGCTGTTATCCTGATAGATTTGCCTATACGTGTGCCTTGATGTTTTCTCTCTTGCAGCTTTCAACAGTATTTTTTCCTTGTTCTACATACTTAGTTGGTTTTCTTTTTAAACTATATTATGGTATAGGGAGGTTACTGGAAGTAAAGACTGACCTTAATATAACTATGGCGGGTGACTTCAAATCAAGAGATAGGTAATCCAAAAGAAAAAAATCAGCAATGCCTTCGTTGGAGTTTCTATTTCTGTGATAAAACACCATGACCAAAATCAGCTTAGAGAGGACAGGATTCATTTCATCTTACAACTCTCAGATCATAGTCTGTCACTGAGTGAAGTCAAAGCTGGAAATCAAGGCAGGAACCTGGAGGCAGGAACTGAAGTAGAGGTCAGGAAGGGATGCTGTTTACTGGCTTGCTCAGTTTCCTTTCTTATATACCCCAAGATCACCTTATGAGTAGTGGTACCACCCACAGTGAGGTGGGCCATCCCATATCAATCATTAATGATGAAAATATCCCACCGACTTGCCTACAGACAACCTGATGGAGGCGCTTTCTAAATTGCAGTTTCTCTTCCCAGATAACACTAGCTGTGTCGGGTTGATTTAAAAAAAAAAAACAGTACAGAAACCTACTACTTTGTTACCACTTAAGAAATATAACTTTAAAAAAGAGTGATAAGGGAAATGTCCTCCATGACTGAATAATGATGCTCCTAGAAGCCATTGTATATTAAACAAAAATTCTTGCACCAGTCTGAGATACCTCCTTATGAGTTCTTTGTCAGGGAAGTCCCAGAAGCCCCATCCAAAAAAAAAAATACAGTCTCTTGCCATTACTCTTGGTTACCAATCAGAATCAGATGCTAAGACCCTGTTGTTGAAGATACCATACATCTTGGTTGCACATTATAGAGAATTCACCTGAAACTGGCTTGAAAGCTTCCCTATCAGCTAGTTTTATACTGCTGGAAGGTACTATGCGGGCTCCTGGGAGAAAAAAAGTCATCTTTAGTCTTAATCACCTGTGAACCCTGTGAACTACAATATTGCACCCGTTTTTGTTTGTTTGTTTTTAGGGTTTTTTGTTTTTTTTATTTGCTGCTGTAATAAAATAGCATAACTAGGGAAGCTTCTAAGTAAAGTTTATTTGAGCTTACAGCTCCAGAGGAAGCATTCATGTGCTGAGAGAAGTTTGGCGGGAGGTGGTTGATGCATAAAGCTGAGAGGATACATATCCAACCACAAACACAAAGCACAGAGAGAAAACAAGAAACAGGGTAAGGCCGTGAGATCTTAAAGCTTTACCCACAGTGATGTACCTTCTCCAGCAAGGCTCTGCCTCCTAAAGGTTCCATAACCTCCCCAACCAGTATCACCAAGGGTTCAAATTCCTAAGCCTGTGAAAGACAATTTTCACTTAAACCATCACAAATGCCAACCTGTTAGACAAGGTGTGCCAGTGGAACAATACTGGCATGGCTGTTATGAAGGTCACCAACCGCTCCTGGACTGGATTTGAGGCCCACTCAGTGGGAGGCAGTGCTTGCCTTATACTGAACTGGGTAACAATCATGGCTGAGTAACGTGGGTCCTGATCATGGTGGGAGGCACTGACTACTACTGTTTGGCTGAACTGGCATGGCACCATACTGCCTTCTAAAATACTTATGTGTTTAACACTTAGACAAATGCTAACTCTCAGCCTTGATTAGAAGAAGCTTCTCTTTGCAGTGAATGTCAGTGAACACAGACTTACAGTTTGAATATAATTGGCCCCCACAATCTCATAGAGAGTGTCACTATTAGGAGGTGTGGCTTTGTTGGAGTGGGTGTGGCCTTGTTAGAGGAAGTGCATCACTGTGGGGGCGGGATTTGAGGTTTCCTATGCTCAGGATACTGCCGAGTGACTCCCTGTTGCCTGCAAGATGTAGGACTCTCAGCTACTTCTCCAGCACTATACCTGCCTGCTTGCCACCATGCTCCCCACCATGATGATAATGGACTGAACCTCTGAAACTGTAAGCCAGCCATTTCAATTAAATGTTTTCTTTATGAGAGTGCCATGGTGATGGTGTCTCTTCACAGCAATAGATACCTTAACTATGGCATAGCCTCTTAAGGTGCTGAGAATAAGTGACAGTTGAGTGTCCATCCCTAAAGAAGCCACTTAACCCCCTCTAAGGGAACATTGCCGGAAAGGGAGTGGAAAGTAAGAGCCAGAAGAGAGGGGCTGTAAAATGCCATCTTCTGTCATGACACAGCCATTGCAGTCCCTAATTCACAGCAGCTGGAGCTAATGCACAGAGCTTTCATAAGACCGAGCCAGTCAACTGGGGATCAGGGAGGGGATCGTGGCATCCTGTGGGGAGCAGTGGAAGCCCTGAGTGTGTAAAGTCCT
Organism: Microtus oregoni; assembly: GCF_018167655.1. Classification (NCBI taxonomy): domain Eukaryota; kingdom Metazoa; phylum Chordata; class Mammalia; order Rodentia; family Cricetidae; genus Microtus; species Microtus oregoni. Next base: position 399,611 of record NW_024544751.1, on the reverse strand, counting down.
GAGTAAGTGGCAGTTGTCAATATGAGCCAGCCATGGTAAGTACCAGAGCCTCAGACCCACGGAAAATGGCAGCACCTTCCCTCAGGAGTGAAATTCAGAGGAATGGTCCATGTAAGGATGCTGATAGTCTGTGCAGCAAATAAATGTCCATCACAGCCTTCTCGCCCCAATTATCTATGACTTGACTACTACTCCCTTACAGAGAACTCCTACTGAGATTAGTTAAATATGTAAACAAAACAAAACAAATTTAATATAGGAGAGGGCCTTATAGGGAGGAGAGGGGCTGGGGCTGTCAGGAGCAGGAGGGATAAGAGAAATGATGAGGGAGGACTAGTCAGAATAGATTATATACAGGGCAAGAGATAGCTCAGCTGTTAAGACTGCTTCCTGCACTTCCAGAAGAACCAAGTCTAGTTCCCAGAACCCTTATCAGGCAACTCACAACTGTCTAGGACTCCAGCTCCAGTTAACCCAGTGCCCTCTTCTGTACTTCATGGACCTATACACTGTACCCATGTGACACATGTGTGCACACGCACACACACAAATAAAAGAAAAATAAATCTTTGAAGTTGTCAAAATTAGTCGATTAAAAAAATCTTAAAAATGCCAGTGGTGGTGGTGCACACCTTTAATCCCAGCACTTGGGAGGCAGAGGCCGGCGGATCTCTCTGAGTTCAAGACTACAGAGTAGTTCCAGAACAGCCAGAGCTACACAGAGAAACCCTGTCTCAAAAAAATAGACTTCAAAAAAAAGATGAATAGAGAAAACTCCTGGTGGATTTGAGACATGGCTATGCCACATTTGGGCTTTTTACAGATTATAATTTCAAAAGAACTCCCTACAAAAACTTACTATATAATAGGGAACTTTGGACATCATTGGATCCATGCTAATACATTAGGTGTATAAGAATGTGATGGTTTCATTTTAAAAGAATCCGTACATTTCCAGGTCAACTGGTAAATAATATGTATGATGTCTATGAATTCACTAAAAGCAACTAATGTATAGTAGTTAGAGAAATTAATCAAATAAAATTGGTCATGTCTTGTTAACACTGGAACTGAGTTGTTGGTCCACAGTAGTTTGTTATGATGGTCTCTACAATCCTTTCTCCATAATGGAAAAAATCTCCAAGTCATATTAGCATAAAGACTAATGGCAGCCCTCAGGATATAAACTGATCTGTGTTGCTCTTTTTTTGCTATGAAGTAATAGTTACCAAAAACACAGAGGAGTTATTGAAATTCCACATTTCATTCAGAGCAACAACCACATGCAGTTTGGATTCAAAACAAGGAAGATATAGCTAGGTTTTGTTGTTGCTTTTTCTTCAACAAGATTTGCTTGCTTTCCACAGGCCAAGCAAGAGAATTTCGTGTCAAAACTTGCAACTTAGAAAGAGCTGGAATGAAAATTCCATTTAAAATAGTATGTCAAAAAAAATAAAATAGTATGTCATTCTTTTTGTCCATTTTCATTTCATTTTTCCTATCGGTCCAATTTCCTTTTTATTATATTGATAATTTTTTTCATACAATAGATTTGATCATATTCTTTCTCTTTCCCCAATTCTTCCAGATTCTTCCCTACCTCCTTACACACGCATCTTGCACTTCTTCGTGTTCTCTCTCTCCATCAAAAAAAAAAAAGATAAAAACTCAACAAACCATACCAACAACAAAAAAAGCACACACAAAAAAATATGTAATCCATTTTGTGTTTGCCAACTACTACTAACCATAAGGCCTTCCCTGGAGTGGTTGTTATCCCCAGTGCCACTCCAATGGAGAAAGAGGATCTTCCCTCTCCCAGCAGGTAGTAATTGCAAATAGTTTCTTGGTTATGGGTGGGACTTCGTGCCCACTTCCATCCGCCTTGCTGAGATTTTTTCTGGCTTAAATTTGAGCAGGTCTTTGTGAGTTCCGATCATCAGTTCGTTGTGGAAGACTCTGTTGGAGACTCTACTGGGCCTTGCTGTGGGTCAAAAGCTACTTGCTGATGGGAAGGGCAGATATGAGAACTTTAATCTTAGCAAACCCATAACATTTCATGAAAAGCAGAGGATCAGGCTGATCATGTGTGGACCGTTTGAGTGGGTAAGCAAGCACTAAGGGATGGCTGCCAAGCTGCTCAGCAATTGCTTCATTGTGAGAGCCTCAGATTGGAGAGACAGAGGAATTGTGAAGGAAGACGTTTTCACTGTAGCTATTGGGCTGTATGCAAATGTGTGGAAATTTTAAATTATATAAAATGAAATGTTTCTGATCAATAAACACTCTTTCAGTAAATCTGAATACCTTCGAGGCCAGTTTGTAATGATTTTGTTAATTTGAGAAAATTGTTTTCTTCAAAACCCAAAACCAAATCTTCTTCTTGTAGCTTTTTAAGTATTTTAGCTCATTTGAAGGTGGGCTGTATTATTTTGTCTCTTGACTTTTCATATTTTCATCATCCTTTCTGAGTTCCTATGTGGGCTGAAAACAGATGCCTGCAGCAACAGTTTCTGCTCCTGAGTAACAATTGCTACTGTTCTGCCTTCCCTGCTTGGGAAATTTTAAAAATCATTCTATATCTCTTTGCCGTTCGATAAGCTGTTCATTTGCACAGCTTTGTGTCAGTCTCTGGGATCATTTTGATACCTTATAATGCTGTGTCAAAATTGAGGGTATAGTCTGGAAGATGGTGGCTCACACCTTTAATCCCAGCACTCGGGAGGCAGAAACAGGTGGATCTCTGTGAGTTCAAGGCCACCCTGGTCTACAAGAGCTAGTTACAGGAGAGGCTCCAAAGCTACAGAGAAACCCTGTCTCAGAAAAATATAAATAAATAAAAATTGAAGGTATGGCCGGGCGGTGGTGGCGCACGCCTTTAATCCCAGCACTCGGGAGGCAGAGGCAGGCGGATCTCTGTGAGTTCGAGACCAGCCTGGTCTACAAGAGCTAGTTCCAGGACAGGCTCCAAAACCACAGAGAAACCCTGTCTCGAAAAACCAAAAAAAAAAAAAAATTGAAGGTATGAATGTTACTAGAGTTTCCACTTGGAGATACTTGATCAGACTGCTAACACTGTAGGCATGTTTTAAACTTTGTAAGCTGTTTATGTTCATATGTGCGAATAATTGTATTTCAAATTTTAGGGAGTGATTTATTGTTCTTTTAGATTGTAAATCTAATTTACATAATAAGTTGGTTATTCGTACTTTGTTTTGAAGTGTTCTTACTAAGTGTCTTCTATCGGCAGTTACTTTCTTTTGTGGTAAGGACATTTAATGTGAGATCTACTCTCATAACAGTTTTTAAATGTACAATATAGTCTTGCTAATTAAAGGCATAATGCTACACAGTGCTACAGAGTGGGTCTCTAAAATGTATTCCTATTTCCCTGTGGAACCGTACCCACCCGGAATAGCAGCTTCGCATTTCTGCCTCCATCCTAGCCCTTGCCAACTACTGTTTACTCTCTGCTTTGATTTGGTTATTTTGCAATCCACATATGCGTGGAATCATATTGTATCTGTCTTGGAATCAGCTTGCCACCCTTATCATAATGTCCTCAAGTGTCATTCATGTTGTTACACTTCACAGTAATTTTTTTTCTATTTGAGACATGCAACTGCCAATTCATGATCTTCCTGCCCAGCCTCCACAGTGCTAGGATTATAGTTGTATGGTACTCTGTGTGCCTGTGTCCCCATCTGTCTGTGCCTTTGGGCATCTATTTGTCTGTCCGCTAGCCCTCCAGCCATCTGTCCACCTGTCTGTCTGTCCACCACCATACCAGCTGTCTGACTCTCCATTCATTTGTCTGTCCCTCTGACTGTCAGTCTGCCTGCCGGCCTGCCTGACTGGCTGGCTGGCTATCTGTCTCTGGTGCGTAGGATTAAATCCAGGACCTCAAGCATGCTAAGCATGTACTTTATCACTGCATGTTCCCAGGCCTTCAGTATTTTTGAAAGGTATTGAAATGCATGAAGTTACTATGAAACATGCCTCATGATGCTTCATAACGTTTTCAAGGTCAGAGGGTGATTCTGTTGATTCTCTTCTTCCACTTCTAATCTCCCCTGTCCTCTTTGGCACTCTTCTGCCCTCTCAACTGTTAAAAAAAATGAAATTTTCAGGAAAATGGATGGATCTGGAAAGTATAATGTTAATCCAGTGGCCCAGACTCATACAAATCCTAGCTTTTAATGTTATTTGTATGTTGTGGAGATGAGAGTGTATATAGACTATGTAACTAGAGAGGGAACTGACTACAAAATGGAAAGAGTGAGCAATAAAGCATACATTTAATTTTTGGAGACATTTCCCTGCTGTTTTCCATAAAAGCTCTATCATTTATACCAACAACATACTAGGGTCTTAGTGATTTTCACATCCCTGATAATGAGCATCTTATTAAAAGAGGTGTCATATTTCAATGTGGATTTGATTTTTCTCCACTCCCCTTTTACCCTCTCCCATCATCCCCATGCTCCCAATTTACTCAGGAGATTTTGTCTTTTTCTAATTCCCATGTAGATTAAATCCATGTATGTCTCTCTTACGGTCTTCTTTGTTGTCTAGGTTCTCTGGGATTGTGAATTGTAGGCTGGTTTTTCTTTGCTTTTTGTCTAAAAGCCATTTATGAGTGAGTACATATGATATTTGTCTTTCTGGGTTTGGGTTACTTCACTCAATATGATGTTTTCTAGATCCATCCATTTTCCTGCAAAATTCAAGATGTTATTTTTTCTGCTGTGTAGTACTCCATTGTGTAAATGTACCACATTTTCCTTATCCATTCTTTGGTCAAGGGGCATTTAGGTTGTTTCCAGGTTCTGGCTATGACAAATAATGCTACTATAAACATAGTTGAGCACATGTCCTTGTGGTATGATTGAGCATCCTTTGGGTATATACCAAAAGTGGTATTGTCGGGTCTTGAGGAAGGTTTTTTCCTAATTTTCTGAGAAATCGCCATAGTGATTTCCAAAGCGGCTGTACCAGCTTGCATTCCCACCAGCTATGCAGAAGTGTTCCCTTTTCCCCACAACCTCTCCAGCATAAATTGTCATCAGTGTTTTTGAATCTTGATTTATTTTTAATTATCATATATAGTATTACATTTTGTTCCGGTGCTTTCGAGTTTTGTTTTTTTCTGATTCTCCTTTCCTTGCTTCTCCTTTAAATACATGTTGGCCATTAGTGTCTTCTTTTGAAAATGTCTATTCAAGCAAACTCTGCCGAATTTTGAAGCCAGTTATTTGGTCTTTTTATTGTTTCACTGTTGAGTTATGTGTTTCTTATATTTTTGTATATTAACCTCTCATCTGATACATGGTTTACAAATATTTCTCCTTTCCACATGTTGCCTTTTCATTATGTTCACTGTTTCTTTTGCTGTGCAGAAACTCTACTCTCAGTAACATTTTATATTTGAATTAACTGTTTCAAAATCACGAGTTGAGTTATTCATACTACAAAGATTATGGTATATTTTTAGCCTCAATCAGCATGGGCTAGTTTCCTTTTCTTTTATCTTACTTTTCTTTTTTTGGTGTGTGTGTGCGTGTGTGTGTGTGTGTGTGTGTGTGTGTGTGTGAGAGAGAGAGAGAGAGAGAGAGAGAGAGAGAGAGAGAGAGAGAGAGAGAGAGAAATGAGATCTCACTATATAACCCTGGCTTGCTTCAAACCACAATTCTCCTGTCTCCACTTCTAAAGTACTGTGATTACAAAAGTTCACCACCACACTCGACTATTTTGTTTTCTTTGTTATCATTCCTCTGCCTCCACCACAGATAAACATGCTATATGCAATATGGTGTGCATATTTTCTGCTTTAAAAACACATCGTTTTCACGACTTGTTATTGCATTTTTTCTCAGAATTTGTATTTTCAAACTTTATTTCTTTCTCAGAAATAGTCCCTTACTCTATATATCCAAGCTTGCTATATTTTTGATTACCTTTATCACGTCCATCAGTGCAGGTTTTATTAAGCATAATGTCTCTCAGGCCAGTGATATTATCTTGCTACTATTTGCTTTGCTTCAAAATTGAAGCTTTTATCTAATTGGACCTGTTTTGCATCATGAAAGACTGGTCTCAGTGTGTCAGGGTCAGGGATGCAAGCCATTTTCTGGACAGGGAATAATGATTGGTTGTAAACTCTGCAACTGGCTTGATAAACATCTCTTCTAATCATTTACAGTGCACCTTCCTTTATGATAGAGGCTTCAAAGCCAGAGGCTCTATGACTTCTCTGAAAAAAAAAGAATGTATGTAATTTGGGTTCTACTAATCAGGTACACTCATGTGAAAATTGCCTTTCAAAATACAGTCAAGTGGAGAGAAAGGAGGCAATAGGAGAGCCTCCCATCTTGCTGCTGTGGTTCTGAAACAACAGATATGGTGGCTGCTTCCACGTCTCCATATCACAGCTGAGGTAATATGTGCCTCAAGTCAAAAGCTGTCGCAGAAGATTCTAATCTCAGGCTTTAGGCTTAGATTATCTCATCCTGCACACAGCTGTCCGGAGAGGAGCATTTTGCTTCCTGATGGTGGTGGAGCAGCAGTCACCCTGCTGTGACAGCTTTTAGCTGGCCTACCAATCACTCCCAAGCTTCGTGCCTGCTCTTTTAGCCTGCCCATGACCCAAAGTACCGGATGATTTGTGTTGAGTGTATAGGATGTTATAATAGCTAGAGTAATTTGCTATGTGCAACTGAAATTTGTTGTAGGTGTTCATCAAAATAAAGTCCTTGTAGACACCAACACAGTGTCCTGTCCAATTCCAACACCTTGCTCTTATTTTGAAGAACCCTCATTAATGCCTATCAGGTGCGCATCCTTTTTACAGGACCCCAAACCACAGATGAAACGAAAGGAGTCTAGTCCATGCTAATAGAGAGACTCCTTTCTCTGGGCAGTCAAAATCCCTTACCCTCAATGAAATTTGCTTTTAATTACACATAGCATCTTTCCTACCAGAATAAATTGAGAAATATCCCACTGGTCTTTGCCTAACACCCAAGTATTAGGTCTAAAAGAAGAAAAATTGGGAGGGACAAGTAGAATGTATAGATCATATTTAGCAAGACACTGAAAGAGCAAGAACAAGGAGCAGCAAAGGCACCAGGCCTGAGAGCTGGTTCAAAGGCTCCTGGCAGCTCCCCGGGCTGTCTGAAACAGTACCGTCCTGCAGCAGAGTCGGCCTGTGATCCCTCTTCAGTGGGAACCGTTTCCAGCACGTGCTTCTGGTTTACTTTGCATGCTCACCCCACCCTGGGCAAAATACTTGTACAACACTTCCAGGCCTTAGCTACAGACCAACTGGAGTCGTTCTGATTTGCATTTCCCTGATGGCTAAGGTTGTTAATCGTCTCCTTAAGTGTGTGTCTCAACCGTTTGAGATTCAGGCCTTTACCACCTCTGCATTTAACCCACCCAGCTGCTTTTCAGTGTATCACTCTTCTCTTTATGAGCTTTGTTTTTCCAGAGTGGTCCTCCTGCTTCACATATGCTGTTAGTTTTCTACCTTTGAGTTGCATTTTTTAATCTCCTATCAACATGTGTCCATACCAAATATTTTCCAGGCAAAAATTATCTGAACAGAGCCCTACTGGGGTCTAGTATTGGATCACCTATGACCTTTCCTAGAAGGCAACCTTAATGGAACCCGGCGCAGGTCAAATTGAGAGCTTGGTAAAGTAATCCCCCACCATCAGCCCAGCAACTGTTTCTACAGTTTCAATTTTTATTATTAGGATTTTAAAACCAGCATACAAAGTAGTAGATTTCATTATATTGTTTTTGCATGTAATTCATTTTATTAATCCTCTTTTCCACTATTCTCTCCCACCTGCCTGCCCCCCTCCTGTTGGTCTGGTGTCTCCCCCAGTAGCTCCTCTGAATGGTTTTCTGAAATGTGTTTCAAAGTTAGAGGGTTTGGAGAGGCAAAATCCAAGATAATGAATTAGGTATGAAATTAATGATTGTTTGGGAAAAATCTCTGCTACTTCCCTATACTGGTTAAGGTAACAGATGCACTATCTATTATAGCAGATAAAACACAACATAACTTTAAAAAAAAAGAAAGGATGGGTGGTGGCGGGCCACGCCTTTAATCCCAGCCCTTGGGAGGCAGAGGCAGATAGATCTCTGAGTTCTAAGCCAGCCTGGTTTACAGAGCTGCTTCCAGGACAGCCGAGGCTACACAGAGAAATACTCTCTCAAAAAAACAAAAAGCAGCAAACAAGATAAAAACATGACACAACTTCACTAGGGTAACACAGCAGATTTTAATTCTTGTTCCTTGAAACCAAAAGTATTATTCTTGCCTGCCGGTGGACACCACACTTTCTCTAGACCACCCCTATATTTTCCTTTATTTATAAGGCAGAGAGAGAGAAACAGACAATTAATATGGCACAACCATGTTTTGGATGTAGCGATCCTGGTGCTTCTTGTCATCTGAATGGAAGGGGTGGGATGAGCACTGACAGCCATAATCTGTTGCTAGGCAGCTGCTCCTAGCAAGCATCCCAAGCCATAGCAATGGCATGCAAATCATAGGGAGAGACTGGGCCATCTCAGATATACCACCTTTCTTTTTTAAAAAAAATAACATTTTCCAAATAAATCATAGCTAGGAATAGAGCTTCAGAATTTATCAAGAGTCAGTGAAATATTTCATCAAAAGAAATTAGAAACCTATTCTTCTAGTGTCTGGATATTGACCCCAAATGTAAAACTGGTTCTCGGGAGGAACAAAACTGTTAGAATGAATCTGTATTAAAGGAAGCGGTTATTAAATTGGCTTATGCCATGTGGTCAGGGTGCTCCTACGACGGCAATGGTAGTTCTCACACTGTGGAAGGTGAGAAGGGCAGCTGCCCAGCCCGTGAGGCTGGATGTCTTCGAAATTCAAATCTGGTGTTAAAGGTTTTGAGTGTTTGTAGCAAGTCATTGGTTTTCAGACCGTGTAGGAAGTCCAAAAAAGCGGGTTCTGATGTCAGTGAAGGGTGGCACCATCAGCAACAACAACAGAGGCAGCCACAGTGTAAGCAAACTCACGGAGAGGGTAGTTGAACTTGCCAGCAAGACACAAAGGAAAGCAGGCAGAGAGGGCACAAGCATTCCCGTCAGCCTCCTCCTGTCCCAGCTGCCAATGGAACGTACCCCTCGCATCTGAGGGCGTCTTTCTATCTCCATCAGCCTAATTAAGACAGTGGCTCACAAGTGTACCCAGAGATTTGCCTCTTCGTTGATTCCAGATGCAGTCAAGCAGACAACCAAGACTTACCATTCCATCGCCCCCATGAAAAGGATTCCCAAAGGGTCCCTCTTCCATCTGCCCTGGGAGAATAAGAATACAGGTTTGTTCTTTAAGCCATCTATAAACTAGCAAGTAGCCAAGTGATCAAACTTTGCTGGAACCTTGATCCGAAGCTACCTAGCTTCTGAAAGCATGATAAACAGACGTTCCTTGTCACTTAAACCACCCGGACTGTGGCACTTTGTTAAAGCAGTGCAACTATAGTAACAACGGCTACTAGAAAACTACTGATTCTGGACTTTCATTTCATTTAGATGAAACTTACATTTATGCTTGCTTTTAAGCTACTCTTCTGGATCTGGTAAGACTACCCCCAGCAGGGGTCTGCCTCCTCTGAACAGCATCACTAGAGGGCATGAAGTCTAGTTGTGCTTCTTGGTGGTCAGTTGTTGATTGCCTTGGCGGGTTACTTAGTCTAGGGTTTGTAACCCGCCTGGCAGTTCAGTTATTCCAGGGTCCCGGAGAGGTACTATCTGTAAGATAATGGGCTAAGAGAGAAGAAGACCAAGCGGGGGTTCTTGTCAAAGCCTCCGTTTATTAGAGACAGGTTTACAGTTTATATAGGGTAAGGAATTGGGGGGGGGGGGGGCAGGGGCCTGGACTCTTGTCGCGTGGTTCACGTTGGTCATGTGGTTCACGTTGGTCACGTAGGCCAGGAGGTTACGTTTGGTCAGGTCACGCAGGCCAGGAAGTCACAACTAGGAGTTGACACACCTAATTCTCTAGATAGTTTGGAATGTGGGGTGGGTTCCGCTAACAGATAGCTCTCCATTAACCGCCAATTTGGGTGTGGGGTAGGCTCTGTCAATAGAAAGATTCTTAACACAATTATGGGTGTGGGTTCTCTGCAGACTCCCCAGGGTGATGGTTCCTGCAATAATCCTAGGAGGAAACGGCTCCTGACAGTCAGTATGGAGTTGTGTTCTAGGAAACTTGAGGCTTTTCTCAGAGGAAAGTCCACTTGGGTCCTCCCCATGCCTCTCAAGCCTTTAGCCCTCCAGCCAGGCACAGTAAATACTCACCACCAGGTGATGATGAATGCTAGCTAGATCTTTTCATGATGTAAGGAAGCCACTTGTTGGTTCCCAGCTGCTCAGCCCCAAAATAATCACACAGAAACGATATTATTTAAATCACTGGTTGGCCCACTGGCTCTAGTTTCTCGGTGGCTAACTTTTACATCTTAATTTAACCCATCTCCATTAATCCGTGCATCATCACGAGGTCGTGGCCTACCAGCAAAGTTTCAGGATGTCTGTCTCCAGCAGCGGCTACATGGCTTCTCTCTGTCTCTGCCTCCTTTCTCCCAGCATTCCGTTTAGTTTTTCCTGCCTAGATCTGTTCCCCTACAGCTCTGCTATAGGCCCAAAGCAGTTCCTTTATTAACCAATAGTAATCACATCATACATGTTCATTTTCAAAAGAGTACCTGTTCTGCTGACCTGCAGCTTTCCTTCAGCTCTAAGTTTGATCTTGTTCAAAATCACTTAATCATAGATAATCCATTCCCACCAGACAGATGAGCATTAAGGGGTTGCATGAAGATTTCCCAGGGAAAGATGTGTTAAGGGAACTGCACCAGCAGAATTTACCTAAAAAGGCCTCATCAACATTCTTTCTTCTCCCAAGTGTTCCTTTCCCATCTCCAGTGATCTGGTCACCCTCTTCTTCACCAGCCACCCCTTTTCCCAAACAGCGTCTGTCTCCCTTGGCTTCCACCCTGCCATCAGGTAGCTTACCCACTTTCTCAAAATCCCTCTACTTGTTCTTGCGGGGACATTTTCACCTCTTTTCCTTATACCTCTCTTCTTGTATGCTCTCCCCACTAGTGAATACTCTCGTTAGAACTGGGATTGTTAAGTTTATTGAAGTCAATAACTTTGCACTAAGGTTCCCATCAACAAAACAAAGAAGAAAAACGAAAAGCTCTGTTAACTGGACTCTGTCCTCTCCCAAAGCTATATGGTGTCAGATCTGATTTCTCGCCTGCTACTTGTACAGCAAAAACATCATAGAATGTTATCAGCTCATTTGGAGGGGAGCCACTGTGTTTGGGGGAATCCATCTGTAGAAGGCATTAAATGACACATTGTCGGGCAGAAAGTAGGGAGGGAGCACACATTTTGGGTCAAGTGAAATACACACAACATGTTTTTGCTGAAAGCTGGTCAAGGCGCCTCTCCTCCCTAGTCACCTCACTGCTGAATACTCAACACTGATTGGCCCGTGCATGGGAAATGACATGTACCTGTTTGGTTTAGTTACTCCAGCTTTCAGAATCGGACAGCTACACTACAGTTATAGTAGTTAGAACAGCCTTAGTGTAGGGGTACATGTAATTTCTTGATTACTTGATTGATTAATTAATTAATGCAGGGCTGGGGGTCAAACCCAGGTCTTGTGTATGCTAGGCAAGATGTATGCTAAGTAAGAGTGCTCTATCCCTAAATTACCCCTAATTTTTAAAGTGGTTCATTTTAAAGCTGGCCTCTGTCTAATAGAAAGATACGGATGTTGTTAAAACAGGGTAAAATACAGCCTTGGGGGCTGGAACAAGGACTCAGCTGTTAAGAATATGTACTGCTCTTGCCTAGGACCCGCGTTGTCTTTCCAGCACCCATTCTGGGCAGCTCACAATCACCTAGAGTGGTGGTTTGAGACCTCTTTGGCAAACCTCTGTCTCTAAGGATATTTACATTACAATTCATAACAGTAGTAAAATGAAGTAGCAACGAAATAATTTTATGGTTGGGGTCACCACAACTTGAGGAACCTATTAAAGGGTTGCAGCAGTAGGGAGGTTGAGAACCGCTGCCCTACAGCATTCAACTCTGGGGTTCTGATGCTCTCCTCTGACCTCCCTGGGCACCTGCACTCACATACACTTGCTGCCCCATGGACGCACTTAATCTTTAAAAAATTAAAGAAGATGGCACTGTCTTAGGTAGGCTTCTTCCCCAAGGTAATGCCTAAGCACCAAATCTTCTCTGTAGCTCTCAAAGGTCATGGAGTTCCAATCCCTGGACAGAAAAAAAAAAAAAAAAAAACAGGAGCCAGCATGTAAAGGAACGCATTGGGTTTGCACAACCGAGATTTCCTTAGCCACATTCTTTCCAGTTGACAGCTAAAACAGCATTCCTAAGAACCGGCCATAAAAGCAGGAACTTTCTGGAAATGTCCACAAATGAGAAAAAAATCAGTAAAGCTGCCTCTAGGAAAGAGATTACTTCTGTGTGCTGAGGTAAGTTCCAAAGGGCTGGTAGTAAGAGGCTAACCTAAGCAACTCTTTCCCTCCACATTTTAGTCAAGGAGAGCATTGGTAGCTTGGCCTGGACCTAGGTAGGAATATTCACACCGTGAAAATCGGCAACTGACATAAAGCAGGATTTTCTTCCTAAAAGTAAACACCTACTAAAAAAAGCGGGGCTGGATGTGGTGGTGGCACAAGCTTTGAATCCTGACAGAGGAGGGTCTGTGAGCTTTGAGAGTTTGTTGAGAGCCTGGTCTACAAAGTGAGTTGCAGGACAGCCAGAGAAAGCCTGTCTTGAGAAGCCAAGTGCACAGTTCCTGTGCCTGCTGACATTTTCCTCCACAGTTACCTTCTTCTAATCCCAATAGCCCCGTTTCCCCTCTTGGCTCTCATAGTCGATTTACAATTTAATATTTGGCTCTACAGATTTCCAGTAGGCCCACTCATACTATGGAAAGTGGGTTACCACTGTACAAATTAACTCCAAACTATGTCAGGTGATTTTACTATAGAACAAAGGATGGTCCTGCCTCCGCACATTCCGTTGTGCTTCTCAGTGCTGAAAACCTACTGTGTGCGGGTGCTTGAAATAGATTTTTCTCTTTCATGTTTTGTAACCACTGTAGGACCTGGTGACACAAGGTGCTAAGTGAAGGGCTAAAGAAAACATGAGAGCAGAACAGAATATTAACCCTGAATGCGGCATTTCTAATCACTGCTAACAATGCATTTATCAGGCATCGTGGTAATAAACAGGGCTCTGTGGGAAGACAGAAAGTGCTTGGGGACTGCTGTCCTCCCTTGCCCATCCTCAGTCTCGTTATACTTCAGACAGCGTGTGTCCAGAGTGCTGAGGAAAAAAGCCAGCTGACGCGTGGGATTGCCAAGCAACAGCTTATGAAACGAATTCAAACCATGGCAACCAAACACTGCAGACCCAGCAATAGCTTCATTTCATTTACAAGAGTAAGAGGAGGGCTTTGTCAACAACAGATGAGCTAGCTGAGAAGACTACTGGCTTTGCAAGTACACGGAATTGTCACCGCCATCGTCCCCGCCATTGTTCCCTGGCACACAATGCCAAATTATCTATAAAAGTTATTCCTTAATGCAAATTAAGCATCATACTGCTACAGCAACTGCAACGCACTCACATTCTTGAAAAAAATGCAAGCCCACTACCCTAAATCCAACTAATTACTCTTTATTTACTAGAGCTATTCATTTGCAGGAGAAAGAGAGCACAAATACGTCTCATTTAAGAATCAATTTCTGCAGAATGCACCTTCTAATTCCTTCTTCACAATGAATGCTCTTCTCTGGGTATATTTTCCACTCCATGGACAAGAAAAGTATGATGTGGCGATTGCAAGCGTGTTTCCATAGGGCACATAGCTACTAAACCACAGCCCAGTATTCCCTCCCGCTAGAATAGCTCCTCTCTTTTAAAAAGTGCACCCGCAAAACACCGCTCAGTACATTACTGTTCCCTTGTTCTTCAAAAGGGCTCATTTTGCCCTGAAGTGTATCCAGGCAACCCAGGTGGGCTTTTAGCCACGCTAGACGATACTCCTGGAGCATTTTTCTTTTCTTTTTACCCAGTGGTCATGGGAGACTTCCCTGAAATTCAGAGTGCTACTAAGAGTCACAAGGTGTGACCTTGATGAGAAGAGGTCACACATCATGGAGTTCGTGCTTTTTCTCTGGCCCAATATTGATCTCTCAAGATTCAACCTTGACTTGTGTCTTTGCTCACTGCCTTGACCAGGCTCTCTTCCACCAAAATGGAAGAACCTCTCAGAGGACAGCTGACCCCGGAACAAATGGTTAGGACTCCAGGTGTGCCGAGGTACTCTGCTGATTTGTGATCTAGAAATTGTTGTGCCTTTCTTTCGGGGGGGGAGGGGGGGAGTCATGGTTGTTCTAGCAATGGGATAAGTAGGCTCTTCATTTGAAAGTCGCCGTCAAGGCAGCAGGGTGTCTTCTGGGGGGGGGGGGGCTCTAAATCGTTCTGCTGAGGACTCTAGACAAAGTCTCACGCTTTAAGAATGTAGCACATGAAAAAAAAAAAAAAAGAATGTAGCACATGCCTCTGGCTTCCAGTGGTTTCCACAATGCAACTGATGGTGGCCATTCATAAACATCGCAGATTGTCTTTATTCTCTCAGTCCCGAGGCCCAGACTAGAAGGTAGCTGAGTGGAAACTGAGGACTCTCGGGACACACTGCTGTGATATTTCGAGATGAAAAGGAACCCAAGTCCAATTGTGGAGAGGGAAAAGAAGAAGAGAGAGACAGAGAGATTGAGATTCTCTTTGCTATTTCAATTGAGCCTGAAATGCTGATTGAAGCCCCTTAGCCTTGAATGCCATCAGTATTCCTGTCTCCCCACAAGCTCTGGCTTCTGCATGAGATCTTCATCTTATCTGAGATGGTTGTAAGTCCCATTTGCAAACCACATATACTTCTATGTCCCTGCACAGGTCCTTACTTCTTTACATTCAAAATACCTAAGAGCCTATAGTTTAAAAAAAAAACTTTCAGTTCTATCTCAAAATTTCTTGTGTGACTCAAAACTTGAGATCTTCGCTTCTATTTGAGTTTCTGCTGAAATATCTCTACCTTAAGTCAGGAGCCTTGGACCTGCTGTGACTGCAGCCGGGCCATGGGTACAAGGACAAACTGGAGGTGGAAGCAATAAACAAAAGTTAATAATTCACAACATCCCACTCTCGTAAGATGAAAGAGAAGCAAGTTGTCCGTCAAGAGGTATTCACTGAAGAAACACCATTAGCCACTGGCAGCAGCAATACCAATAACCTGAATACTTGGGAAGCTGTGGCAAAAGATTAGCCTGCGATACCTAGCAAAACCCTGCCTCAAAAGGTTAGCCTGGGCAAAAGGTTAGCCTGGGCAAAAGGTTAGGCTGGGCAAAAGGTTAGCCTGGGCAAAAGGTTAGCCTGGGATACCTAGCAAAACCCTGTCTGAAAAAGAAGAAAGGAAACAAGGAATGGGGAGAGCTAAGAGTGGCCCTTTCTCTTAGTCTCCTCTGAACGGAATCTCCATGTAGAAATGGAAGATTCTAGTCTTGATTTTACAGATGTTACAACTCCTAGCATTCTAACCCTTTGAATCCAAAAGGATCGTGTCTTATATGCATTGTCTCGTTTAAAACTATAAAACAGTAAGATTATACTTGGAAACATTAGAGAAAATAAGAATTACAAAAATAATTTGCTCATGGTATACAGCTAAGAGTTTTCAGTAAACTATATTTTTACCAATCCCTGTACTAATAATCATGATGTAACCATTTCCTTAACCTAAGTTCCTAACTAGATTTTGAAGGAAGAATAAGACAGCCCTGCCCAGTCCCAAAGTTAGACTGTGTATGTCATACTAAAATCTGATATTTAGCCATCTTTGTGGGCTGAGCCCTGGGTCCAAGTGTCTATTAGTCAGTCCATGACAAGCAGAAGAGATGATTCGTGCTGTTAAGATGAGTATTGCTTATCACTAGTGATGCCATCTTTCTTTCCAGATGCGTGGATATGCATAAGAGTGATCACAACTGCCTTACCTTTACCTTTTGAAATTTACCTTTTGAAATCTGGAAAGCACTTGTCTTGGACCCCTACTCAAAGCTGTTTGCATCTCAATGCCCAGATCCTTAGCAGAAGGGATTTTGAATATGTAATTAAGGCTATCAGATCTGAGATGGAAAAATTACCCTTGCTCACCTGGGTGGGCCCAGTCTAATCACATGAATTCATAAAAGTGGGAGAACCTTTCCCACATGAGACTCGAGAGATGTGACCTGAGAAGGACTCAACTCATTGTTCTCATTTTGAATTTGGAGGAGCCACAAGTTAGGGAATTTAGCAGTGGCCTCTGAAAGCCAGGAAGGGCACTCGAGGGAATAGACTTCTGGCCTATAATCCCCAAAGAGCTGAATTCCGCCAAACAACCTGAGCAAGCAGGAACTTGATTCCTAGCGCCTCAGAAAGGACTATGGCCCTGTCAGCAGCTGCATTTTAACCCAAGGTTGCCTTTCTGACCTACTGAACTCGTAAGATGATAAAGCTGTAGAATTTAAGCCTCCGGGTTGGGGGTAATTGAAAAGAGCTTGTTTGGTTAAGATAGATTTTGTTTGGCTTGTGGTTTCCAAAGACAGGGTATCCTAGTTCAAGCAGGCCTTGGAGTCATAGTCCTCCTGACTCAGCTGCCCGGATCTGGGGTTAGAAGCAGAAATGCAAAAACAATAGGGGACAGGACATGTTATTTCAATCATGAGGCTGGTTCACTGTGTCTAACCAAGTTACACAAACAGTGAAGCCTACACTGCCTGCTTCCTCCTGAGAGCCCAGAATTTGATACATGATAGGCAGTGGGTGTTCAGCAACCAATCCTCAGGAACAACCTTGGGCTCGGAGCAAGCTTTCTTGGGTTAAAAAACTATCAGCTACCTCGTGTGCACTTCATTCCTGAGAAAGAGGCTATTAGTATTGTTCCCTTACAAGAGGAAGAGGGCATAAGGAATTCCGGGTATAAATTTCTCCAAACCTTATTTAATTTCCCCTCACTGGTCTTATGGGACATCCTTTTGCTATAGTAAACCTTAGTTATGAGTGCAATGATATACTAAGTCCCATGAGTCTGTCTAGCCAATGCACTGACTATGGAGGCTGCCTTAGTCCCCTAAAATAATGAGACCAGAGGCCACATTTCAGGGAACTAGGAAGTTCCAAGCTGTTACAATAGATAATATCTGAAGGAGACTTTATGTTCCATGTCTCACTTAAGGTTAGTGACAGAGACATGAAGTGCAGGCATGATTGGCTTCCTTGCTGCTAAGCAACAGTGATTTTCTTTTTTCCAGAACAGGAACAGGGTGCAAACGGGAAGGGTCATGTTCCACCAAAGCAGAAGCACACTGGCCCCCTCTAGTGGTCTATCGACATCACCGACAGAGCTAGAAATGGGCACTTACTCAAATGTCAAGGCTGCAAGACTCAACCATCCCCTTGAATATAAAGTTCAATGCCTACAGGATTTCAGATGCAGCAGTGCCAAAGCTGAAACGTTTCACCTCCTCCTCCTGGAAATATGCCCTGAGTGCGGCCTTGGCCCTAGAAAACTCCTGGCAGCACGGGAGAATCAGAATGGAGACACTGGGTGTGGAGGAGACTCCTCTCCTGAAGGGGAAGGAATCAGAAGCCCCAGGGAAACTGTAGATTATAAGAGTGGAGATGCCTCTGCTTTCCCTTATTTAACGGGACACCCCCAAACAGCATCCCCTAGGCTTCTTTTGAGATTAGGACCCTGAAATGTCAAGATTTTACAAGTCCAAGGCAAGTGGCTAGCCGTGTTTGTTCATGAGGCAGTGACTTAGTTGCTGTACAATACAATAGCAAATCAGGCAAAACAACCCATGCTCCAGCGGAGACCTCAGTTCCCCCACCCAAAAAAAAAGACCTCCCGTTTGGTAACATCTTGCCCACCCAGCAAATAACCTAATGTTATCTGATCGAAATTAGGCAGGTCCAGATTCCCAGGTGCGCCTGGGCGATATCTAAAACCCCTTGCTGGAAGAGCAGGACCTGGGAAAGGAGGACAGGACTCTCAAGTACTCCTGTTCCTGTGCACAGAGACGGAACATTGCCATGCCATGCCCTGCCCTGTCCAACATTTTCTGAACAGTCCTTGGCAATTTTCAGAAATCCTTGCTTTAAGAGTCCTGCCTCCCTCAGATAGAAACCCAGGCTTAGCCTAGGGGAAAGGTTTAGCCCTAGGTTCTA
This sequence comes from Microtus oregoni, assembly GCF_018167655.1. Lineage (NCBI taxonomy): Eukaryota > Metazoa > Chordata > Mammalia > Rodentia > Cricetidae > Microtus > Microtus oregoni. The sequence goes on along the minus strand of NW_024544751.1, from coordinate 381,236 downwards.
CTAATCAGACGTTTCTCGCTGAAACTTTGGCTCAAGGAAGTAAGAGCAACTGCCTGATAGAAGCCATGTCTCATGGATGTGGTAGATTGTGGCCAAGAGACAGTACGGATTAGAATTAAAAGTGAAGATTTGCTTATTTTGTTTTGTGTTTGAGTGTCTTGCTCACATGCATTTCTGTGCATGTACACACCGGTTTAAGCTTCCCTAAGTAGCACAATAGATAGATATGATCATGGTTGTGTCTGTGTCTGTGCGCACATGCATAGTATCTATTAGGTAGCTCCAAGAAACCTCCAGCTGGCTAGAAAATCTGGTTTGGAAGCTAAGTAGTAGAAACACATGTGATCCCTCCTCTCGTCCATATGGACACTGCTGTGGTTGAGTTCAGAACTCTGCCCCTAGGACATCTACAACATCCGCTTGTGAAAAAGCACTCTTAGGACTAGAGAGATGCCTCAGCAGTTAAGAGCGCTTTGTTCTCACAGACGATATAGGTTCAATTCCAAGCCCCCAAGTGCGAACTCACAACTCAAGTAGCAGGGGAAAGCAATGCCTTCTTCTGACCTTTGCAGGCGCCAGGCAGGCACACCTTACACACACACACACACACACACACACACACACACACAAAAAAAAAAAAAAAAACCTAGTAAGTCTAGCCAATAGAGAAGGACCTAAGCCAGGCAGTGGTGTTACACACCTTTTATCCCAGTACTCAGGAGGCAGAGGCAGGCGGATTTCTGTGAGTTCGAGGTGAGGGTGGTCTACAGAGAGAGTCCCAGGACAGACAGGACTACATAGACAAACTATTTCTCGAAAAACAAAACAAAAACAAAAAAGCAGGACCTAAAATGAAACAGCCATGAGTTACTATTTTTTCTTTGGCACAATCATGGCTTGAGATCAGGAACAGCTGGGATCAAAGATGACAGCAAAGTAAAGGACTGTGATCCGCATCCAGATACCTGCTTACGATTTTATTTCCTTTCATTCTCAACTTTGGAATTCCCAATTCATCCATCCAACTAAGGTGCGCACTTCTAGAGAGCTGGGGTGTCTGTGTATTAGCACATACTGCATCAGGACTTGTCCTCACCAACCACAAGGTAGCGAAAGAGATTATCACATCAAACCAGCCTGCCATCTGCCTAGTCCATACCATTGTTTTGCTAAACCGAACCTTAAGTGAGCGCTCACTGTGTGCCAGGCACTGTCCTGGAGGCTTGAACGCGTGAGTCATTCAGTCGTCACAATGATCGTGTGGGGTAGCTATTATTTCACATATGAGCAAACCAGGATCCGAAGAGACATATAGAGTTTAGCTGGTACCTATTTTTAGCACCACATTTGTGAACACTCTACTGATACTATTTGACAATTGCTCTGTCATCTTTTGGCAATAAGAAGTTTTTCAGCCTCATCACAATCTCATAGGACCATCATCATATATTTGGTCTGTTGATCAAAACATCACTATATGGCACAGGTTTACATATTTCTCATCTATATTTTATTATAAAAGAAACATGTATTCATGGTAAAATTTTCAAATTATAGTAATTAATAAAAAGTCCCTTTTCTTCCCTGATCACCTTCCCACCAGAACTATCAAAATCTCTTAATTCCTGTTACGTTCTTTCATAAATTTTTCACAAATATGTAAGCACACTTTATACGTTTATTTTACAACAGACACACGCAAATACTCTCTACACTGTTAGATAGCATGCTTTTCCCAACTAGGGTAGTAACCTAATGTCAGCTGTCTGATGTGGGCTGAGGCCACAGAGGCCACCATGGCCTTTGGGCCTCCTTTACAGTTCTGGAGCGTGCAGCAAGGAGTGTCGTCTGATGGACTGCAGCCTGAGGTGACAATGATCTGAGGGAGGGAAGAGAACAGACTACTGGCACGGGTGGGAAGGTGTGATGAGATGTAAAACAAATCACTTGATGGGCCTCAGGCAGGCTGGTCTTCTTCACCTCTGCTGTATTCAGGCCCCTCAGCTATCTCTTTGGGAATGTTCTGATTTGGATATACCCAACCTTCACAGTGCCTTTAGGACAGAGCAAGCTCTTTACACTGTACAAAACCACTGTATGGAAACCCTGTGGGTTAGTAGTTACTAACATTTAAAGGAGACATGTAGTATGAGGAGCGGGCCTGCTTTTTGTCCCTGCCACCTGGCTAGCTTAACCTGAAATAATCACACAGAAATTGTATTAATTAAATTACTGCCTGGCCCATTAGCTCTAGCCTCTTATTGACTAACTCTCACATCTTGATTAACCCATTTCTATTAAATCTATGTATCACCGCATGACTGTGGCTTACTGGCAAGATTCTAACCTACATCTGTCTCAGGCTGGAGATTCATGGCGTCTGCCACACTGCCCATCTTCCCAGTATCCAGTTCAGTCTACTCCACCTATCTAAGATCTGCCCTATCAAAAGGTCAAGGCAGTTTCTTTTTTAAACAAATGAAAGCAACCCAAATACAGAAGAACCTCCTACACCAGAGACAATGTTCAGACTCAAAGGGGACAATACTTCCAAGGCCACCCCACCTGAAGTGTCACCTCCCCTTGCCCACTGTGTCAGCACTCATAGGCCCAATTCTCCCTGGGGAACTTTTGGCTATTGGTAGATTCTGTGAGATGGAGAGTCATTATCTTCAGATGTGTACCCACTGAGGAACCCACCTGGCTCCAATGGAGAGTTCCGTACCCGTGGACACACAAGCTAGCCTTTCTAAACTCAGTTCTTCATGAAACCAAACAAGAAGACATGACTGTAGGAAAGGGAGGACAAAGTGAGAAACAGATGAGAAAACGGGGGTTAGAGAATTACAATGTGTTATAAACATAGATGAAATTATCAAAGAACAAACATAATTAATTTAAAATGAAGAAGATGCACATACAAAATTAACCTAAGAGCCGGGTGGTGGTGGCACACGCCTTTAATCCCAGCACTCGGGAGGCAGAGGCAGGCGGATCTCTGTGAGTTCGAGACCAGCCTGGTCTACAGAGCTAGTTCCAAGACAGGCTCCAAAGCCACAAAGAAACCCTGTCTCAAAAAACCAAAAAAAAAAAAATTAACCTAAGAAAACCAAAGACACGGGTCTTACTTTTTGGAGTCTAAAATATCCAGTGATTTTTTTTAAACCAATCATCCTACAAAGCTTTTTTAAAATTAGCAATTCCATTGTATTGTCTAGCTATACAATTATTACTCAGAAGTGTTAAATAATTCATGTACTTTAAAAATGAAATTTACAGAAAATGGATGGATCTGGAATTTATTCTAAGTGAGGTGAGCCAGCTCAGAAAGACAAATACTGGCTCTCCCATATGCAGATCTGTGTGTGTGGACATGTGCGCATGTGCCAGGCTACGCCTGAGTGTGTGTGTGTGTGTGTGTGTGTGTGTGTGTGTGTGTGTGTGATAGAATTAGAAGGAGGACAAGGAGAGTGGGAAAGAAGGTATTGACGAGGGGAGAGAACAAAATTAGAACACATGATATGAAAACAGAAAGAGGGTAGAAGGATACGAGGGAGGTGAAGGCATGGGGGAAAGAGAGAAGGAAGATCAACAAAAACAAATTATGTTTAAAAAATACCATAACATCTCTGGAGTAAATTGGGAGCATGGGGGTCATGGGAGATGGTAGAAGGGGAGAGGGAAGTGGAGAAAAATATATAGCTCAATAAAAACAATAAAAATACCATAATGGGACCAAATACTTTGTATGTTGGTTAAAAATAAAAGCTATAAAAGAAAAGAAATATACCCCAAAAGATAACTTTCAGGGGCTGCTCTTCGAGGTTGAGACACCTTCTTTGTGTGGAGGAAAAATGGGGTTGTCTTTATTAAAATGCTTATTTTAATTTAGGTTTATCTCTACTGAACTATGTATTTTAAAGGTCTGAGCTATGATTGATTTATTCATCTTCATAATTGTAGACTTTCTATTACTGCGTGGCAAGTACAGGGCCCCTAAACATGAACTGGTAGTGTTTTAGAAAACACACACCGAATTCCTGACGGGGTAAAGGACGGATTCTTCTTGTTTATACTGTTCATCAGTGGCTGTCTGGGTCTTGGGAGAAGGGAGATGCAAACAAGGAGTATTTTATTAATACGGTGGTCCAAAGGCACAAATATACTTATGGTGTGACATAAATAGATGATCACAAATAAATCTGAACGAATTCTTCTTTCCTCTTCTATGGATATACTGTTAAAAAGCTATTCTTAACAAAAGGGATAAAGAAGTGGATGGGGTCAAGATACCTGATGTAAAAGACACGTAGAATAAATAAAAAGAAAGTTAAAAAATAAATAAATAAAAATATGTTGCTCTTCCTACATAGAAAATAACCTAAGAAAGGAGCTAACTGCAAGGACCAATAACTTGGAAGCCACTTTAATAGTTTCTGGCTGTTTCTTAGTAGTCATGACATGGGCACTATTTCCAGGATCATAATATTCATGTCCAGATATTTATTAGAGTGTAAGTCTCCTTGCTTGCTGTCTTGTTCATGGAATTCAGTCTTCAGCCATATAAGCAAGGAAGTCCTTTGTACAGCACACGACTCCTGATTCAGGTCTAGATTGGTTTTTCAATCTTTTTCAGAGAAAAGAAGCATCTGCCAAAGGAACTGTAATACTGGGAAGAGATGAGGCGGGGAGGCCTTAGAGGAGAGGGGTGGGGAACATAATAGAGCACCTGTAATTTGAAAGTGCAGGGGAAATAGTGGAGGTGCAGTGTTTAAGCGGAGAGGGGGAGCTGAGAGGTGAGGAGAGGAGGCAGTGGGGAACGCTGGACCCAAACTAAGTTCCCACGGAAACGTCATAGGGAAAATCGCCAAACGTTTTTAATGTAAAAAAAAAAAAAATACAGTCAGCTTGAATCCCATAGGAAGATTCTTGCCCACCTTTCCTTCCTTTAGAGCCTTACAGACGCATGCTTCACCCTGAAACTAGAGAGTCATGAACTGAAAGCTACAACAAAAATAGTTACCTTGGGGGGCTGGAGGGATGGCTCAGAGGTTAAGAGCACTGACTGCTCTTCCAAAGGTCCTGAGTTCAATTCCCAGCAACCACATGGGGACTCCAAACCATTTGTAGTGAGATTTGGGGCCCTCTTCTGGTGCTGCAAGCAGAATACTGTACACATAATAAATAAATAAACATTTTTTAAAAATTAATTACACTGGAAAATTTCTGATAATAAATGTTTCCTTTCATATTTCCAAAGTAACTTGTGAGCTGGTGATGCAAAGACACTGGTTTCCAACCACATCAGACACTGTTTGCAAACAGCTCTGTTGCTCTTACAGTCAGTTCAGGCATGTGACTTTCACGAATGAGCTGTCTAGAAAGAGACCGTGCAAACCAGAAGAAATTCACAGCTGGATTCTTTTATTGGTTTTGGTCTCAACCCCCTCTCCATTTTTTCTTTCTGTCTTTCTTGGGGGGGGGGTTGTTGTCGTTGTTGTTGTTTCGTTTTTTTTTTTTTTTCAAGACAGGGTTCTTTGTTTAACAGCCCTGCCTGTCCTGGAACTCACTCTGTAGACCAGGCTGTTCTCAAACTCACAGAGATTTGTCTGCCTCTGCCTCCTGAGTGCTGGGACTAAAAGTGTGCGCCACCACTGCCCAGCTCTTTTTTTCTTTCTTAACAGAGTCCGTAGCTATAGTTTAGACAAGCCTTGAACCTGCTATGGTAGTCCAGCTCAATTCTGAACTCCCAATCCTCCTCTTCTGTTTTAGAAGGCCTTTCTCTAAGAACATCTGAGAGCTTGCATCAGCTTTGTAAGAATTCACTGTAGCAGTAACAAGCCGCAGTGAACCCTAAAGGATCTCACCTAGAGTCATTGTGGGTCCACCCATCAAGTAGCTATATCATCATGCCATGGTTTCCCCGAGGGATCATCCATGGTCTTCTGGGTGGCAGTGAAGGCAGGGATCGGGACTAAAGTCCTTCCCTGGTACTATGGCCTAAACTTGGAAGAGCGCTAAACAGTCAGTGGTACAGGAGGCACCCATGACAATCTGGTGGACTTCTAATGGCTTCATGCCCATCATAAAATACAGGGGCATCAGAAGGGACAGGAATAATTTGCCTTTTAGTTAGTTCTACCCCTCCAGTGAAGCCAAGTTTTCCCAAAGTTCATGCAGCAGCCAAATCCAGAATATATTTGGCCCCATCATCACCCATTTAATGTTGGCTCCACTAATGGCAAGCTTCCCCTTTCTCTCGGCCTTGACTGTGCCATGGGTGGAATAATACTGGAACATGCAGATCGCGTTGTTAAGGTCAATGAAGGGACCACTGGTGGCACAAATAGCCAGTTTGTCAGAGTTAAAGGCAGCCCTGGTGCCCAGATGCTCAATACAGCTAAATCCATTTACTCAGACCTTGACATCATGTCTCAGGAATGTGGCTGGCACCGCATGAAAAGATGTGGCTGTCGGTCAACTAGGGAGAGGCAGAGAGCCAGCAAGCACGCTCTGTTCTGCAGCCAATGTGTTTCTTGGTTTTACAGCCATTTGTTTCCTCCAAGGATACTCCAGGGGGTGAAAGACAGCCTTGGGGTTGTAGGCGGCACTACATCTGATGTCTTGCAAAGAACTCCACAGGTAGTTCATTCCTGAATTACAAAGGAGTAGTGTTAAGGGAGGTGGGGGCAGGGGACGACAGCCCACTTTTCAGACTTGTGGCAAACAAAAGAAGCTGGGTGTTTGCTCTGCATATTCGTGCTTCCACTTAACCTCTCAAGAAAAACAGTTCTGTCTCTGCTTTTCCAGGGCTATCCTGGTCTCTATAGGTTACCCTTAGAGAAGTTCACGTTGTTTGAGAGTAATACAGGCTTCCCTACAGCAGAGGTAAAATTGCCAGACAATTTTCCCTCTCCTCTTATCTTGCATGGATGAGATGCAGAGTCAAAATAGAGACAAGTACAATTGCCCTGCCTAGAGTCTACCGGGCATAACCACTTTTAATATCCAGGCAGGTAATGGCAGCCTCCTGTGTCTCAGATCAAAGTGATTTCACGGTTCTTATTCATTTCCTGTTGTCGTCCCTGCCACTGTCTTTGTGGCAGTATCTGCCTTTTGGAAGCAGCTGCGTTCTCTGTGTAAGGTCACATTTCCCCAGAATTCTATTCAGGAGTTACAGGAGGAAATGAGGTTCTTTCTGGGTGAGGGCTTGATGAAACACAAAAGAAACGCTCATTTGCCTAAATATATGAGCCCTCCTGAGTAATCTCATTGCTACTCAGACAACATCAGCGCCCAGCAAGCCTGAATGCTTCCAAGCCTTATTTATATCATGGGGATGATCGATATCACTTTTATGACCCAATATCTGCTCCTTACAAGTAATTCAATCCCTCAAGTTGTCCAGCCTCGCTGTCTTGTCATTATTACTTAAAGTTCAGCACAAAGTGTCACAAAGATGTTCCTCCCACCTGCCCTTCTCCTTTATTATTATAGAAAACACTTTGCTTCTTCGTTTACTGGGGTCAGAATTCATATTAAGAATGAGGACTGCCAGGTGTGGTGGCACACACCTGTAATCCTAGCTCTTGCGAGGTTAAGGCAGGTGGGTCACAAGTTCAAAGCCAACGCAGGGTACTTAATAAGTGCCAAGCTGGTCTGAGGTACATATAAAGATCTTTAAAAAAAATAGGGACAGGAAGTTGTACCCAATCTGAAGCAGAACAGTGCCAAGGCTGGAAGTAGACTCTGTGAAGACTCTCCAGAGTCCCCAGGGGGCCAGTGCTGCACAGACATATCAGGTCCCCAAAGAGTGACGTTATGATCCCATTGTGTTGATATGCCATGATTTATTCAACCAGCTGTCTTCCAGGGGACATTTGATTGTTTCTGATTATTCCAGGTGGCTTTCTTGTTTTAATTTTAAGTATATTTTCTATTTATTAGGGGGAATTTGATGCATGTAATATTTTAATACATTTTAATCCTATCCACCCCTTTTTCCTTTTAATACGTGCACATATGTGTATGTGCGCACGCATACTTGTGGGTGTGCATCCTTTGGTGTGTTCGTGTGGAGTTCAGAGGCTAACTTTAAATGTATGTCCGATGACCTTGTGCTATGTTAGATGACCTGAGGCACCTGTTCAATAGCTCGGAGAAGTGAAAACTCTCAGATAGAGGTTCCTAGAGAAGACTGCAACATATTGTTGGATATACAGAGTTTATTAGAAGAGCTATTGATAGCGTGGATAGACGGATAGGCAGCAGCACGCAGGAGCTCTGAGAGAGGCCAGATCCTGGCATCAGAGACAGACAGCAAGTTGGGCCCACAGAGCAGAAGTGGGAGCATTTCTTACACCTTTCTGAGGATGGGGGTGCCTTCATAGCACAAGCCAGCAGTTGGACTCTCTGATTCCCCAGCAGGGAGCAGAGAAGGGGTGTGGAGCTGGACATGTGGTCACCAGTACCTGAGTCTGTGAATGCTCACTTCCCCAGGTGAGAAGCCTGGCATTTGAGAGTCTGTTAGCTCGAGATTCACATGGGTTTCAGTAGGAGCCTCTCAGGTATCTGCCGCAGGGAAAGGGCTGTTCGACTATATCGTGGCCTGAGCAGCATATGGATACTAACCTTGCATGTTTATGAGGAGGAAGTGAGAGCCTAGGAGTTACACAGACCCCCTGGTAGGCGGGTAGATAGAGAGAGGGGCCATGGCTAAGTAATAAAAGTGGTAAATTTTCAAGGTGGCCAGCTTCTTCCTCACCCTCCTTACCTGAGACAAAAGCCTGGTGGCTTAAAACAAAGACCTTGTAGGCTTTGTCTCCCATCAGCAGGCCCCCGTGCTGGTGGTGGCCTGGCTCAACATGCTCAACAGTCACAGAACAGTTCCGGCCATCCTAGCTTCCTTCAAACTGGCCAACCCTAAATCAGGGGAAGAAGACTCCTAGAGGTTTTAAACCCCCAGCTCTGGAGAAGAGGCTTCTCCTAGCCATTGCCTCCATGGGTCTGCGGATATGTCCTACCTAAGTGGGTTAGTCCCCTGCCTCCACTGCCAGCTACATTTGAGGAAAATCACAAACAGCAGCCTTGGAGAGAGGTACAGCTGGGGTGTTTTAGAGCTACATTTGCTGAGCCCCGACAGCTCCTTTTAGAAGAGGAAGTTTAAGACTTTCGAAGACCAGAGGCATTAATGTGAAACTAACTACTCATTGTCATTACTGTCCCCGGAAGAAAAGTCACACCATACAACAAAACTCATGTGGGAGGTTTATTGGCGCGGGGGGGGGGGGGGGGGGGGGGGGGATGCAGAGGCGGCCTCTGGGAGCGAGCGAGACTGGAGGGAAAGAGAATAAGGGGCAAGGGGGGGGCTTGCCTTTTATGAGGGGATATAGCACATGCGCACAGGGAGTGGCTGTAGCTGATGATGCTGATGATGCACGTATCCTGTTAGGTCCCCAAGAGCAGGTCAGTGTAAATGCCTGAATACTAACAGTCATTCCCACCACCACCACTACCACCCCTCACGTGATGTTCAGAGAGTCTTGGCCCTTGCCAATGCTGATCTGAGTACGTTAGTCCAAAGGCACTTGAACTGGTTTCCTGGAGTGGTCACATATACAAACAGATAAGGCTGCCATGCACTGAAGGTTAAGCCAGTGTCTATGACTTTGGGTACCAGCTGTTTGAGTCTCTGATCATAGTAATGGATGTTTCTTCAGTAGCCAAATATATCCTAGGAGTGGCTATCTTTCAAGGGCTGGGAACTCCCCAAGCCACCAAGACTATAGTAGGGACTATTAAGCCAGTGATTCAAAGCCCACAGTGCTACCATTCCTCAGAAGGGTGGTCTGGGTCCAAAATCTTGACTACCTGGGGGGAGCATGAAGAGATTACTTGGGCTGTTTTGTAATTAGAAGTAGTTGATATAATATTGGCAGCACCCAACCCCTAAAACTCCCTGATGTGGTCAGTGTGGATAGATGGTGGCAGATGATTGCCAACTACAGGGACCGAATGAGGTGACTATCTGTGCTGTCTTGTCACTCATCATGAACCTAATGGAGCAATTGATTTGATTTGGGATCAATACCTCTATGTGGTGGACCTGTCCAACACCGTCTTCTCTGCTCTCATTGTCTGGGAGAGTCTAGAACAACCTGATTTCACCTGAGAATGAGAGACCAAGAGTTAGACAGATTCCCTGATAGGCAGACAGATGGGGAGGGGGGCCATGGCGAGGTAATACGAGTGGCTGGCTTCTGCCTCATCCTCCTGATCTGAAACAAAAGGCCAGAAAACAAAAGCTTTTTCTCCTGTCAATAGGCCCCCATCCATTTGTGGTCAGATCAGTACATGTTTACACAGTGGTTGTGGTCCAATCAGTCATCCTGTCTTTCTTCAAACTGACCATCCTGAAGGAAGGGTAGGAAGACTCTTCAGAGGCTTAAAATACCCCAGCCCTCAAGAAGGGACTGGATTTTAAACTTCCTGAAGGATCTTTTTCTTTTTGTGCCTGCTCTCTCTCTCTCTCTCTCTCTCTCTCTCTCTCTCTCTGTGTGTGTGTGTGTGTGTGTGTTCTCAGCCTTAATAAAAAGCCATTCTTCAACTGCTGATTCTATTTCCTGCTTTCTGTGTTTGAGATTTTTGAGATTTCACGGCTGCTACCTGTCAAGATTTGTCCTGCCTTGTCATTCTTTGACTTGTGAGGAGGCTGCTTGTTTATTTCCCGGCTGCCCAGACTTCTGAAATAATCACACAGAAGCTCTATTATTTAAAACACTGCTTAGCCCATTAGCTCTAGCTTCTTATTGGCTAACTCTTACATATTAATTTAACCCATTTCTATTAATCCGTGTATTGCCATGTGACTGTGGCTAACCAGGTGAAGTTCTGTCTGGCTCCAGTGGGTTTACATGGCTTCTCTCTAACTCCTCCTTCTTTCTCCCAGCATTCAGTTTTGTTTTTCCCACCTACCTCTATTCCCTGTGCAGGCCCAAGACAGTTTTCTTTATTCAGTAATGGTAATTACAGCATACAGAGAGGAATCCCACATCATTGACTGACAGAGAAAACAAACCAGCCCAGACCCTTAGAAGATCAACAATGGGCATCTGTCATTTTGTCCCCGTGGACATAGCCCCACCATTTGCCATACTTTGGTGACTCAGAATTTGCATTCCTGGAAACGGCCTAAGGCAATCCAATTGTAACATTATATTGATGGTATCATGTTGGCCTCTGAGTCTCTTGCAGGTTTGGTGGCTAAGAGTTTGGGAGCTGCCCTGGAGCCATAGGAATGGGCAGTGAGCAACTTCAAAGTATGGGAGCCCAGTTCGTCTCTCAAATTCCTGCGAAATGATCTGGTTGGGTAAGGCTAAAGCTGTACCAGAGGCTGTTCGGCAAGGTTAAGTCGTACCCAAGACTGATGACTCTCGAGCAATGACAAGCTTTTGTGAGATTGCTGGGTTGTTGGGGAGTCATTTAATCCCTCACATGGCCCCGATATTGAGTTCTCTGTATTGTTCGTATAAAAAAGGAGGACCATGGGGTTGGACTGAGGCAGCTAAATAGGCCATTGGCCAAATCCAGATGCGTAGGATTGATGCAGGTGAGCTCTGCTCACCCAAGAGAAGGAGACCAGGATGAACTCTTTATAATTGAGCCGCACAGATCCACCAGGGGACATGTACTCTTGTGACTATCCATCTAAAGAGGCAGCCCCAACTCCATAAAACAGAGGGTTTGTAAAGGGGAAAACCACAAGTTGGGCATTTCCGTTGACGCAGCTATGAGCGTGACAGGATATGAACTTTTCACAAAAAATGGGGCATGATACCATGATATCATGTTACCATGATATCACTGTTTGATCAGGGAGGGAGACAGAAAGCCTTGCAGTTACAGAAGCAGAACACTGGCAGGTAAGCTATGGCTCCTTTAAGTACTACGTGGGCCCAAGGATAACCTGAGATAACTCAGGATAACCTGAGATAACTCAGGATAACTCAAGTTAGCCTGAGATCGGGTGAAGAATTAGCAAACATGTTTTTCTCACTTCAGCATCACCAACGATATTCCAGCATTTGAACTGGATATGACCGCTGACACAACAAGGTTTGGTTGGGGCTTATGGCAATGTATGGGGAAGAGGTACCCATGAGGTTTAGGTGACAAGTATGGAAGGGGCTAAGACCTGCCCCACCCTTGTTGGGAAGCAGCTGACGGTGGTATAGGTAGACTTGCGGGCTGCGGAGTCTATTGCCAGATGAGGTGAAATGAAACCTCAGTCAGCAGTAAATAAAATATGTACTCCATCCCACTGCTGGATGGGTAAGGTCTTGATTATCCACTCCACGGGTGGCTTAACTTCCTGCTTTAGCTACAGGAGGGATCTACCTAGACCCGAGCAAACACTGAGTAGTAGTCCCCTAACAGCTGAATTGCAGGACATCCTGGGACCAGTAGAATAAGTGACAATGCCAAACATGGATCTCCAGGATATGGGACCCATGGAACCAAGTCCAAGAGAGGAGGACTTTGGTCCCTGATGCCTGCTACACTGATAGCTCCAGCAAGGGACCACAGGCCATACGGACAGCAGTGGCAGTTCAGCTGTCCCTTGACCTTTGGATATGGATGGGGTTACCCAAAGCACCAATGGACTAATTACAAACAAGCCCTCCCCTCTTCTTGTGTGCACAGATAATTGGACAGAGTATAAGGGGGTTCTTTGTAGATTCCCCACATGGCACCTGCAGGATTGGGAATCGGGCCATCAACCCTTGTGGGGCCATTGCCTGTGAGAGGATCTCTGGTGTGCAGGAAAGCAGAAGTCTGTGGTCATCCACCAATCAGCAGGCCAGAAACCTTTCCTCAGCCCGGGAAATGATGGAGTTGATACAAAAGCCAGTAGTGGAGGAGACTGCTGTGATCACTTGGGCATGCAGGAAGCAAAGCCAGGACACAGGGACGTGTCCAACCTGTGAACAGTGTCTAGAGTGTATCCAGGTATTCCTCAAGTGGGCGTGACTAGAAATGGCACCTGTTAAGATCAGGAGAGGAGAAGCACCTCGAGGCATGACAAGTTGATACGTTGAACCCCTTCTTGTGTCTGGACATTGTGCCGGCACCATGGGTACAGATCTTTTACGTCCTTACCCCACTGTCCAGACTAACCAGAGAGCAACCATACAGGCTTTGACATACCTTTGTGCAGTGTCACCCCTATACTGTGGGAAGTGACCAGAGAGTCTCTCCATATCCCTCCAGCCACCTCACAACTTGGATGCTATGTATGCCTGACGACACCGACAAAACTGCACTCTGGTGGTTTCTAATCTCTAGGAGTGTTTCTGCCCAGGGAGGGGTGTAGATGTGGAAATTGGGTAAAATAGAGTGCACCAATACCCTCAATCAGATCTGTAAGGCTCTGGCTATTTTTATGGAGGAGACCATGCAGATGAGAAAGATGGAGTCACATGACAGAATTTGCCTAGATTTATTGACAGCTGCCCAGAGAGGAATTTGTTCTGTGTTACACACTAAGCTTTATGTATATACCCCCAGATGACCAAATACACACAACGGCTGCTTTACAAGATGTAGACAATGAGGTTCAGACAATCCAGCAGTGTTTGGGGGACTCCCTGGAATGATGATAGGGGAGCATTTCCACTAGCCTAAAGCAGATCACCCAAGCTTAGTAAGTAGAACTTATTTACTGTCTACATGCTGTTGTTCCCTGTATTGTTGCTGTGGACTATGTATCCAAGGAGTTTCTCCATGCCCATTTGAATAAAGCATCTCCTGTCTAAAAAGGGTGGGATGAAGGGAATAAAGACCTAAGGGAATATAGACCTAAGGGAATAAAGATAAAGGTTTAGACATCACGGTGCCAGTGTGGATATCTGTAATGACTTAGTTAAGATGGCCTGTACCAGATATCCAGGAACCCATGAGAAAACAATAAATGTGACAGTTAAGTAATTCATTATGTAAATAGTTCTGGCAAGAGGCCACTTTTGAGTGACTCTGTATGGGCACGTGCTCTTTCCTGGAGTGAATAAACTATATCACATCTGTTAGTAGTTCTGCACGTCTTCTTTAATTTCTCAACCCCTTCAGAACCCTGTGTCCCTGGTCCCCATCTCAGTCCCAGCATCCCCCCCCCCACACAAATAAATAAATGTAATAAAATGTTTTAAAGAGACTAAACAAGAAATGTGTGTTAATTCTTGTACACCAAGTGTATTGGGTAGTTTTATGTCAACTTGACACAGGCAAGAGTTATCTGAGAGGAGGGAACCTCAATTGAGAACACATCTCATAAGATCTGGCTATAGGCAAGCCTGTAGGGTATTTTCTTAATTAGTGCTTGATATGGGAGTACCCGGTTCATTATGGGTAGAGCCACCCCTGGGCTGATGGTCCTGGGTTCTATATTAAAGCAGGCTGAGCAAGCAATGAGGAGCAAGCCAGTAAGCAGTATCCTTCCATGGCCTCAGCATCAGCTCCGGCCTCCAGGTTCCCAGCCTGTTTGAGTTTCTATCCTGACTTCCTTTGGTGATGAACAGCAACGCTGAAGTATAAGCCAAATAAACCTTTTCTGCTTCAACTTGGTTTTAGTCATGGTGTTTCATCACAGCAAAAGAAACCCAAGTTTGGGTTAGCATGAGAATGGGAAACTCTTAGACAACTCAGTCACAGGGGGTTCCTACTGACTTACAGAGTAGAGTCTTCCTCTGGGTACCCCAAGGCTCACACAGAAAAATGAGAAAACTTCCTCCAAGGAACTGGCAAGGGGATAACAGGTTCTATTGCCAAACTCCCTCGGACCCACATGCCCTCTGATGGTGCGTCTTTGTTATCAATTTGACACACCAGGGAAGAGGGAACCTCAACTGAGAAATTGCCTCCATCAGACTGGCCTATGGGTGCGTCTGTAAGGCATTTTCTTGATTGATGATTGATGTAGGAGGGCCCAGTCCACTGTGGGCAGTAACATTCCTAGACGTGTGAGCCTGGGATATATAAGAAAGCTAGCAGAACATGAGATGGGGAGCGAGCCAGCAACCAGTATTCCTCTGTGAATGGCCTCTGCCTTGGCTTCCCTCGGTGATGAACCATAACCTGTAATATGCAATAACCCTTTCCTCTCCAAGTCGCTTTAGGTCACAGCAAACAGAAAGCAAACTAACTAGGACATCCCTTACCTCTTTTAAAGGAAGGACAAACGTGAGACAGCAAGAATTCTGTGTCGGGGAAGATGAGTCTGAACCGATGTGATGGCATCCATCTTTTCTCCTAGCTACAGTGGATTGCTACCAAAGACCTCAGCCAACATTTCTTGGTGATTTTCCACCCAGGAGTTAAGATTTTTGCTTTGTTTGGGAGACTGAGACCATTGGTCTGGGTAGAGTTTCAATAGTGGCAATTTGTTCCCCTTCTGTTTTCTCAGGACTCTTCCTAGCAGTGCCTGGAGGCCTCTCTAGAGGATAAGCCTATAAACTGTAGGTAACTGCAATGGCTTATGGACCCCAGGACTTCATACTCACACTACACTGAACTCAGCCCTTTGACCATGAAAAATTCCAACCTTAGTTTTCTTACTAGCTCATAGGGCATCGAGAGCTATCTGGCCAAGACAATCAAATTCGTGAGTACTGTGTTCTCCTCTAGCTGTCTGTTTCTTTAGATGTCAGATGTTTTCCCCCAGAAAATTGATTTCATGGATGGCTTTCCAAAAGTATTTAATTTGTATTTTGTCCGGCTGAGCGTATAGTTCGGTGGCAGAGTGAACACAAGCTTGCACGAAACACTGGACTCCTTCCTGAGTTTGGCCAAGTCAAACACTTCCCCAGGCATACTCAGAAAATTGCAGAATTAATTTACAGCTTGCGTGACATTTTTTTGTAAGGAAGTAAATGTGGCTTTTTCTCAGAGCTCTGTATCTCATCCTGAACTGGTTATTCTACACTCTCCATTTCTTGTTTCTTTTATTTTTATTTTATATGTACATTTGTGTGAAGGTGTTGGATCCCCTGGAACTGGAGTTACTGATGGTTGTAAGCTGTCATATGGGTGCTGGGAATTGAACCCCGGTCCTCTGGAAGAGCAGCCACTGCTCTTAACTGCTGAGCCAACTCTCTAGCCCCATTTCTTATTTCTTACAGTAGCTTTTATTTTTAGTGTACCTATGTCATTATACTGTTACCTTTGGAATATCCAGAAGGGATTCATTCTAAAACCACTTCACCAAGGATACGAGTCCCTTATGTGAAGTGGTGCAGTTTCTGCACGTAACCCATACATATCCTCCCATAGAGTTTAACACATCTTTAGATAAGTTGTGGTGTGCAGTGCAATGCGCGCACTATACAATTAGCTATTATACTTCATCATTTGGGGAATGTCGATAAGAAATGTTAGCGCATGCTAAAGACAGACACGGTGCTTTTCCCTCCTCCCCAAAAAATATTATCAGCTCATGGTGGTTAAATCAGAAAGTAAAGAACCCACAGATAAGGCAGGCTGACTCTCCTTAGAGATACCATGTAATTATTTTGTGGTTTGAAATTGGTCCTGATAAGCTGTTTTAATTGGAATGTTTGGACAAGTTAAATTTTCATTGACATATTTGGATTTAGAATATCATTTTAATATTTGTTTTCTAATTGCTTCTTTTCCATCTTTTGTTGCTGCTGCTGCTGCTGCCTTTGAGAAGTCCCATTATCCTCGCTTGCTCTCTTCCCCCCCCCTCCCATACATCCCCTCTGCTTCCCAGTCCCCTTCTGCTCTGATTCTGAGCACATCTTTACAATCCATTTTTGTGATTGAGCTAGAAATGAGATGCAACCAAATATTTTTAAGTTATACTTTTTAAAAAACAATTTATTTACTTATTTATTTATTATGAATACAGTGTTGTGCCTGCATGTTTGTCTGCAGGCCAGAAGAGGGCACCAGAGTTCATTATGGATAGGTGTGAGCTATCATGTGGTTTCTGGGAATTGAACTCAGGACCTCCAAAAGAGCAGTAAGTGCTTTTAACCACTGAGCCATCTCTCCAGCCCTTAAGTTATTCTTTTAATCGATATTTTATCACAATTTGGAATGTAAAAATCTTTACACTCTACAGAGTATAACTGTGGGTCCAACCTAAAATCCTAGAAAGGAAATCAGCCGAAGGTTAAAACAGGGGATGAGGAACAGTGAGTGCTGTTTGCCAAGTTTGAAATGTGAGGGATTTGGGCGAGTCTGCCAGGTGTGTCAGGTATGCGACATTCAGACAATTTGTTTTCCCAAAGATCCCACTGGAATCACTTGGGGTTCCATAATCGGGCTGTGAAGTCTTTGATCATTTGTGGATTTCTATTCTGAAGTTTGACCCCTGGGAAGTTGGAGGTCTGACTTCAGGTTACAAGGTCCTTGGACTCTCTACGGCCCGTGATCCAAGGGTTGAAAATGAATTCTGACGCGTTTGACACTCTGTGTGCACAGTATAGGGTCTCTGAAGTGTTCAGATTTTGCATAGTGAGGTTTGAAATGGAGGTCACCTTGAGTTTGCATTCAGAATATTTGAGCCTCGGTGTCTGAGTCTGAGGTCTTTGCTCATGGTGAAAGATTTCTGAAATCTGTGGAAGTCCGTTTCCAAATATTGAAGTTTCACATGTTTGGGGGGTCTCTGTCCACTGTGTGAGGTCTCTGTACTTTTGACAGGAACTGTGTTCCAAGGATTCAGACTGAGTTATTTGGGGGCCTGTCTTCAGGAATAATACCGCCAAAGTTTTCAGTTTCTGTTCCAACGGTTTAATCCTAAGGATTAGATGGCCTGGTTTCAGAGTGTGTGGTCTATGAATTTTGAGGGGCTCTAAATCCCACATTTGTTCCTGGGTCTTTGTTAAGTAAGTGAATTCTTTGGGGTCTTTGTTGCTTATCTTTTGCCTGAGGTGTTTGAAAGTTCCCATTCTGAGTGCAGGTTCTCTGGGCTTTCAAAGGGCCAGGATCGCTCCACGTAAGTCTGGTTTACCCGTAGCTATGACCTCTGCCTCCTAAATCTTTCAAGGTCAGTCCAGAGGGCTGAGTCCTGGGTGAACTGGTGATTTGTGTTCAGGCCACGAAATCTGAATTTGCAGAATCTGCATTCTACTATTTGAAGCCGAGCTAATTGAAAGTCTTTACTGAAATTGCACACTGTAGCTCTGGTTCTGAAGGCATCAGACACTTTCATCCTGCATTCAGAGGGAAACTTCTGGACTCAAGGTTCTGTGTCAGTTTTGCCACTCTCCTGAAAATGTGAGCTTGCTGATTTCTGGAATTTTGTTCAAAATTTGACTCCAAGATATTTGAGAATCTGTTTTCCAAGTAGAAACCTCTGAAGGCCTGGGTGGCTGTACTGTCAGGCTTGACTATGAGCTACTTGAATATCTCTGTCACTTATACTTTGGGGTCCATGTCCAGAAAAGGGGGGCGTCTAAATTTCTGAGAGTCGCAAAGGTCTGAGCAGGAGGAATTAAAAACTGTGTTCTGTGTTCACGTTATGTGAATCCCTAGTTTCCTGAGGTCTGTGGGGATCAGTACGCAGGCTGTGATAGTCTACATTCCAGAGTTTTGGTCTAACCAAACTACTCTCTAGTGAGGCTTCGTGCTAGCCCACATTGGTTGGATTGGAATTAATGGCAGAGACTGAGGCAGACTCCTGCAGTGTTGAGTGAGGTACCAGAGAGAACTCCCCACTAGAGTGGCTGACTCCAGATACCTGAAAGCCCATTTTTGGAATAAGCTATGCCTGTTCCACTTAGTTATTATAGAATTCCTTCCTTTTAGTCAACAATTAAATTAAAAATACAGCAGTAGCATGGTGGTGGTGGCACACACCTTTAATTCCAGCACTTCGGAGGCAGAGGCAGATGGATCTCTGTGAGTTTGAGGCCAGCCTGGTCTACAGAGCAAGTTCCAGGATAGCCAGGGCTACACAGAGAAACCCTGTCTCAAACAATCAAAATAATAATAATAATAATAATAATAATAATAATAATAATAATAACACTTCATAGTGGGGGAATAGACCCCAAGTAGCTGCCTGTACCCACAGCAACCACGTTCTAACAGGAATATCTACCCCAGGGCTTGAGTTTAAACCTTTAAACCTTGGCACTTCACAGTGTGAGTTGGAGGCAGAAGCATTGGCATGCCTGGGAAACTCAGAAAGAATATAGCGTCTCAGCCCCCAAGGGATCACTTCAATCACAATTTGTGTGTGTATATATATATATATATATATATATATATATATATATATATAGTTTTGAGGCAGGGTTTCTCTGTGTAGCCCTGGCTGTCTTTGAACTCTCTGTAGACCAGGCTGCTATTGACTCCAGCTACTGTTGTCTATACGTGCACAGGTTTAGGACTGACTACTTAAGCTTGGGTGACATATTGGAGGCTTGTCAAGGAAGCCCCTGCCTTGGTGAACTCCCTGGGACCCATGTGCTGATTCGAGGGCCACAAAAACTACCTCTGAGGAGGGAGGTGAGAACGTCCCCCTTTGTACTCACTTACGGCTGTAAGGATCAGCTCTCACCTCTGGGCAAAGCCGATGAGACGCTCTGAGTCTCTGGAGACCACCACAGGAAAGCCGTTGTAGTCTGTCTCTTTGATGAGTGTCTCCACGTCCTCCACAGTCATGCTGTCCTGGGTGAGTACCGACAATGGTGGTTCTCCCCTCCGGGGCCGCATCACATCTGTGGCCAGGGTACGGTGGGTGAACTCATCCTTCACATCGAGAAATGGGTACCCATTCAGATGGATGTGAGCTTCATAAATCCCTTCTTTCCCAAAGGCATCAGCCACCCACTTGCTGGTGACAGCAGCTGCCATCAGGGGCACAATATACTCCAGGCCTCCAGTCAGTTCAAACATGATGACTACCAGTGACACCGTCATCCTAGTCACCCCACCTAAAACAGAAAACAGTGAGATGTGACAGCTCAGCCACAGACCCCATGAGAATGTGATTCGTGCAAACAGACAAGCTCACGGAACAGAATTTCACCCCAGGCAAGCTCTCTAATGAGAACTTTCTGTCCATCTCATACTTGTTCCATGAAGTCAGTCCCACATGATGCCGGGGCTCAGGGAATGTTAAACCCAGCTTTGCATCAGGGACCTGTATTGCTCCACAGGGAGCTCTACTCCCAGGAACATGGGTGCCTATTCTCCCAGTTAATGTGCCTGACCCTTTGATGAGAGGGCCCTACCAGGCTAGCCAGGCTCCTGACAGTGCAAGCAACTCAGAAGCCAAGAAGCTGGAGAGATTATTATAATATTGAGTTGGACAGGGATCAGGCTTTAAATCCCTAGGTATTGAAAGGCAATTCCCACCAAATCCTACTCCAATAAACTTAAACCAGGATCTCTTAACCTCTGTACATGAGATAGTTGGGGCTGGGCTATTCTATGTTATCAAGAAGGTGCTATGTTTGAAAGCTAAGCGGTCTCTGTGCCCACTGCCCACTACACACAAGTGGCACTTACAATTATGATAAGGCAGTGTCTCCAAATACCACCAGAGGCAGAACCACTGCTTGCTGAGAAGCCATATTTTGAACCAGTGCTTTTCGACCTTCCTGAGCTGCGATACAGCTCCTTGTGTTGTGCTCACCTCCAATCACAAAATTATTTTCATTGCTACTTCATAACTGGAATTTTCTACTGTTCTGAATCACGGTGTAAATAGCTGTGTTTTCCGATGCCGATGGTCTTAGGTGACCCTTATGAAAGGGTCATTTGACCCCAAAGGGGACTCAACGGACAGGTTGAAAAACCACTGGTCCATGTCTTAAAATTGCAATTGATTTATTAAGGTTGAGGACTCTAAAATCAGCTAAGGTCTTCAGTATACATTTTGAATCTGAGATTCCAAGGGTATTTATTCATGATATGAGGATTCTAAAATCTTTGATGCTCTCAAGCCAAGGTTGTGGCAGACTAGACTACATCACCCCAAAATCAGAATCATGGAGTTAAGACCATTAAGAAGAAGCAGATACAATGTGGATCTCTCCTCTTCTGTTTACATAAAAGCAGGACTTCAATTAATATAGACAAAAGGTCTCTTTCTCTCTTTACCCCCACCAGGAAGACCAAGGTTAATCACCGAAGTCTCTCATGTGCCTGGAGATGATTTCTCTTACCAGGCTCACTAGATCAGTCATGTAGTCCCAGCTCCTGGAGAAGCTGAGGTGGGAGAATTCCTAATTCAAGACCTGTCTGGGTTAAGATGAGTACAAGATCCCATCTGTGCTATATGAATACTCAAACACAGTTTAATGTTAACAAATTTCAGATTCTTATTCACTTGTCAATCTGGATTTTGTAACCTGTGAGTCTGCGGCAGCGGTTCTCAACCAGCACCCACAACCATCCACAGCTCCAGTTCCAGGGGATCTGATGTCCTCTCTCCACTTCCACAGGCACCATGGATGCATTTGCTACCAGACATACATATGAACAAAACACTCATTCTTTAGAATTTCAATTCTTTTAAAGCTTTGAGGGTCTATATCCTAGTTACGATATAAAGGCAATTCATGTGTGTGTTTCTGGGTGTAAGAGTAACCAATCTTTTGGGATCTATTTTAATGTTTATATGACATGGACTATTTTTAAGCTTTTTTTATTTATTATGTATACAATATTCTGTCTGTGTGTATGCCTGCAGGCCAGAAGAGGGCACCAGACCTCATTACAGATGGTTGTGAGCCACCATGTGGTTGCTGGGAATTGAACTCAGGACCTTTGGAAGAGCAGGCAATGCTCTTAACCTCTGAGCCATCTCTCCAGCCCTTAAGCTTTTTTTTAACGTGATCAGTGTTTTGCCTGCATGTGTACCTGTGCACTACGTGCATTCCTAGTGCCACAGAGATCAGAAGAGAGTGTCAGATCCCCTGGAACTGGAGTTACAGGTGGTTGTTAAGTTGACTTGTAGATGCTGGAAATCAAACCCTGGGCCTCCATAAGAGCAACCATTTCTCTTAACCACTGAGCTGTTTCCCTGGTCTACATAGGTCAATTTTAAAGAGAGTAAATTTTCTGAACTCACCAGAGGTCTGTGGTTCGAGGTTATAGCTGAAACATTTCGGATCTGTGTTCAGGATGTGTGGTCTTTGAAGTCTTTCTGGTTTTGCATCACAAGATTTGATTCAGGTATCTGTAAAGCCATGCCCTGGGTATGAATTTCATGTTTGTTAGTGAATCCATACATCAACTCATCAGTATTCACAGGCGTATGTTCAAGTTGGGACGCTTTTTAAGTACCCTGTTTTTATTCTTTGAGAATTCGTATTTTGATTAGATCTACCCTACTCCCCTCCAAGTCTTCCTTGGTCTCAATCACCACCCCCTGCAACCTCGTGGGGTTTTCTTTTAAATAACCCGCTGAGTCCAATCAACACTACATGTATGTGCACGAGTGTAAAGTCAACCATCCTCTGGGACATGGGCAAGCTACCAGGGTACACACCACGGAGAGAACTGACTCTCCCTTCCCCGGCAGCCATCAACTGCCAGTAGCTCCTTGTTAAGGGGAGGCCTCGTGGTCCTCTGCCCCATCCCTGCTGAAATGCTGACTGGCCTGAACTTCTCCAGTCCTCGTGCAGCCAGAGCTGAGGTGAGTCCACAAGTGATGTCTGGAAGACCCTGTTCCACAGAAGTCTTCCAAAACCTCGGACAGAATCCTGCCTCCTTTTCACAGGTATGTGAAAAGAGCACACAGAGCATGTGTGCATTGAGCCCTGATCATTGGGAGTTTCTCTGGGAACCATTGTCTCCTGCATAAACTTGTTTCGTGAGGACTAAGAGCCTGAAGCACACTCTATGGTACGTGTTCCAAAGTTGGAATCTAACATGTTTAGCGTCTTTTTTAAAGCTTAGAGGTTGTTTGACTTCTTCAAGGGTTTGTTTCCTAAGTATGCTTCTAAGTTTATTTTTGCTCTCATATATTAATAATGCATATTAATGGAGTTATGTGGAGTATTTCCATGCATTCACGTAACAGTCTCTAAAAATATCCAAACGTTCTTTTGCTAAATCTCCCTACCTTTTCCAATTTACAGTAGCCATTATTCTTTTAGGTGGAAAGTTTTTATTTTTCACATGAGAGAAAATATGGTACACATCTTTTTGTGTCTGGCTTACATCACTTGCAGTGATGCCTTCTCCAGTTCCATTAATTATGCTGCAAGTAGCAGCTAAGTAGATGGATTTCTTTTGTGTGGTGCTGGGGATCAAACCCAGGGCCTTGCACATACTAGACCAGCACTCTATCACTGACCTATGTATCCCAACCTCATTCTTTTTTATAACTTTAGTAACATTCCATTGTGTATGTGTGCCACATTTGACTTATTTGTTTATCTGTTGATGGGTGTGAAGGCTGATGCTGTGTCTCCGCTATCATGAAGAGGGTCACAGGAAACACAGCTCTGCTACCTCTTTGGTTGCTGTTTTCATTTCCTTCTAATGTATGCTCAGGAGTGGGGTTGCTGGGTCCCATGGTAGTTCTAGTTTTACCATTTGAGGAGTCTACTGTTTGTCGCGATGACTGGGCTAATTCGCATTTGCACCCGTGGTATATAAAAGGTCCTTTTTCCCACATCCTCATCATTGTCTGTTTTTTAAAAATAATAGCCATCCTGACATGGAATTTCACTGTAGTTTTTAGTCGCCTTTCTCTGATAACTATTGATACTGAACAATTACAGTGCAGTCTTTGCCAAGGTTGTGTTATTTCTTTTGAGAAATGTCTACTCAGATCATTTACTTACTTAACTGGATACTTGGGGCTCTGTTGTTAAATTTTTGTTCTTTGTGTTTTCTGGGTATTAGCACCCCATCAGATACATAATGGACAAATACTTTGTCCTTTTCCGTAGGACATAGTGAATTGTTTCTTCACATTGCTGATTATTTCCTTTGTTAGGCAGAAGCTTTGTAGTTCAGGTAAACCCATTTGGCAATTTTTATTTTACCAAGAAGCATGGTCTGTCTTGGAGGTGTTTCTGTTATATTTTCTTCTGGAGCTTCACAGCTTTCCTTTAACTTTCTGATCCATCTTGAACTGATTTGGAGGCAGGGTGAGATAGGGTCAAGGTTTGGTTTTCTACATGTGTCTATTCCATTTTCTCATCATCATTTGTTGAAGATACTTTCTTTTTTGTGATGCTTTTGAAACTTTTGTTTTTATTCATTTGGATTTTTGTTTTGTTTTATCATTTTGTTTATATTTGTGTGCTGGGGTGGAATACAGGGCCTTGTGCATATTATTCCATTGTTCTAGAGTTTTATTTCTGCTTTTCTTTCTTTGATCTTGGAACAAGATTCATGTAGCCCAGGTTAGCCTCATACTTGCTAGGTAGTCAAGGACGACCTTACCCTCTTGCCTCTACCTCCCAAGTGCTGGCATTACAGGCCACAGCTTGTTTTTTGTTTACTTATTTTTGCCAGTAGCATATATTCATTGTATAAGGTCCTGAGTTTCATAAAGACAATTTCATGCAAGTATGTGTGATACACTTTCAGCATACTCTTCCCATGGACCCTTCCTCTCTATCTCCTGTTACTCTCCTTTCTTCCCAGAAAGTTTCAATTCTACTTCCATGTTTTGATGTCTGTTTGGAAACTCAAGCAGCTGTAGACACAGGAGTTCATTTCAGGGATCTGCATCCTTGTTAAATTTATGTCTAGATTTTTTTAAAGATTATTATGAATGAATTACTCACATAATTTATTGCCCCTCTAAAAATTGTTACTGGCAATATAGAAAGGCTAATGATTTTGCCTATTTCCACTTAACTGATTTTGCTTACCAGCTTTAATAGTGTTTGGATCGAATCTTGAGGGTTTGCCATGTGCAGATCATCATCTGCAAGTAGAAATAATTTGATTTCCTCCCATCTTGCCTGTATGCCTTCTGTTTCTTCACTTGCTTAACTGATCTTGTTATAACTTCTGGTGAATGAAGTCAACGAGAGCAGACACATTTATGTTGTTCTTGATCTCAAAAGCAATACTTTGCATTTTCCCGATTCAATATACGGTTCACTGTGAGATCCTCCTATTGCCCTTTTTTGTGTTAAGGTTCAATTGCTCTGCACCTAATTTTTCAGGGCTATCATGCAGGATGCCTTTTTTTCAAGACAGGGTTTCTCTGTGTAACAGTCCTAGCTGTCCTGGTACTAGCTCTGTAGACCAGGTTGGCCTTGATCTCACAGACATCCACCCGCCTCTGTTTCCCAAGTGATGGAATTAAAGGTGTGCGCCACCACCACCGGGCTAGGATGCCAAATTTTATTGAAAGTTTTTTCTGAATCTATTGAGATGATCATATAATTTTAATCCTGTTTTCTGTTGATTTAATGTATTAGGTTTTATTGATTTGGCTATGTCAATGTCTCATCACAGGAACAAAGACAACTTGATCATAGAGTATGATCTTTCTTGATATCTTGATTTGTTAGGAGTTTATTGAGGAGTTGTGTGTCCTATTTATAAGACATACTGGTCTATAGCTTCCTTTTTGTCATTCTATCCTTCCTTACCTGGTTTTGAAAACAGGTTAATGCTGATCTCAGAACAAGTTCAGAAAGGTTCCTTTCCTCTCAGTTTTATGGAATGCATTAAGAAAAAGTAAAGTTCTTTAAAAGTTCACTAAACTTCTGCAGTGAAACTGCCTTCTGTACTTTTCTTTGTTGGAAGACTTTGCGTTTCTGATCAACCTTAATTATATGGTTTGTCCATGTTTTGTGATTTAATGGTTAATCTTGGTAAGTCATATGTGTCCAGACATTTCTCTCTCTGTTTCCTCCAGGTAAACCAGCCTGTTAGCCCATAGGTTTTCAATATAAATCCTACTGGTCCATTGAATTTCTGTGCTATCCTTTGTAACAGCTCCTTTTCTTCATCGGCAATTTTATTTATTTGGATTTTGTGTATTAATTCTCTGTTAGTCTGCCTAAAAACCCATCTCAAGAGTGAATGAACAAAGCAGCGAATGTTTTACATTACAGTGTGTCCCTGGATTCTGTTAGCGACTCTGTGGCTGTAAAAGCAAGTACATAAGTTAAAATACATGTTAGGGCCGAAAAAGCCAGGTCAGCAACACTAGGGATGAGAACCCGAAACAAAAGGGCTGTAGCTGAGTACACGATAGCCAGGCGTGCAGCTAGGAGAAAGGGCAGGGCTCTGGGGAAACAGCAAAACTGATTTTGACAGTCTCCAGCTGCCTGAACACAGAAACTGCTGCCCTTTCCCGTATTCGTTCATCTAATTGTAAGGAGAGTTTCTAAGAGCATGCACTCATTACGTTCTTGTTCTTAAAGGTCTCTAAAGGCGAGGGAACACTAAGTTAATATGTGACCTACAGATGTGCTTATGACGTGGTCTACGTGCTAAGAGTCGCTGGAGCACTAGATCGCAGAGTAGGGCTGACTAATGAGTGACTAAATTTCAGGCTGCCTCAGACCCAGGCAGCAGGAAGCCCAGCTTGTCTTTCTACCACGCTCCGGCTGGCAGAAAAATTGGGGGCTAGGCTTGTCTACAGAGTTCTCTGCTTAGGTCCTGAGGGACCCTGATGCTCTAACATGCACTTCATAAATATTCATACGAACTTCTTTAAAATCCGCATTACAAAGCCCACTATGCCAGTCCCGCCTTAGGAAAGCGCACGCCATTCTCCCTTCAGAACGTCTGCCTTACTTAGCATTGTTTCCCTTGCTCTGCTAAGTAAACATCTGCTCAAACTTTCCACGGCTCCTGAGTGAATTCATGTCTCAAGAACCGAGAGACCCCTGCAAACATCTGCAACAGCTGTAGCAAGTAACTGAACCTAAGAAAGGGGTCACGGGAATGCCCAATTTCGGGTGGACTAGTTGGAAATACCAGAGGCCTGCATGTGCAATTGGCATCTGTAGTTAAGGGCAGTTAAGCTAGTGGAGGCCTTAACCCGTGAGAGCTTCCTAACAGACAGCATTACCTGTCCGAAGACTGATGTCTGCAGAAAACCCCACGTAGGGGAAAGAGTACTAATACAAATAAAGCATCATGAAAACGTCAAAATGCAACCCATTATTGTGTATGCTAATGCAAAAAAACGAATGAAAAGAAAACCCCTACACACCTGGGTATCAAACTAAATAGTGAGTATAGAGTCTCATAGGAGAAAAGGCTTATTTCTAAAGGTTTATTATCCTAATTCAATGTTATTTGGGGGTTTATAAATAGAATGCAAAATCTTTAATAATTTTAGGGCTACTGTTCCAACTTTACAATCAAATGTGTTTGTTGGACTCTGGAAAGGGAGCAAGAGTTCTCTGAGTGTGTGTTCTGGGATATAAGTGTGATCATTTGGGGATCTGTGCTCGAAATGCTCTGTCTTCGATCTTTTGGTGGTCTTTGTTCATAGGCTTCAGTTCAAGCTGTCCGTTGCTCTGTGTTTAGACTGTAAAGTCTTGGAATTCTGAGAGTCTATGACATAAAATACTGGGGTTGTTGGGTTTTTGAGGTTTTTGTTTAAAATTCTATTCTTTAAAACTCTTGCACACCTTTAATCCCAGCACTTGGGAGGGAAAGGCAGGCGGATCTCTGGGAGGTCGAGGCCAGCCTCGTCTACAAAACGAATTCCAGGACAGGCTCCGAAGCTACACAGAGAAACCCTGTCTTGAAAAACCCCCATTGAGGATGGGTCTTCCTTCTTCAGTTAAACATTTCTGGAAAGCCCCTCACAGATATACATGAGATATTTTCCTGGTGATCCTAAACACAGACAGCTTGGCCATATTCACGGCCATACAAAGCTTTTGGCGTCCTCATTTTGAAGTCTGAGAATGAGGCATAAAAATTCTGTGTGCAGGGTTTGAGATTTCTGGATTTCGTGAGGCTTTGCTGTAAAGTCTGAGTTTGGGGTATTTGGAAATTTCTTTACTGGTTTTGAGAGTTGTCAGGGATAGAAGGTCCTGGTTCCAGTTTCTGCATGCACTGTTTGTTGGTAAGTGTGGGTTCCATCTGTGAGCATGGGTCTCTGTCCCATGGTAAGAGTCTGAGGTGTCCAGGTCCATGCCTCAAATCTGAACTCTTAAGTTTTCTTCCCATTTTCTTGTGTTTCTCTCCTCGGGGTGTGTTTGTGAATCCGTGGTATTTGGGGCCTTACATGCAAGGTATGAAACTTCTGACCTCTCTCAGATCCCGTGTTCAGAGTGAGGACTGTGTGAATGTACTAAGCACAGAAGTACATTGGAGGCTGTGTTTAGAGCATCGGATCTCCAATACAGTTCAAATTGTTTTTAAAATGTTTTTTATTTTTATGTGCATTGGTGTCTTGCCATGGGTGTCAGGTGCCCTGGAACTGGAATTACAGACAGTTGTGAGCTGCCATGTGGGTGCTGGTGGTTGAACCCTGGTCCTCTGGAAGAGCAGTCAGTGTTCTTAACTGCTGAGCCATCTCTCCAGCTGCCCTCAAATTATTTTTTATAATAATGAATATGAGTGGCTGGGTTTCACAGTAGGTAAAGAGCACCTACTGCTCTTCTAGAGGACCCAGGTTTGATTCCCAGCATCCCACATGGCAGCTCACAAGCATCTATAACTCCAGTTCCAGGGGATCCAATGCCTTCTTCTGGCCTCCACAGGCACCGTACATGAGCATAGTATACAGCTAGACATGCAGGCAAAAGACCCATACACATAAAATAAAAATAAAGAATTTTTTAAAATAATGAATCTGAGGTATTTGCAGTATGTGTTTGTAGTGTGAAATTTTGGGGGATTCCTGTTCCTAAGTGAGTTTTAGGTATTTTGATCAATATTCAAGATATAATATTCACAAACCTTTCAGGTATGTGTTTTAATATTTAACTATGTGGCATATGAAATTATGAGCAGAGCTGACATCTCTTGAGTTGTCAAAGGCTTTGTGATCACAGTTTGAGTCTGAATTGCTTATGAGCTGTGCCTCAGTTCCTTAAGAATCTTCTGTACGCTGTGTCACAGTGTTTGAGTCTAGGGTATTTGAAAGTTCACTCTATGGGTCTGAGCTATATGAACACTTAGGACTGAACTCGAAACCCTGAGGGAAGCATTTGGAAATGTGTGTACACGCTGCGTGACCAGAAAACTCTCTTTCCAAGTTGGGATCTGGTAATGTTGAGCCAATAATCAAAACACATGACCTTGAGGGTACATGTCTAGAATTTTCTTTGGGCATTTTTTGATATCTGCGTTTAGAATGTGATGCCCCTGAAACCTTGGGATGTCCATGTTCGAAGATTTGAACTTGTCACATTTGAGAGTTTACTTAGAGTATGAGGTCTCTGAATTCTTTGCACAGGTGTGCTCCTGCATTTGAATGGGGCGTATTTGTGGCTCTGTGTTGTAGGAGTGAGGGAAGTGTGCTTACTTAAGTCTGTTCTCTGAGTCTAGAAACTGAAGAGGTTTGTGGTCAGAATGAGGGATCTCTAAGATTTTTTTTTTTAGCATGTTTGTGGGACTTGTGGTCAGGATAAGATGTTTGCTCTAAGCTTTAAGTCCTACAGGTATGTGCAGGTGGGGGAGAATTCAAGGTTTGAGATCACACAATACATTGATGATTTATTATAATATTATTCACAATAGCTAAGATATGGAATAAGACTAGATGTCCATCAACAGATAAATGTGTAAAAAATATTCTGTTTTATTAATCCATACCAAATGAAGTTATGGCATTTACAGTGAAAAGGGTAGAATTGGAGACCATTCGCAAAATGAATCAGATTCAGAAAGACAAATATTGCACATTTTCTTTCACATGTGAAATCTAGGTTTTTAAAACTATATATGGCATGAAAGTAGATGACATACTAAATGGGTAAAGAATGTGTGCTAATAGGTTAGGGAAAGTGAAGCAAGAGAGGGTAACTGGGGGCAAAGACAAATACTATGTTCTCTACCATGTGTTAAATCTGGAATATGTATTTATATATTCATATATATGGATGACATGAAAGCAGCAGGATTGTTAGGTAGAAGGAGAGAACACTGGAGAATAAATATGAACAAAATATAATGATTGGGGGCTGGAGAGATGGCTCAGAGGTTAAGAGCACTGCCTGCTCTTCCTAAAGGTCCTGAGTTCAATTCCCAGCAACCACATGGTGGCTCACAACCATCTGTAATGGGGTCTGGTGCCCTCTTCTGGCCTGCAGGCATACATGCAGACAGAATATTGTATACATAATAAATAAATAAATATAATGATATACATCTGTGTAATGTAATAAAATGTATTTTTATGTTAGCTGAAGAAAATCCTTTAAAAGAAACACATCAATGTCCTGTGTTACGAGGCAAGAGTTTGAGGTAGTTGGAGGCCAGTACTCAGTGTGTCAGGACTCTGCAATCATTAAGCATATGTATTTTAACATTTTAACCCAATGGGTTCCAGATACACCATTCAAAGTATCAGGTATATGAAAAACTGGAAGTTATGAGGCCCATATTTTTAGCGAGAGGTAATGGGACAGTATGTGTTCTGGTTGGTGTTTTAGATGCTGTGACCCTTCTGGGTTTTTAAACTATGTGTGTTCTGAGGATAGAGGCAGGGGTATACCCCAGTGGGAGATCTTCAAGGTCTTTGATGAGTCTCTTTTCCAAGAGCTCAGTATTTTCGGATTTGTGTTCAATATTTGAAACCTCTAAAGTCTCATAGATCCTGTGCTCCAAATTTTCAGTTGGAGTTAGTAAGTTTTCATTGTACAAGTCATGATATACATGTATTTATATATTGTCTACTACCCAAGGGATAAGACTGAGATTATGTGATTTTTGGGTTCAGCCTATTACTTCTCTGGCATTTAGGAAGTCTGTGCCCCAAGGTAGAGTGTGAAGTATTTAGTGTTCATAGTCAGAGGATGACACATGCAAGCATTACACATTTAGGATTCTGAATTCAGAATGTAAAATCCTTTGACTAATTGAGAAGCTTCTATCGATGTGTTAATCAGAGGTGTCTAAGGGCCTGTGTTTATAGCATATGCTCTATGAACACAGAGAGGGTTACTTAAAAGATTTTTTAGTCAGAGGTATTTGAAGTCAGCGTTGAAGGCAGGAAATCTCTGAATTCTGTTGGAGGTTTTGTCAGGAGTTTGCTTATGAGTCGTGTGGTTCTTGATCTAGAGTCTGAGGTCTTGATCATTTCCGAGCTCCCGTGTCCGAACGTTTAAGCATGAGGCTTTGGTATGTTTTTGCCCAGTGACATCTGAACTCCTTGAGATTCTGCACACCAAAATTCTACTAAATGTGTTTAGGAATCTGGAATTAGGATTTCAGGGGGTTCTGAAATCACTGAGTATCTGTTTTTCACGTTTTCCTTCTGAGCTATCTGGGGATCTATATTTAGGACACGGAAGCTCTGAACTTACCTTTAAATACCTTTATTGCCAGATCAGTGTTAAATGTTAGAGCAAGAGTGTCAGGTGTTTTGAAGCTTTTTTTTTTCACAATATGGAGTCTTAAGTATGTGGGGGGTTTTTAGAGTCTGAGGTCATTCACCTTTTTGAGGATCTGTGCCCTGAGTATGAGATATTTGTCGTTCTGCATAAGGGGGCAAAGTCATGTGCATTGGTGGGTCTGTGTTACATTGTAAAATTTAGGAAGTCTTGGAATTCCTTGAAGGTCTGCGTTCCAAAACTTTAGTTGGAGGTATTAGCCTTTCTTGGCCCTTTTATGAACTATACTTTAAATGAGATATTTAGGGATCTGTATTTGGGTTGTAAGGCTCCTGAACTCACTCAGGCTCTGTGTTGCATGATAAGGGCCTGGGGTCTTTAAAAGTGTGTGCACATGGTGTGAGGTCCCTCTCTCATTCCTGAGGGTCTGTTTCCTAGTATTGACTCTAAGGTATTTGGAGATCATCTTCAACGTGAAAGGTATTTGAATTCTTTGACGTCTGTCTCCTAAGATTCCAATTTGATCTATTTTCCTGTCTGTATTTAAGAACTGAGTTCCCTGGAGCCTTTGAACAGCTGTGTCCATGCTTTTGAATGTCTGGTGTCAGAGCATGTTCAAGAGGAAAGAGCTCACAGATCTTTTGGAATCTGTGGTTTCGATGTTGATTGTGAGACACTGAGACTGTGTGCCCACTGTAAGATGTCTCCGAGTTCTTTTGTGCCCAATTGCCCACATTGGTATAGCAAGTATTTGGGAGGTCCTATGTTCTATTTCCAGATACAGATTGCTGAGAATTTTCATCTCAAGGTTTGAGACTGAGGTATCTTTTAGACAGGAATTCACAATGTAGCCCCAGGTTGGCCTAGAACTCTAGGTCCTCTGGCTTTGGCCTCCTGAGTGCTAGGATTCAATGCATGCACAGACACACCTGTCAATCAGAGGCACTTGAAAATTCTGAGCACACGTGCTCTGAGTGTGAGGTCTATGATATCTCTAAAGGTCTGTATTTCCAGAGATTTTGAGGGGGGAGTTTAGACATATCGCTTCAGATTGTGAGGCCACAAAGCTCCGTGACGTTTGCCATCTCAGACTAGTCTGTGGTGTCTCTCCCCTCCACCAAATAAAGGACCTTCACATGAGCCTCTCCTTCCTCAGATACCCCTTTATCTCCCTGTCCTGATCAGTTTGCTGTTCACCCAAGGGTAGAGTACCTTCCTCACCTTTCTGCCATGTTTCCATGACCTTGAGGTCCCCAGATCCCAAGGTAGGAACAGCTATTGCAATCTCTCATAGGCCCTTCTCACACAGAATCCTTGAGCTCGAAGAATCCTGACTTGAATCAGAGCTCAACCATCATCCATCTGACAGCTCTGTTTGTTGTAGACTTCAGGAGACAGTCTGCTTGTTTATACACGAAGAGCAAGACGCGAGTGACAAGTCTCCATCCTTATAGCATAGGGCTAAGATAACAGACCAACGCTAGTGTGCGGATGAATGGCCAGTGGTCTCCACGGACATGGCGCAGTGAAACCACCAAAGAGCAGACAATGGATCTCCATCCGGAGACAGAAAAGAAACGAAAGTGAGTGCACACACACACACACACACACACACACACACACACACACACACACACAGAGAGAGAGAGAGAGAGAGAGAGAGAGAGAGAGAGAGAAATGGGGGGCAGACAAAGACAGAGGGAGACTTACACATACACTAGTATGAATAGAGATTATCTCAGGAGGGATTCACAAAAAAAAGAAAAGCTACCATGACAACAGGATGGAAGAAGTAGCTTATTTTCACTGGATTCTCTTTTGGTGCATTTATGTATCCTTTTGTGTGCATTTTGTGTATTTATCGCCTACTCACTGGGATTTTTACTTGTAACAATGATAGTCAGTCAATAATGAAATAAAAGAACTGTGGATCATACCCAAGACTATTAAAAGCCTCATATAAACATCTATTCAGGCCGCAGAACCAGTTTGTGACTGCTCAAGAATCTCTGGTAAGCACCTCCACCTCCTCCTGACTGGGCCACAGACTCTAGGGTCTAAAGGGGAGACAGGCCATCCCATTCGGGGTGGTGGCTAGGTAAGGGGCAAAGCCATCTGCTAAACAACTTGGGAAGGTCAAGGCGAGCTTCAGTTCACACGACTGAAATCTCGTGCCATGGGTTTGTGCATCAGATACCTCCAAGTGCGACAGGGGAGTAGGGGACACACAATTAAGGGGCTCGGTTTGCGAAGGCCAGTGAAGTCATGTGCTCTTCTCCAGAGGCTTCTCACAGTCCAGTCATGTCGAATCCTCAGAAAAAATCCTGCAAGGGGAAATAGGGATTTTCCTGTGTAAAAATGAGGCCAGTTGTATCCCAAGAGCAGAGAAGCAGTGATGATAAAGATACTGCCCTCCAGAAATGAAGACAAAGAAATGTATGTCCCAGATTCAGATTCTAAATAGTTCATAGACTTCATGCCATGGGCTAAAGATCCTGAAGTCTCTTAACGTCTTCCTTCACAGCACAGAAAAGACCTGTAGGGCTTTAAACTACTTCATCCTATGAAGGCGGGTCCACACATCCTGGACTGACACAGACTCTTAAGTATCACACAGACTTCACTCACGAAGCAACGAGTCTTCACACCCTGGTGCAGACCAAACCCTCAAATAGCTTATTAACATTACTGCCTGCTATGTTTATACATGTACCTATATAGCTCAAGGGACCCCACACTGGAGAAAATACCTCCTTAAAGTTAGGGCATTTTACACTGAGGATTTAGGTTCTTAATCATCCACAAACCTTACAAGCCTAGACAAGGTATCTTAACTTTCTATCAGAGAATTAAAACCCTTAACACAGAGCCCCAAGGATATTAGAGAGTTCACACTCTGAACCACTCCTTTCATGTAACCCAGCAACACATACTCTGGACAGACGTGTGAACAGCTCGGAGAGCTCATCTCCTAGACACGCAACACCCAAAGCCTCAAGGACTTCGAGTCCTTGGAACAGACTCTAAACGGCTGGCAGACCTCTCAGACTGATAACATTTAGCAAAAGTTAAGACACGTACACCTGGAGAAGCGGCTCAGCAGTTAGGAACACTGGCTGCTCTTCTAGAGGACCTGGATTTAATTCCCAGCACCCACATGGCAGTTCCCAACTGTCTGCAATTCTCACTCCAAGGGATCTGAAACCCTTTTCTGGCCTTAGTGGGCACCAGGAATGAATGGCCATGGTACACACAAACAAATGCAGGCAAAACAACACCCACATACATAAAATTTAAAATATTTTTAAAGTTCAGATACATTACATTTTGAGGAGCAGAAAGGCCCCTCAAAGTGCCACAGAAAGCCTGTGCTAAGAACTAGATCATCAAGCACTTCAGAAGCTTACAATATACCCTTACTAGCTTAGGGTTCATATGCATATAGCTTGGGTAACTTGAGTCCTTCACAGGGACGTCACAGGCTGGCCAGTGGGCACACATTCAGAATATACACTATAGCATCCAACTATGCTGAAATAAACTATCCTAGATACTCTAGGAATGCCTTCACTTTAAAAAGGAGGTTAAAGCAATACCACTCTTGGGAATATACCCAAGAAATGCCCTATCATACAACAAAAGTATATGCTCAACTATGTTCATAGCAGCATTGTTTGTAATAGCCAGAACCTGGAAACAACCTAGATGCCCTGCAATGGAAGAATGGATGAAGAAAGTATGGAATATATACATACTAGAGTACTACTCAGCAGTAAAAAACAAGGACTTCTTGAATTTTGCATGCAAATGGACGGAAATAGAAAACACTATCCTGAGCGAGGTAAACCAGACCCAAAAAGAGGAACATGGGATGTACTCACTCATAATTGGTTTTTAGCCATAAATAAAGGACATTGAGCCTATAATTTGTGTTCCTAGAGAAGCTAAATAAGAAGGTGAACCCAAAGAAAAACATATAGTCATCCTCCTAGATATTAACCTTCATCAGGCGATGAAAGGAGACAGAGTCCCACATTGGAGCACCAGACTGAAACCCCAAGGTCCAAATTAGGAGCAGAAGGAGAGAGAGCACGAGCAAGGAACTCAGGACCGCGAGGGGTGCACCCACACACTGAGACAATGAGGATGTTCTATCGGGAACTCACCAAGGCCAGCTGGACTGTGTCTGAAAAAGTATGGGATAAAACCGGAGTCTCTGAACATAGCAGACTATGAGGACTGCTGAGAAGTCAAGAACAATGGTACTGGGTTTTGATCCTACTGCACATACTGGCTTTGTGGGAGCCTAGGCTGTTTGGATGCTCACCTTACTAGACCTGGAAGGAGGTGGGAGGTCCTTGGACTCCCAACAGGGCAGGGAACCCTGACTGCTCTTCGGGCTGATGAGAGAGGGGGAGGGGGAGAGAAGTGGGAGGCGGTGGCAGGGAGGAGACAGAAATCTTAAATAAATAAATAAATAATAGGAGGTTAAAATAATGTTACGTTGGGGGGAAAGTTATGCTTTTATTTCCACAGGAAACAAAAGGCTGTGGATTCATTCAAGGTTGATAGAGATCAGATTTTTTTTTTTTTTTTTTTTTTTTTTTTTTTTTTTTTTTTGGTTTTTCGAGACAGGGTTTCTCTGTGACTTTGGAGCCTGTCCTGGAACTAGCTCTTGTAGACCAGGCTGGTCTCGAACTCACAGAGATCCGCCTGCCTCTGCCTCCCAAGTGCTGGGATTAAAGGCGCGCGCACCACCGCCCGGCTTAGAGATCAGATTTGATTGGGGAAAACCCCCTGAAAATCCTGGTTACAGACAGAGAAATAACCCCCAAACTACAAGACAAGTGACATATATTTTACCTGCTCAAATATAAAACAAAAAGTCATCTTTGCCTGTCTTGTGCACATCGTATATTCCATACTTGTGTTAATGCAAGTATATATGTTACCTTTGAAAGTCTATGTGTTCTCAGAGTAAGGGGAAAGAAAACAAGCCGCCTAAGTGATCTAGTCTCTCAGAGCACCGCTGCTGCAGTTCCCTCAGAGTTCAATCCAGAACAGCTTCAAGGCCGCTGGCTGAGGTGGTCCAGCCTCACAGACTCTTCTAACCAGGACTTGACCATTATCCTAATTTTATCAGAGTCCCCTAAAGATGCCAGAATCCCCAGACATCAGGAAGCAGTCTAGAAAACACAGCACCCACATACCCAAGAGTTGGGGTGGGTGGCTTTGGGTCATTCAGTGGGTTATGGATATTTGTCATCATTTAGGGGAAGTTGGTCGCAAGTTGTTATTGGTAATGGTCAGGAAAAAAGCTGAACAAAGGAGACTTAGATTCAGGGATCTCATTCTGAAAATAAAAAGGGGATATAGAAATAATAGGGCAAAAGGGTAGATTATTGAATCTACTTTTAAACTAAAAAAAGCAACTATTAGTCTAAAGTATTTTACATCAATATGGATTTTTGTATATTGATACAAATTTAAGGTTATTTTGTTATACTGTATATATGTTTCTACTCTTAAGGTGTTTTTGTATATTGATATAAATTTAAGGTTATTTTTGTTAGAACGTACTGTACATATGTTTTATATATGTACATATAAAACTGTGCGGGAACTTGAGTTTTGAGAGTCTGAGTCTCAGGGTATGAATCTGAGGAAATTGTATCTGTGTTCCAGAGGGGAGTGCATGGAGGGTCCTTAAATTTTTATGAGCCCCTGTCCCAAACTCTTAGCTGAATTGTGTACAGATATTCTCTTTCTACTTTTTGTTTGACATCAGGGTGTGACTTCTGGGCTTTTGTTGAGAGTCTGTTTTCCAAGGTTTGAATCTGAGGTGCTTGCAATGTCTGAGTTTAGTGTTTGAGGGGATTAATATCTGAATTTGACATATTTGGGGATGTGTATGCAAATGAGGTTTCTACTGTGGCTTTGTGTCCCATATATATCTCAAACAGTTCAGACCTCACATCTTCAACCTCAGACAAGCAAACACTCCAACCTCAGCCTTGCAGTGTGGACCTGCAAAGAAGTCAATGTACCACAAGAATACAAACACAAATACCTTAGAGCTTGGACCCTCAAAGAATTTAGAGACTTTGCATCCTGAGCACAGATCCACAAATAACTCAAATCCTGGGTTCCAGACCATCAAAAAGTTCATAGACCTCAAATTCATGCCTTGTAGCATTAAACCTGTACCTCCCATATTTAAGGAACAGAATACCTTGAAAAAGATCTTCACATACTATAGACTCATAATATGTATTATGGCTCTAGCTTCAGGGCTTGAAGTCTATGATCTGTAGATCTCTGAGTTGAGATCTCAGAGCTGTGGGGACTCTGCTTACTCTGAGAGGAGGCTGAGATCCTTTGATGTGAACACAGTGAGTGTGAAGTCTCTGGGTTTTTAAGCTGGTTTCAAGGTGTGAAGTCTCTAAACTCTCTGAGGACTCTCTAATCTTGGTAGCACGCTGGAGGTCTATGTACAGGGTCTACGTTATGGGCATTGTTTTGGGATCCTTGTAGCTGATTTAGAGTCTGTTTAAAGTACAAGGTCTAGGAACATAATTAGGGTCTATGTCCCAGGCCTCCCAGTTTCTAAAAATTTTGAAACATTGTGTCCTGGGGTGACAGGTCTCTTAGGTTTGGAAATTCTTTGCCCAAATTATGAGGTCTTAATCCTAAGTACAGATGTACATTCAGCAAATGAGGTCTATGGCGTGTCAGGTGGGAAGACTTTTTTAGCTTTGTAGCTTGTAGTTCAGGGAATGCATTCTATGGAATTTTGAAGGTCTTGGAGCATCACAGTGGTCTGTGCCCAGAGTGCAATGTTCACGAGTTCATTTGAAGGCTGTGACCCAAAGGGTTAGGTTTTGAATCTATTTTAGAACTTTGTGACCATGGTTTGAATTATCTGAACACTTTGACTAAGTGTTCAAGGTTTAAAGATTCTAAATTGAAGGTGGGGCTGTTCTCCAATGTTCAAAGTCCTGAAAGTTATTATTATGAACTATTTAGGATAATAAAGAAATACAGGTTAGTAGTTAGTCACCTATAACAATCAAACTTGTAGTCATGTTAGGTATGTAATAGAGGATGTGATAGTCTCTGAACTGTTTTTCTCTTTCTCAGTATGAGTTATTTATGTTGTTTATTTGTTTGTTTGCTCTTTTGTTGCTGTTGTTGTTGTGTGTGCAATGCCTCTGAGTTCTTTGGCAGAAACTATGTACCAACTTTTGAGGTTTTTGACTTCTTTGGGGTTTGGATTCTTGGTGTCTGTGAAGAGCCTGCTTCAGGGATATGAGAGTGCTCATTATTTAGAAGTTTGCATACAGGATGGGAGGTTCTGAGTTCCTAATATATCCCAGTCTATGAGCAGGACAAAGTTTTCCAGGTCTTGGAGGGTCTTTCTCTCACAGCACAGGCTGATCTAGTTCTGTGTCTGGTATTTATTATCTACTTACTGTTTGGTGGTCTGATTGCTAGAATGTGAATCCTGTGCTTTTTGGTGGCATCATTTATAGGTGAAATTTTCTGTCCCAACCAGTTCCCAAATAATGACACAGACTTATTTTTATTATGGAAGTTCAGCTGATCATTTAGGCTTGTTTCTAACTTGCTCTTATAACTTAACCCGTTTCTATTAATTTACTTTCTGCCTTGTGACTTTTTTACTTTACTCTGTAATAGCTATGATGCTTTCTCTGAGTCCTCATGTCTCCTTGTGATTCTGCTCTTTTTCTTCCCAACATTCCCTCTGCCCTGAAAATCCTGTCTAGCTATTAGCTGTTTAGCTTTTTATTAAACCAACCACAGTGAAATATCTTCACACAGTGTAAAGTAATATTCCACAACATGTCCCCCTTTTGTCTAAATAAAAAGAAAAAGTTTTTTTGTTTTTTTTAATTTATTTATTATGTATATTCTGTCTGCATGCCAGAAGAGGGAACCTGATCAAATTACAAATGGTTGTGAGCCACCATATGGTTGTTGGGAATTGAACTCAGGACCTCTGGAAGAGCAGCTAGTGCTCTTAACCTCTGAGCCATCTCTCCAGCCCCATGAAAAGAAAAAGTTTTAACTCTAACATAAAACTATAAATAATAAGACAATTATCAGGTAAAAATTGCATTTGCAATGTCTAGTCCATTTGTATCTGGCATAGTTGAAGAAAATACTCTATTATTCATTCTATCTTGATTAGTCGAAAGCTCTGTATGTAGTGAACTTCTACATAACTAAGGAAAATTACAGCTCTAACTACTTTGTCTTCAACTCCATCAAAAACCCAAGAAGAATAAGATATTACTTGAGTAAACAGGAAGTGCAGAGCAAACAACTTCCAAAATTGTAAGAAATGACAGAGATATCTGGCTGCCTGGATAGTCACCCCTGGTTCCTCTGTGATGCTGTGATCCCATTCTGTGGATGTGGTCAAGAAATTCCTTGCAATAAGGCTTCCACAAAGCACCCCTGTATCATGGGACAACACTTGAACTCAGAGGAGGTCCCAGCGTTCTGTTCTGTTTACTCCTCCCACCTATCTTCTAACCAATGAGGGCCAAGCAGTTTCTTTTTATTTAACCAATGACCTTCCTCCATCACTCATCATAAGTGCTATAAAGTGTTACATGCATATGTGCATACACACAGAGATCCTTAATATACTGATAATAACATTAATCACAGGAGAAAAGATGCGTTATAATAGCTAGAGTAGTAGAAGTCCATGAAAATACTGAGCATTTCCTCTACACCAGCTCCTACTTGAGAGCTGTATACTTTCCATATAGTAACCCATTCAAAGCCTTCTGTCTGGGACTTTTGCATCTTCTTATGTGTGTCAAGTAAGAAAACCAACCCAGGGCTTCAGGCACACAAGAAGAGCATTTAAACCACATCATCAACCCTCTTCTCTTTCAACTTTACATCTACAATATGCTTTCTGCATGAACTAGGTCCTGATCATAGAACTTGAAAGTAACTTCTTTCTGTGAAACTTCATGACATCCCATATGTACAATCTTGGAAATTCTAGACACTTCATCTTAGGTGTTTGTGTTCATGAGTTTACTTGCTTCTGAGATTTTAAAAAAGTTCTTTTTCTCAAGACCCTGTGTCATACATCATGCTAATCTTCAGCAAGCTTTTCTGATGTGTGGAATGTTCGAAAGAGTCCAGGCTTGATGACTTTTAGAGTGTTTGCCCCTCTCCCCATGTCTCCATTTCATTTTTCTGTCAAGGAAGAGAACAGATAGTAGTCTCACCCTCCTGGGCTCTTTGTGAATAGTACATGAGTTAATAAACACAGATGTTTTGTGTAGTGCCTGATATATAATTAAAACTCCATCCATAATAAATTATTTATTTTTGTTATTTATCATATATATTCAGAATGATGAATAAATTAGAATAGTGCATATTAATAGAGAACAAAGCTTGAGCATCCACTACATACTAGAAACTGTGCAGAACTTACCAGAACCCTCTCTGTGATATGTCATGCATAATTAACCTGAAATTATTGTTACATCTTAGCAATGCATATTCACCTAGTAAATGTTATATAAATCTACAGCCTATCTTTGCCATATCCATACATTGGGTGAGTTATGCCTTGACCTGTTCTCAGAGAAGCCAGGAGCTTTTTAAACATAAACATTAAGGAATTTCCCTTGATGTGCTGTATTACCTAAAGTCAGCCTCGCTCACTGACATCAGTTTCACATTTAAGAATCCTTTGAGACACAAAGGGCATAGTGGTGTATGCCTCTGATTGCAGTACTCAGGAGGCAGAGCCAGGTGGATCTCTGTGAGTTCAAGGCCAGCCTAGTCTACAGCGTGAGCTCCAGGACAGCCAGCTCTTTACAGTGAGACCTGGTAGAGAGAGAGAGAGAGAGAGAGAGAGAGAGAGAGAGAGAGAGAGAGAGAGAGAGAGAGAGAGAGAGAGAATCATTTGAGGCCATTGTTAAATTTGTAGATTTCTGGTATCACCCTAGGATCTCCAGAGGAATCTAGGAATCAGTCTTTGTAATAAATGTGTCAGGTGATTTCATGCAACCTGACCACAAATGACACTTGCTGGGTTATAATAGGCAATTCTCTGCCAGAGTTGTGAGAAGAATGCAAAACCCCATGAAAATAAGACCAGATTTCTGATTCAGCAGATTTGGAATGATGCCTGAGAATCTGCATCTCAAATAAGGCTTCAGATAATGCTTTCAGAAAAAAAAAAAAACCTTTTGGCTTGCTAGGATAAATAGTCTTGGGACTCTGGAGATGTACAGGATTCAACAAGAATGGACGCTGTAAGAGATTTTTCTTGTCCTTCTAATCTAAGGTACTGCCAGTTCTGCATCTCACAAGAAGTCCACGGTTTTACCCAAGACTCATGTTCTACTTCATCAGAATGCAGTGTCTCATTTCTCATGCAAACACGAAAGACCTAACAGGGAAATGATGCAATTATGTTACCATTTCAGAAATCAAAGAAATAATTGTTTAATCAAATGCCTCTCTCTCCTCAGTACAAATTATGTTCTCACTTACCTATAGACTACTAGAGATTGCCTGGGAGAGTTACATTCATTCCTTTTAGCCAATAGCTTTGAGGAGCGGAAACAGTTGCTGAATTCGGAAGTACCACGATGGCAGAGGGATGCTGAATCGGCCTAGATCATGAGCCGGGTGTGGCAAAGAGGAAGAGCAAATTCTCAGAACCCATGTGAGGAATCAGATCACACATCAGGAAGGAGAGTGCAGAAAATGGAACAGCTCACAAAGGAAAGCAAGGCCTCCTTATGTTTCGCTCCTTTGCCCAGGACTGCTTTTCTTTTTCTCAAGGACTATTATACAAGGGATACACACTTATTTTAGGAGGAGAATGAGGGGTGGGAAGAGATGACAAGGAAAAAGAGCAATTAAAAGCTCAAGTAGAGCTCAACCATGTAACATTGTTAATATTTTAGAAGGAAATTCTCTTGTGTGCCTTTTTGTAAGTACAAACTGTCTCAGAAGTGAGATT
The DNA here is from genome assembly GCF_018167655.1 of Microtus oregoni. Classification (NCBI taxonomy): domain Eukaryota; kingdom Metazoa; phylum Chordata; class Mammalia; order Rodentia; family Cricetidae; genus Microtus; species Microtus oregoni. Next base: position 338,726 of record NW_024544751.1, on the reverse strand, counting down.
TCTGCATTCAAAGGCCAGTTATTAACCTGGCTGTCTCCTCATTTTCCTCTTTGTTACTAAAGGTGCTTTCAATTTTATGTGTTAAAAAAACTAACTGCACAGTTTTTGCAAGCAATAGGAAAACATAATCCTAAAATTGTGCAGTTAGTTTTGTTTTCTTTTCTTCATACACTGAGACCACTTTGCCAGCAGTGTTTTTTGGGGGGATGAGCAGTACTGTTCCATGAACCCAGGGCCCAGCTGAGGTCTAGCTGCGCTGTCTTCCCTGCCATGAATGTATAATCTAAACTCAGCCCTCTCTTCCCTAAGTTGCTTTTGCCAGAACAATAAGAAAAACTTTGCTGACTCCCCTGGAAGGGCTTCCCTTTTCTGAATGGAGATGGAGGAGGAGTGGATGGGGAGTAGAAAGGAGGCAGGGAAGGGAACAGGAGGAAAGGAGGGAGGGGAAACTGTGGTTGCTATGTAAAATAAATTTAAAAAAATAATTTAAAAAGTAACTGATATGCCAAGCAAGCACTGTGACACTGAGCTATATCCCAAACCTTTTCTTTTTTTAATCTTGAGACAGGGTCTTAGAAAGCTCTCAAGGCTGGACTTCACCTTTGTAACCTAAGCAAGCCTTGGATTTGTAATCTTCCTGCCTCAGTTTTCCCACTAACAGAGATTACCGCCCCTCACTACTAGGCCTGGCTTCACATTTTCAAAACATTATATTATAATACTCATATGTGGGTGAAGCCCTAACAGGTGAGAAAATACAGGCTTAGGGAAGGTGAAAAGATTAGCAAGGAATGGAGCCTTGATCCTATTAAGTGAATACCCAGTTCCAGGTCTACTCTACACACGCCCATAACTTTGGAAATGTGGCGACTGTGAGTGACTCTGTCTGCCATATGTGAGTGACAAGCCTCTGCCTTGTCTTCCGGTCCTGACTTTCTGTTTCCCACATGACCTGTTCTATAGTTAAGGCAGTTTCCACTGAAGTTTTTGTTTGGCTCACTGAGTTCTTCATTTCTAAAATCATCTCGGTTTGGATTTTTCCCAGCAGTTCTCTATCTTGGATTGACTCTCTTATTTGTTCATCCTAGAGTATATTCATGATTTCTTTAAGTTGTTTAAACTTACATTCAGTCCTTTGACTCCTTTGACTGGAAGTGCTTCCAGGTCATTTTCATTAAATACTATTACCATGGGATTAGCAATTGCTTGGTTTTTCATGTTGTTTCTGTTTCTATGCCTAGGCTTGTTCACTTGGAGTCGTTTGTTAGTTAAGGGGTTTCTTTCCTACTATCTTTCTTTGTTCAAGTCATTTTTCTTCGTTCCGTGGAGGTGTTTATAATTTTCAGGAGAGGACTACATTTTAGCAGATTTGAAATGCTACTCTTAGCTTCTGGAGCTCTAGAGGCCTCCACAAAACTAGGAACCGTCAGAAACACTAAGGTGAAACATCGCATTACTCAGTTGCCAAGGCAACCTCAAGACTCTTTCCTGAATTCAGGGCACATGCTGAAGGTCTACTAGTTTAACAGATTTTCATTTGTGGAGCTGATGTAGGAAGTTCCACAGGCAGACCCAGGAGAGGGAAGCCGGTGCCTCCCACCGGCTGGGCTCTGGGGTGGAATTCCTGGGAACTGTAGGTGAGCCTCGAGCAAGAGGCCAGCAGCTGGAGTGGAGCATGGTTCCTGAACAGTTTGGACAACCCTACACAGTAGGAGCAGGGAGCGGGGATTTGGCTCTTTGAATAGGAGGTTCCTCAGTAGCATAAGTAGGTCTGAGCAGGGGAAGCCAGTGTTTCCTAGTTGCTGTGGGAGGTTCAGATCTTGAGGGCTGGAGGAGAAAAATTCCTGGGAAACTATAAGTAGGTATTGTGTATGAGTTAATGACCAGAGTCTAAGGTTTATGATAATTTTTAATGCCTGAGTTTATTGGAAGAAGATTGCATATTTTTGTTACACTTAGTATAGAAAACTATGGCTACATTTTCCCCTCCACAAAACTAGGAACCATCAGAACCACTGAAATAAAACGTCGCATTGCTCAGTTGCCAAGGCAACCTCAAGATGCTTTCCAGAATTCAGGGCACACATTGAAGGTCTAATAGCTTGCTGATGGTGCGTTGTTGTTGTCGCCCCAATAAATAACGCAGTGGCAGAGTGCAGCTGCAGGAGGACACCCCCATTCTAACCTCTGCAGAATGAACAGCATGCTGCCTCCATGAACTCCCCATGGAGGAGACGAGACTTCTAGAGCTTTAGTAGCCCTGTTGGAAGGCTTGGTGAAGGGAAAGCAGTGGGTTCATCTTTTCCCACCTCCTAAATCCTCTATCATGGAGTCGAACAAACAGCAAGCGCTTAGAAAGGGTGAAGGTAGAGAGAGTGAGCTGGGGTGGGGACAAAAGGCGATGAGGGAAGAACGAAGACGCCAGAGAAAAACTCCTTCCTTCTTTAAATTTAGCCTTCGATTTCAATCTAATCATGAGACATTTCTGTTCCTTTATAATCATGACAAACCGCCACACAAGCCCAAGTTGAGCGAATTCCTCTGAGAACTCCACAGTGACGCTCAGAGGTTGTTAGCTGCAGTAACAGCAAATCGGTTCAGTAATCTGAAGAAATGAGTTGTTTTGGACCTACATTTTCTGAATCATTGAACAACTGTTTTGGGGAGGCATTACTTCTAGAAAACAAATATCTACTTCTCTACCATCTTACACAGAGCCTAGAAAACCCTATTTCATTATTTATAGTATTGGTTTGAATGGTTTGAACATGTACGTCTTTGCGTCATAGGATAAAGGAATTCTTGGGTTGGTTCAGGAGAAAAGCTGTCGGCACTAAGATCTTTAGTCCTGCTTTGTGGACCTCCGTTCTCTCCTCTCCCCCATTACACTACCTTGTTGTTCTCTAACATGAAGAGGGGAGAAATTAAGTGAATGACTTTGAAGAGTGATACACCACTTTGGAATTTTCTAAGTTGGCATTATCATCCTCGTTATCAGTGTTCTTGTAATCACTAAGAACCATGCTGTGGAGACCACATTATCACTCAAGAGATGGCCAATGGTTGAGAGCATTGGCTGCTCTTCCAGAGGACCCGGGTTCAATTCCCAATACCCATATGGCAGCTCACACCTGTCTGTAACTCCAGTTCCAGGAGATCTGATGCCAATGCACATAAAGTTAAATAAATGTTGTTTAAAAAAAAGAAAAAAAAAAAGAAGCCAGTGACTGGTGGACCAGCCCCAAGAGCGTCTATGACACAGTGAACATCATCGCTGAGGCATCTTAACATGAATGTCACCGAAGTTGAGGAGTCACTGAGGCCACAGTATGCTTCACTTTGTAATGTGACCAGAGCACAACAGTCCCTGTAGCTGTGTCCTTGACACCTGCGGGTACTCCAGGCACCCCCCGCCCCAGACTTAATAAATCTGTCTCTAAAAGTGAATCTGTCTCTAAAAAGAAAAGTTGAAAGCTGTTTTGGAGGTCACCTCTAGCTCTACCGTTCTAGGAGGCTGCTGTTTGAGATATGCTTTCGCTCTCATATGAAAGCCTCCAGTGCTATTTAAGGGATAATTATCACCACCAGATGGTGAAAATCGCAGCTTTATCAGTTTGGGTATAATCCTTTCTTTTTGAAGTACATTCCCCTACATTTCCCGGGCCACACTGGAAAGAGCTTTATGTTCAGAGAAAGTGCCAACATCAGTTACCAGCCCAAAAGGCTCTCTGTGCACCAAATTATTGGGAGATTCTGACACTTCCTCCTGAGGAAGCAAACACGAGTTGTCTGTCTTGGGAGTCCATCCACAGAAAGCAAGCTGGTGCTAATTAATGGAGCCCAGGGGGGAGTGTTCCTGAACTACAGGTGGGGAGGGTTGTGTGGAAATGTCTGAAGAAATTTCATTGATTCCCCCCCCTTCACTGTGTGGAGATCTCAGCATGCTTTGATGTGATTTCTTATGTAACCCAAAGTTGAACGAAGAAGCACAGAAATCCCGTCATCCAAGCCCTTCAAGCAGCACATGGAAACTGAATAAAGCGAAGGGATACGAGGGAGGCCTCCAGGGAGCGCCAGAAATTATAAGGCAAGCAGGAACTCAGCAGACAAATTTATGGAGGCCAGGTTTGAGAGAGGGCATCCTTGGTCCCCCTCATGCTGCAAGGCACCAAATCCAAAGGCTTAAACTGCACATCCCACCACAGCCCTGCTTGAGTAACTCGGCATTACTAGCCCACAGCCGTGTGACCTTGAGACGGAGTGCTCAAGGGTGAAGAATCTGGGTCCAGGTGAACAGACTGCCCTGGGTTTGCATTTTAATTATATCATTTATGAGCTGTAATGCGTTATGGGACCGACAGAACAGCTCTATGCATGTGTCTCCTCATTAGAATGAAGATCATACTTTTATTCTGCCACAGGGTTATTGAAGATTAAAGATAATGCACACAAAGCTCCCGATAATGGTGCTTGCGCCACGGTAGTCATAGCAACCATTAAAAGGTAGCTGTTTTTCTCTGTTCCGTGTGAAAAGAGCCAGACACAGAAGATCACATAGTCTATGCTTCCATTTATATGAAATATCCAGAATAGGTAAATCCATGGAGACAGAAAGTAGATTAGTGGTTGCTAGGGCCCGGAGAGAGGAAGGAATGGAGAGTGGCTGCTAATGGACAGTTTCTTTGGGGATGATGAAAATGTTCTAAAATTAGGGAATTGATCATGGCTGTGTAACAGGAGACATAACAAAAAAAAATCACTGAATCATAGACGTTGGAAAGGTAATTTTTATGTTATGTGGATTATATCTATTTTCTTTTTTAAAAAGTAAATGACCTGTTCTTTAGTTTATGGGTATAAATAAACACGAAAATTCTAAGATGTGAGCAGTAACAGGACCTACTTCACAGTTTTTATTTTGTTTAGTAAGTTCTTTTCTAATTTAGAGTATGTTACTACATTGGAAACGTTTAAAATGTCTGCTACACAAATATTACTGTTATTGTCATTATCTTAATCATCATTTTATTATAGAGAACATGGTTTGATAATCAAGCCAGCATATGTTATAATGATTAATGGCGCAGTCATTAGATGAAGACTATCTTGATAAAAACCCTCACTCCATCATTTATGTGACATTAGGCAGGCTTTCAGATCCTCTTTCCTTAGCTTCTCCATCATTCAAATGAAGGTAATAATAATTCAGACCTAATGAACTGTCAGAACATTAAACGACAAATCCCCAAGAGTGCTATTTGGCTTTAGGTTTCAGAAATTTAGCTTAATTTGCCTTAAACCAGATAGGTATAAAAGAAAAGAAAGAAATAAAAGAGTGAAAATAATTTATACAAATCAAGATGGGAGTAAGAATAAAAGAGGAAGGTGACAGAAAGAGACAGAGAGAAACAGAATAATGGCCTGTCAGCCATTATTCCTGTGCACATGCTTCCCACAGACTTCTCTGCCCAAGCTTTCCTCTGGACTTTCTGAGATTATTATTCATATTTTTAATGGAAACTTCTTCAGGCTCCTTGGTAATGGGCAGACAGAATGCAAAGCAAGAGTACATTGCCTTCTATACTTGCTTTTATCTCTGCTTCCTAGAAGTATAAATTTCATGAGGGAACTACATAAAATATTTTAATAACATAACATTTTTGCCAAATGAGATCATTTGTGGAGATTTTGTAAAGGGGCCAACATATACCCTCAAAGGCTAAGGTTTCATTAAACAAATACAACAAGACCAGAGAACAAGGCCTTGGACTGAACATTTGTAGATTTTGGAATACACAAGGATCCTAGAACAAACCTCCAATGAATATTAAGTGGTGTGTGTGTGTGTGTGTGTGTGTGTGTGTGTGTGTAGATTTCTGTGTCTGCATTTGTATATGTGTCTCTGTGTGTGTATCTGTTCCTCTCTCTGTGTGTGTGTGTGTATGTAGGTTTCTGTGTCTGCATTTGTATGTGTGTCTCTGGGTGTGTGTATCTGTGTCTGTGTGTGTGTGTGTGTGTGTAGGTTTCTGTGTCTGCATTTGTATGTATGTCTCTGAGTGTGTGTGTATCTGTGTCTGTGTGTGTAGGTTTCTGTGTCTGTATGTGCATGTGTGTCTTTGTGTGGATACATGCATGTGCTAAATGTACCCGTGCCCCCTGCACCTGAGAGTATATATCAGCTAGTATCCCATAATTTTATATTCTTTCTTTATGTAGATATTAACACTTACCTATTCTTTATTTTTAAAATGTATTTATTAACTTTATGTGTATGCTTACTTTGCTTCCTTGTATGTAAGTGTACCATATGCATGCGGCAGCTGCTATGTAGGTACTGGGAGTCGAACCCGAGTCCGCTGGTAGCACAGATAGACACTCTTAACCTCCAAACCATCTCTTCAGCCCCTCGCCCAAAAACAGAAAGAAGTGTTAGAATCTGTTTTCCATTTGGCTTAATTTGCCAAGGCCAAGTTGACAAATGAGGGTAAAAGTGGGATCAGGATGTGACTATTCACTGGCCTCCTTCTTCATCATATTTCTGTAAGTAAAGAAGCCAAGGGCTTCTACCGTATTTGGAATTTTTTTCTCTTAACATGACAGAAAGATGCGTTAGTTCAGGTTCTCAGAAACACTGCCCCATTTTGGCAAACCTGTCACATCTTCACAATCATAGAAAGAAAATGACATCTTTAAAATTCTCTTTGAAATTCTCTTTTACCATTTTCTGGCTTCCGTTAAGCTGCCAAGGAGCTGAAAACTGTTGACCGTGAACTCACAGTACTGAGTGAGGTGGCTTCCTCAGCAGTCTGTGCTTCTGTAATTTTTGCATTTCTCATTTTACTTCAGATTAGGATGGACCCAAGTGCCCTGTATGTAAGACCTGAAATTTTGAAATTGATATATTGAAAAACATAGGTAAAACACTTCCAAATATTGGCAAGGCAGGGACTTTCTGAGCAGAATTGCAGTAGCATGGGAAAGAAGGCCAAGAATTGGTAAATGGGATGCCATGAAATTAGGAAGCTTCTGTACAGCACAGGAAATGGCCACCAAAGCAAAGAGGCAGCCATTATACACAATGGGACATCAGGCAATAGATTAATATCCAAGATGTATAAAGAGCCATAAAATGCAAGCGGCCAATAAATTCCAGGAAAACCGTGTCCAACAGCTTTAGCCACTGGAGAAATGCAAACTAAAGCTACTTTCAAATCCCATGTCACCCCAATCAGAATGACCATCTCCAAGAAAGCAAATGACAGCAAGTGCTGATGAGGATGTGAGAAAAGAAGCCCACTTATCCTCTCTTGTGAGCATGCACACATGTACAGTCACTGTGGAAGTCAGTATGGAGGCTCCTCAGAAACCGGAAACAGAACTCGCCTTTGAGCCAGCTACATCATTCTTGAGTATATACCCAAGGACTCTATATGAACAGACCACAGAGATACTTGTTTCTAGTTACACCATTCACAACAGACAGGAAATTGAGCCAACTTTGGTGGCCATTAACAGGTGAAAGGATAAGAAAATGTGGTATATATGCACAGTGGAATTTTTATTTTATTTTTAAAATCTAAATATAAGTTCATATTTTTCCTCTTCCCTTTCCTCTCACCAACCTTCCCCATAGTCTCCACTTTCTCTCAAATCCATGGTCTCTTTTTGTTATACATGAATATATATATATGTGTGTGTGTGTGTGTGTGTGTGTATGTGTGCATGTATATATAAAACATATAATTGAATATACACACGAACACATAAATAGTTAAATATAACCTGCCCAGTAGTTTAGTGTCATTTCTAAGTACAGCATTCCAGACTTGACTACTCAATATTGGGTAATCAAGCGTGGGGCTCATCCCAGGGGAAGACTAATTGCCCTGCTCTTGGCATTCTTCAGCTGCCTCTAGTTCTTTTTCTAGGAGTGGAACCCCTTGAGCTTCCCCCTCCCACCTTTGCGTGGTTGGTGGTATCCGTGTTTAGGTCTTGTTTAGGTCACCATGCTGTTGAAGTATCATGGGTAAAACTTCTCTGACATTTCCAGGAGACACAATCTCCCGCAGATTTCCTATTCCTTGGATTCTTACAATCTTCCCCTGACGCACCCCTATGTTCCCCAAGCCTTAGATGTAAGAATCGTGTTGTAGATGTTTCCACGCAGAGCTGGGCACCCTGTGATCGGTTGCTCTCTGTATTTTAAACATTTCTGGATTTCTGTAATGTTCTCTGACTATATTACTTATGTAGATGGCAAGATTTACTCTGTAAGTCTATCAATAAATAGAAGGTGTAAATACTCTTTCTTGTATCCTCCAGTATGAACATAGATGGGCATACCTGCTAATGCATGCACACTCTATATCGATATATATATATATATATATATATATATATATATATTATGGGTAAGATTAAAAATCCTAAATGCTTTCAAATACCTTTGATTCTACACAAATAAAAATGTAAGGATAATTTGATGTAAAGGCACATGTCTGTAACCCCAGCAATTGACAGGCAAGGCAAGAGAATCATGAGTTCCAGGATTACATAGCAAGTTTAAGGCCAGCCTGTTCTAGATAGGAAGTTCCAGCCAAGACTGAGCTACATAATGACACTCTTAACTAAAAAGCAAAAGGAAGGAAGGAAGAATTTGAAAGAGAACAAGGAGAGATACGTGTGAGGGAGGAAGGGAAAGGGGAAATACTGTAAATATAATGTCAAAAATTAAAAAAAAAAGTGGAAAAAAGATAAACCTGAGTTCTACTTCCCCGAATATTTCCGAGTGTGCTTCATTACAAGGCATTAAATGAGATGGTGAAGGTGAGCAATACTCAGACCCTGTGTGCTGGGGAGGTTGCTCCTATTCCTTGTACTTGGACAGCGGTTCTGCCTCTTAGCTCCACTGAGAAAGATGGACAGACTTCACAGTGACTCCTGTCGGTTGGCTCATTCTGAAAGGGAAATCCTTCCCATTTTATGGTGAGAGAAGGTTCAATTCACTGTCAAAACTCCCAAAATTGTTCTCCCCTCATCCTCCAAGTGTACCTCAGTGCTAAGATGGCAACGTGGCTTCCAGCAAATGGGAGATCACAGATTTCCCCTCCGTGACATCACCTTTGGGGAGTAGCCTGTGGCAGAATTGGGAGCCCTGCTCTCTCCTGGTTGATCTCAGCTTCAGGGGCCTTACAGCCTTGCACAGCTACCTTAGGCCCACTGAACATTTTGGCACTTTCAGGTGCTAGAATTTTCAAATAATTTTATCCCGGTGGCAAGGAGTGGCAGAGGCAACTTGCGGGGCCAGAGGTTGGATTTTCCATGACATATACAAAGCATGCCTGCAGGGGGAGACACAGGGCTGTCCATGTGAGCCAGCACGCTTGCTGCTTATTTGCCTTCACTTCAAAACACATATGCTTAGCGTTATGACTTCTGCTTTCCACTCGCCCCTGTGAATCCTGGGAATGGGGGGGGGGGACATAAATACACACAGAGAGAGACTGACTCACAACGCACGGGGAGGACAGCTATAGTTTTCTTCTTCCCATTGTAATTGACAATATAATTTTAGGAAATATTTTATGTCCTTTGTGGGCATTTATGTCTGTGTATCTCATGAGTACCTGGTGCCCGTGGAGATCAGAAGAGGATGTCACATCCCCTGGAACTGGAGATAGACAGTTGTAAGCAACCATGTGGGTTCTGGGTCTTGAACCCAGGTCCTTTGGAAGAGCAGCCTCTGTTCTTATCTGCTGAGCCATCTTTCCAGGCCCGTCAAGAAATATTTTAAAGGAAAAAAAACAGGGAAAATTTATGAATTATTGCTTAGCACGGTGGTAACTAGTCATTTGTGCTCCTGGGGAAACAGTCACCACACCTGCCATTGTGTTTAAAGTCAGGCCTTTAAGGGCAAACATTACAAGGCTGTGTGTTTGTTCCACCTACATGTGAGGAAGTGCACAGATATCCTCTTTGCAAAGCATCATGGTCAGAAACTGCACCATGTACAACCTGAGCAAAGTGTGTGGGGCCATCTATGTGTAGGTGCCAACTCTGCCTGGAGCCAGGGAGAGAGACCAGATGGTTGGGAGGGTTCCTGCCTCTCAGTTTAGCAGATGGAAATATACCAGGAAACATGGCATGCTGGTTTCTCTGCGCATGCCAGTACATGAATAACCACCCTTCCTTCAGGCCATGCATTCACTTCCTGTGGCTACCCTAACAATTTACCACAATCATGGGGATTTCAAGCAATGGGTATTTCTCCTTTCAGAGGTCTGGAAGTCAAAACTCCAAAATAAGGCTGTTGCGGGACCCACGCTCCCTCTGAAGGTTGAGGATTCTAAGTCCTACCCTGCTTCACCCAGATTCTTGTGGCTCCAGATGTTCCTGGGCTCGAGGCTGCCCTGCTCTACCCTCCAATGCCACCTCCGATGGATGGCATTATCTTCTGTCTCCAACATCCCTCTCCTTCCTCCCATAACCATTGGGTTTCAGGACCACCATAAACCTGGGCTAACCTCAACTTCTGTATCCACATGACACCACATTCGCAGACTGGAGACACTTGGGGAAGACGCAGTGTTACTTACCTTAGGCCGTGTATTCAAGTTTTCTCATGGAACATTTGCTCACTACAAATTTGCAGACATGCCAGGATCACTTTTTTTTCTTTCTTCATGCCTCATGAACTAAGGCTAAAGATAGAAACCTCGTTTAAGGGGTTGGGAGTGTATCTCAACTGATACAGTGCCTGCCCAGCATGCAGAAAGCCCTGGGTTTGATTCTCCAGCACTGTAGAAAACCAAACATGGTGGCCCAGGTCTGTAATCCCAGCACTTGGAAGGTGGAGGCAGGAGGATCATAATCCTTGGCTACACAGAGAGTTTAAAGCTACATGAGACCCTGGGCTACATGAGACTCCATCTCAAAAACCTAAAACCTCAGTGAAGACATAACCATAACTGTAGTTTTGACTTAGAAGCAGGGCATTCTGCTTGACTGGGAAGTGCCCTTGCTGTCACCAGACTAGGCGTTACATGTGGTGTTAGATTTAGTGAATGGGTATGATAGTGACACCTAGGAGTCTGAGGCAGGAAGCAGGAGCAATCCCTGCATTCGGAAAAAATTATAAAGAAAAAAGAAATTTTATTCATCTATAAGCAGAAGAATTATTCATGGGTAAAACTGATGGAGGAAGGTCATTGGTTAAATAAAAAGAGCGAGAGGAGAGCTGTGGAGTCTGAGCTCACTTCCTCTTCCTCCCAGCGTTCTGTTCTGTTTACTCCTCCCACCTATCTTCTAACCAATGAGGGCCAAGCAGTTTCTTTTTATTTAACCAATGACCTTCCTCCATCATAAAACCACTTTCCCTGAGTAACTTGGGCTTTTGATTCACTGCGAATAAATGCTCTAGCTCAGTGTTAGAAGAGATGCACACTGCTCTCACACTGGAAGGACAAAGCAGGGGCTACTGGCCTAGTGTGCTTTAAATGCTGTCACGGCTCAAGGGTGAAGAGGAAGGATGGTTTCATATTCGTTCACTGGAAGGTCAGTTCTTGTGAGGACCACTCTGCTTCGGAGCACCAATGCCTTTCCCAGTATTCCCTTTGGCTGGACTGCTCTCGCCCCTCCTGTTTGCCGGGGGAGAGAGAAGGTGAGCATTTATACTTTAAAGACTAGCAGATGATGGGTTGGGTGTTGTTGTTGTTGTTGTTTTGATTGTTTGTTTTGTTTGGTGGTTTTTTTTTTTGCAGATGATGTTTTTAGCAAAAGAAAAAGTCAGAGGAAGAGAGAAGGAAAACAATACTTTTAACAACAACAAAAAAATGTGTATGTTCCACCTTGATTTCACAAATGTTTTAGAATGTATGTTTAAGATAAGGAAAGAAGGCTGGAGAGATGGCTCGAGAGTTAAGAAAATGTCGTCCAGAGGACTCAAGTTCAATTACTAGCATGGTGTGAGACAGCACACAGCTGCAGGGGGATGGAAGTTTTCTAACCTCTTTGGGCACTTGCATTCATATATGTACATATGTACATACATACACACATACATACATATCACATAATTCAAAATAATAAAAATAGATTTTTTAAAAAAGAAAAGAATTGGCTATCTACCCTGTCATTTGTGTGCTGTGGTTGCTTGGACTGACAGGTAAAGAGAGGTCTACTGACTCAGAAAACGACTGGAGTCCAGCACAGCTCCAACAGACATGGTGTAGAGGGGACCCCAGTGGGGGTCTCCTGTGTTGTGCTTCCTCTCCCTGTATTGGAAGCTCTTGGATTTTTAGAAATCACTGAGGTAGAAAAGGAAATCTAGCAATGAGGGGGTTGGGACAGTGAATAAATCAGGAAGAGAATTTTAAAATAGCTAAAATCAAATGAAAATGAATGTCCAACTTCCCAGAAGCTCTGGGAAACCTCTGAGAAACCTTTATACTTATGAATGCTTATAAACCCATAAGTCACAAAAATTATAAAATCAGAACACTATCAAATAAATAATCTCATGATGTATCTCAAGGTCTTAGAAAATCAAAAAGAAGCAAAGCCTGAAAGCCGTAGACAGCAGGAAAAAACAAAGCTCAATTAGAAATTAATAAAATGGAGATCAAAGTGTAGAAAGAAACAGTTAGCTCTTTGGAAAGATTAAGAAAACAAGATTGACAAACTTTGAGCCTAACCGAGCAATGGAAACAGTAAAGGTTGAAGTTATAAAATCGGGGGTGAAATGGGACCACTACAACAGACGTCCATGGAGTCGGAGACATGTTAGGAAATATTTTGAAAAGTTACATTGCAAAAAAAAAATGGGAGCTCTAAAATGAAGAAATTCCTGAATACATATGATATACCAATTAAATCAAAATATATAAATGACTTCAACATATACCTGACCACAGCTTATAGTAGAAAGCCGTAGTGACACAACAAAGGGCTACTGGAACAAAAACAGAACGAAAAAGACACGTGGACCAGGGGAACAGAATTAAGGGCCCATAAATAAATTCACACTGTGAGAGCCATCTGATTTTTTGACAATGGTGTGAAATACTTATATTGAAAAAAGACAACTTCTCTAACAAGTGGTGCTAGGAAGTACAGATATTCCATGTAGAAAATGAAACTACCTCCCAGGCTTGGTCTCTACAGTGCACATTTTATCTTCTCCTCCTTGTCTTCGAAATTCCCTCAAGAATGTTCCATCAGTCTCTGCTTATAAAAGTCAAGGGCTAGTAAAGTGAGCATCCAAACGGCCTAGGCTCCCCCAAAGCCAGTACGTGCAGTAGGATCAAAAACCCATTGCCATTGTTCTTGAGTTCTCAGTAGTCCTCATTGTCCGCTATGTTCAGAGACTCCGGTTTTATCCCAGGCTTTTTCAGACCCAGGCCAGCTCACCTTACTAGACCTGGAAGGAGGTGGGTGGTCCTTGGACTTCCCACAGGGCAGGGAATCCTGATTGCTCTTTGGGCTGATGAGGGAGGGGGACTTAGTTGGGGGAGGGGGAGGAAAAGGGGAGGCGGTGGTGGGGAAGAGACAGAAATCTTTAATAATTAAATAAATTAATTAATTAATTAAAAAGTCAAGGGCTTCTCCAACCCAAATTCATCATAGCATGCCTCTTCCCTTGACATCTGTGACAAGCACAAACCATCTTTTCAATGGCACTTCCTGACCTGTTGCCTCACCATACCTCAGTAATAACTAAAAAGAAGTAAATTAATATATACTAAAAGACAATTCACCCCCAGAACCCAACAGTGACTTCATACCCTGACCAGATTTCACCAGATCCAACCCCTCTACCACTGATATATCATCCTTAGCTCATGACTTAAAACATAAACCTCAAATATTTCAGAGATGTCACACCATGAACATAAACATCTTCTATCTCCGGCTCAAAGTTGGAACAGGCTCTCAAAGGTTCAAGGATATGATGCTCTAATCTCAGATGACAAATACCTCAGAACCAAACTTGGCTTATAGATACAAGTTCTAGAAAATTAAGTCTTCAGACCTTTAACATAGGCCTTATAAATAAGTCAGACTTAATCATGGAACAGATTTCCAAGTCCACATACATCATACACAGATATCACTCAAACTCAAATCTTAGAAAACAGAGAGTCAAAGCATTTTAAAACCCTATGCTTTTAAAAAGACTCAAAATACCCATGACATCTTACTTTGGCATACAGAATTCAAAACTCCCACCTGAATACAACAAAAATGTATTTCACACAAACCATGAAGCAGAAACTCTTACAGAGTGCAGAGGCAATGCCATCCCCAATAGCCAAAAAGCTGAATGCAACCAGAGTTTCTATCAGTTGATAAACAAAATGTGATTTTGTGTGTGTGTGTGTTCGTGTGTGTGTGTGTGTATGTGTGTGCGTGCATGTGTGTGTGTGTTCGTGTGTGTGTGCATGTGTGTATGTGTTCGTGTGTGTGTGTGCACGTGTGTGTGTGCACGTGTGTGTGTGCATGTGTGTGTGTGTTCGTGTGTGTGTGTGGGTGTGTGTGTGTGTGTGATACAGTAATGATGAATAGTTTTATGTCAACTTGGCACACAAACTAGAGTTACCTGAAAGGAAGGAACCTCACTTGAGAAAATGTCTCCATAGTATCTGACCATAGGGCATTTTCTTAATTAGTGATTGATGCGGGGGGCCCAGTTCATTATGGAGGGTGCCTCCCCTGGGCTGGTGGTTCTGGATTCTATAAGAAAATGACTGAGCAAACCATGGAGGCAAACAAGTAAACTGCTCCTCTCTATGGTTTCCACATCAACTCCTGCCTCCAGGTACCAGGCCCAGGCCCTGTTTGAGTTCCTGTCCCGACTTCCTTCAGTGATGAACAGCGGTGTGGAAGTGTAAGCCACACAAACCCTCTCCTCCCCAACTTGCTTTTTGTTCATGGTGTTTCACCACAGCTATAGAAACCCTAAGTAAAACACAGTATTGTTTTCTAAGGAAGGTAATTCTGCACATGCTACAACATTGATAAAATTTAAGGGCACTGTGGCCAGTCACAAAAAGATAAACACTAGAATATTCCCCTTTTATGAGGTACCTGAGGTAGTCAGGTTCACAAAGACAGTGGAAGGCAGTGGAAGAAAAGATAGTGGTCAGGGACCAGGGCAGGGTGAAGAGAAGATGCGGGGGGGGGGGATATTGTCAAATGGTTATTTATAAAATTTTACTTTTCAAGATGAAAGTGTTATAGCAATATGAATATGTCTAACACTGCTAGAGTGTATCCTTAAAGTACATGAGATAGTGGATTCTGGAATATGGATTTCATGACAATTAAAATACACAATGTATATATGTATTATGCCAGGCAGTGGTGGCACAAACCTTTAATCCCAGCACTAGGGAGGCAGAGGCAGGCAGATCTCTGTGAGTTTGAAGTCAGCCTAGTCTACAGAGTGAGTTCCAGGACAGCCAAGGCTACACAGAGAAACCCTGTCTTGAAAAAATGAACAATGTATATATATATATATATATATATATATATATATATATATATATATATGTGTGTGTGTGTGTGTGTGTGTGTGTGTGTATGTATAAATATATATACATTTGTATACACGGTGTATATATGTATATATGCATATGTGTAAATGTATATATCCATTTGTGTGTATATATATATATATACACACACAAAAAAACATATTAACTAGATCATCCATGTCCTTGGTCCATTTATCCCCTGGGTTCTTCACCTAGGACCGATCTATAGCTCCTCCGAAGTACATACATACAATGATCTACCAAACTCCTAAGCCTGCCCTGAGCAGTTTTTTCAACTAAGTCTTGACCTTTGGACCTTCACATTTGTCTCTGCATTGTGTGACTTTCAGCAAGACTCTCCCTCCTCCATGCGTGCTCCCTTCCACTATCTAACCAGATCCCCTATTCGCTATCATCCTCCAGGTACTGTCTGCTCACAGTGGCCTACCTTGAGCAAGAATCCTGTCAGGTCAGTTCAGTCACATGCCTGCTCTGTAACTTTTCATAAACTGACTCCCCATGCTGTTCCATGAGTATAAATTTCCATTGGCAAATTTTATACTCAGAACTCAGCCTAGTTCCATTCCAAGGCTCATTTTCCCTGTTGCAAAAGTTCTGGATAAAATCTGTTTTGGCTCTTTCCTTTGTCAAATTGCTTAGTCACCATAGCTCGTAGGCATCCTCCACCCCATAGATGATATTTGGAAATCGCCAGAACACTGATCTGACTATCAGGGGTCACCTATGTTATCATCCTCTTTCTTGAAGACAAAGAACAACAAAGCAGCAATGAGTAAACAGAGACACAATAGTGGGCATTTATGTGAAAGAAGGGAGTGGTTACAGGATGTGTACAGCCCAACCAAAGGCACTCTTTCTATCATCTCTTCCACTGAGCTCACTCTTCCCATGTGTGATCAAAATTTATTGGTGTCGAGCCCACATCCACCCATTGGAGACTCAGCCTCTTGGTGAGAGCCTAGGGTTCCACCAGTTCTTTCTGGCAGTCCTTTCAGCCTTGCTTTCAAGCTCACCTCCATTGCTTTCTGATTCCAATCCACAGTGCTTTCCTCTAGCAGGAACCCCCAGGAAGCCTCCTAGGCTGGAACTCATGTAGGACACTTCTATCCTCCTTCCTATTATCCGGTTCAGCCTCTCCACCTTAGTCCTGCCGCAGTCTGCCTGCCTGAGTTTCTCCTCCCATCCCCATGGGACTTGACCTCTTGATGCAGACAAAGGGCCCTCCTAGTTCTTCCCCACCACACCCTCACTCAGCCTTCCCTTCTGCCATCTCTATTCCTTTGTGACTCCCCTCCAACCTGCCAGGGACTGCACACCCAGTACTCTGGCTAGGACCCAGAGTAGGCAACAGCAACCAAAGAATGGGAACACCCATCCATCAAAACTAGAGATCAACACCAGGAAACACTTCAAATATCATAACTCCAGATGCCTAGATCCCAATGCAAAAATACAAACATGAACAGAAGCCCGCAACCTTATTGTTTTAGGCTTTAGAAAAGCAATTTAGCTGAAACACAAGACAAGCAGTTCAGAATCACAATTTGAATAATTCAAAGACCTTAAAGGGGATATGAATGAATGTCTTAATGAAAACTGTGAAAAACAGAAACAATTAAAGGAAATAATGGAAACAATTCAAGTAGAACTTAGCAACAAAAGAGAATCATCAAGAGAAGGAAACCAACCCTAAAATAAAACTGGAAATGAAAAACTCAGGATCTCAAGCAAACACTTCAGACGTAAGCCTCACCAACAAGACATAGAAGAGAGCATTTCAGATCTGGAAGACAACATAGAAGAAATGGATAACTCAGTCTAAGAAAACACTAAATTAGTTAATTAATTAAAAAACAGACACAAAACCTCCAGGAAATCTGGGCCACTATGAAAAGATGAAATCTACAGATAATAAGTATTGTGAAAGGACATGAAATCCAGGCATAGAAAACATAGAAGAAAATTTACTCTGTAGACCAGGATGGCCTCAAACTCAGAGATCCATCTGCTTCCTGAGTGTGCCAGCACATCTGGCCTGAAGAAAGTCTCTTCAATAAGAAAGAGAGATGCCTATCAAGGCAAGAGGCATGAAAAGCACCAAGTAGACAAGACCAGGGGGTAGCACAAATTCTAATTGTTCTTCATAAAAACCCGGAGTCAGATATTAGGAGGCAAAAGCTGAGAGAACAGAGAAGCCCTGCAGCCAAGCACTAGAGAGACCTTTCATCTCTACAGAATCCTCAGACCAAAGGGCGATCCTGTCCTCAGACTACTTCAGACTGAACTGGGTTCCTGTCTCCTCCTGCCTTATATTTCTCTCTCCACCCAGCCATTTCACTCCTGTCTCCCCCTCCCTAGTGCTGGGATTAAAGGCTGGGATCCCAAGTGCTGGGATCACCTTTGTGTGAGCTCTGCTTCTCTTTTAGACTGGATCAATTTTGTGTAGCCCAGAGTGGCCTTGCACTCACAGAGATCTGTCTTCCTCTGTCTCCCATGTCCTGGGATTAAAGGTATGTGCCATCACGCCCTGGCCTCTAGAGTCTTAGCTCTGCACTCTGATCTTCAGGTAAGCTTTTTTTGTTAAAACACAAACAAAAATCACTACACCAGGATAAAAGGATGAAAAGTTATTCTAAGTACATGGAACCAAGAAACAAACAGGCATAGGTATTTCAATATCTAACAGAATAAACTTCAAACACAAATTAATCACTAGAGATAGGAAATGACACTATATACTCATCAAAGAACAACTATACCAAGAGGACATTGCAATTCTAAACCAAACACATGTACCCAAGTACAAAACAAACACTACTACAGCTAAAATCACACACAGTAATTAATAGTGGATGCTTCAATACCCAACTCTCACCAACAGACAGGTCATCTCGGCAGAGAAATGCTGGAGCTAACTGATGTCATAAACCAAAGAGACCTGACAAATAGCTACAGGACATTCCACCCAAACAATAAAGGATACGCTTTCTTCTCAGTAGCTCATGGGACTTTCTCCAAAACTGACCACATAGTTGGATACAAATCAAGTCTCAACAGACACAAGAAAATTAAAACCAGACATTCTCTCTGACCACCATGGATTAAAGCTGAATAGCAACACAAACAGAAAGTTTACAGACTCATGATCTGAACAATTCTCTATGGGAAAATGGCCTAAATAGAAATCGAGAAGGAACATAAAAACTTTTTAAAACTGGATGAAAATGAAAATACAATATACTCAAACCTATGTGTCACAGTGAAAGTAGTTCTACGAGGCAAGTTTTTAACACTAAGTGCTTACACACAAAACAACCTGGAGAAATTTCATATTAATAACCTAACAATACAGTATAAAGGTCTAAAAGACAAGAAGAAATAATATCCAAAAAGAGTACATAGGAAAAATACTCAAACTCAGGGCTGAAAATTAAGCAGAAATAAACAAAACAAAAAATACAAAGAAACAATGAAGAATTGGTTCTTTGATATATTTGACACGACTGACAAACCTTTAGCCAAATTAAACAATGAGAAAGAGAAAAGATCCAAATTAATAAAAATGGAGATAAAGGAGAGATATTACAATAGACACCAAGGAAATTCAGAGAATCATAAGGACATACTTTTTGTTTTGTTTTGTTTTTCAGGACAATGTTTATCTGTGTGTAGCCTTGGCTGTCCTGGAACTCGCTCTGTAGACCAGGCTGGCTTCAAACTCTCTGCTTCCTAAGTGCTAGGATTAAAGATGTATGCCACCACTGCCTTATAAGGATATACTTTAAAAAATCTGTATTCTACCAAACTGGAAAACCTAGAGAAAATGTATATATTTCTTGATCTATCTGGTCAGTCTTAAAGTTTTATGACTTTGACCTTAATAATCCACATAGAAAGCCTCTTCTGCCCTCAGGACCTTATTATCCTAAGTATACTGTTGTAATACCCTCCCAACTACTCTCCTTAAGTCCACTCTGATGCCTTGATTTAAGCAATTTCATTGCAATAGAAAAGATGGGCCATCCAAAGTATTCAAATTTTAAAAGTTGAACTAATGGACCATTGCATTGGTTTCTTTTCTGTTGCTATGATAAAACACCATGCCCAAAAGCAACTTATGAAAGGATTTGTTTGAATCTACAGTTACAGACAATAGTCCACAAGAGAACAGCAGCCAGAGCAGAGAGCCGAGAGATCACATCTTCAACCATTACATGGAGCCGCGAAATAACGGAAAGAGGGGCCAAGGCTTCCTAATTCTCAAAGGCCACCTACAGTGATGTACTTTCTCCAACAAGGCTCTACCTCCCCAAACCTTCACAACCTCCCCAAAGAAGTGCCACCCACTGAGGACCAAGCGTTCAAATACCCGAACCTGTGAGAGACACTTGTCATTCAAACCACCACAGCCATGCATGAAGGTTTGACCAAAGTGAAAAGAACCAGCTAAAGAATGATGTTACGCCAGGGAAAACAATATTAAGAACATGTTGCCTTTCCCTATATGTGAAGAAGCAAGGGGGAGAAGCAGTGCTGCCCACCCAGGGGCCAGAATTAAAGCACTGGCAAATGGGTAATCAGACAAGAACTCTGGCTCTTGTAAGACAGCTAAGCAGGGAGTGGGGGACAGGAAGGACACACAGACAGATCGATATGCCCACAAACTCTCCGTTTAAATATACTCAGATTCTCTAGAACATACTTTTTCCCAGCCTGCCCCTCACACAGATACATTGTTCTACTTCAACCACAAGTTAGAAACACATCATCGTTTTGAACCCATGGCTCCAAATTCTTTTCCAGTTTTTTCATCAAGAAGTGGTGCCTAGCTGACCAGAGATGCTGGGAGCTCATGGACTCTGGACCTTCATGGAACTGACCAAGGCCCTCTGCGTGTGGATGACAGTTGTATAACTTGGTCTGTTTGTGGAGCTTGTAGCAGTAGGATCAAGACCTCTTCCAGGCACTTCAGTTGGTTTTGGGGACCCTATTCCCCATGCTGGGTTGCCTCTCCCAGCCTTGATGCAGGGAAAGGAGCTTGGTCCTTCCTCAGGTTGATGTTGTCAAGCTTTGTTGACTCCCATGAGAGGACTGCCCCTCTCTAAATGGAGGCTGAGGAGAAGTGGATGCAGAGGTGGGTAATTGGGAGGCAGGGGGCGGGAACTGGAGGAGAGGAGGGAAGAAAAATTGTGGTCGGTATTGTTAGGAATATTTCTTGGGACAAGCCTCTCCGCCGACGCAAATAATTCCAATCAGTCCAAATTAGACCAAATAAAAGATGTCCTTGTTTAATGCAGCGTTCCCGGATGGCTCCAGGAAAGCATGGCGAGGGGAAGAAAGAGGAGGGGAGACCACTGTTCATTCTCTGGGGGCAACCTAAATAGCCTGTGAGTGTGGTCCTGACCCCTCCTGGGGAGGGGTCACTGCTTGCTGGGCTTTCCCGGAAGTGGACTCTGGACTAAGGCAACTCCCAGGGGAGGGGGCTTGAAATGGATGCCAGGGGCTGGCGTGACACTTGGAACCAAACATTCCAAACTCCTTGGATATAGGGGTGTCAGGGCGCTGGGGTTTCACTTCCAACCAAACAGGTATGTAAAAATAAAAGGAAAATTTTAATTAGTAAATAAAAAAAAGAAGTGTCTAACTCTTCACCATTTAAATATGGGTCAGGCTTAATGACTGATCTCAACAGATGATACTTCTGCTACAAGGAAGCCCAAGAGAGAGTGTGTGTGGGTAAATATTCTAGCCCAAAGCCTCTATAGAGTTCTGTAAAGGAACAAAAGAAAATTTCCCCTATCCATCTCAGGTTCTCTAGCCAGGGCTGTCACAGAGATCCGCCTGCCTCTGCCTCCCAAGTGCTGGGATTAAAGGTGTGCATCCCACCACCCAGCCAAGACAGATGTTTTTTAAAGTTATTTATTACCTTTTGTTCTTATGGCTATTTTACCTCCATGCCCGTCTATGCACTGAGCGCACGCTGTCCTTGCAGAGGCCAGAAGAGGGCACTGGATAACCCAGAACTCGAGTTACAGAAGGCTGTGAGCTGCCATGAAGATGTGGGAACTCAAACCCAGGTCTTCTGGAAGAGGAGCCAGTGATTTTAACCTGAGACACATCTCTCAAGTCCCACCAAAGACAGATCTGAGGAGAATATAAACTGAGGATTATCAATGTATTCATCCCGTATGTGTCCACGGGAATTGTTAGACCTGAGTAGCCAGAAGGACTGGTTAGAGATTGGGTTTTATATAACTGCTAAGCCAGAAAAGAGAGTGGTGGGAACTCAGTCCAAAACATTTGGCTCTGACAATTTTGTTCAACAAAGCCTAAGTCTAGGATCATCTATGTTAAAGGGAAGAAAAATACTTTCCTGTTGTACCCTTTCATCTTCTCAGTTAGAGATCTAGGTAGCAACAGATTCTTTTTTTTATTTATTCCTTTTATTTAATTTTTTTCATTTTACATACCAACCCCAGTTTCCCCTCCCTCTTCTTCTTCTGCCCCCACAACCTCCCCCCATCCCACCCCCATCTACTACTCAGAGGAGGTAAGGCTCAGACAGATTCTTAAAGATTTTTATGTAGGCATGTCCGTGTGTGTGTGTGTGTGTGTGTGTGTGTGTGTGTGTCCTCCTCAGAGGAGGTAAGGCTCAGACAGATTCTTAAAGATTTTTATGTAGGCATGTCCATGTGTGAGTGTGTGTGTGTGTGTGTGTGTGTGTGTGTGTGTGTGTGTGTGTGTGTCCTCCTCAGAGGAGGTAAGGATCAGACAGATTCTTAAAGATTTTTATGTAGGCATGTCCATGTGTGAGTGTGTGTGTGTGTGTGTGTGTGTGTGTGTCCTCCTCAGAGGAGGTAAGGCTCAGACAGATTCTTAAAGATTTATTTTTAATTATGTAGGCATGTCCGTGTGTGAATGTGTGTCTGTGTGTTTGTGCGCCATTTGCCATTTCTAAAATTATTTCAGTCAAAATATTCAAAGAACCAAGATGGTGTCTTCAAGGGGTTGCTTGCGCTTTGCACCACTGATGGAGCTCCATGCGCTAAAGACCTTTAAAAGTCAAAATCAAGCCCACCCTTCCAGCCAGGCATGGCACCACACACCTGTAATCCCAGCACTTAGGCAGAAGGCTCTCAATTCAAAATCAGCCAACACACAAAACAAAACTCTTAACTTTTACCTTAAAATACCGAAATAGAGCAAAGAGAAGAACAATCAGCATAAAAACAAGAAAGGGAGAAGTAAAGTTATCCATATTAGCAGATGTTATGATCCTGTACTTTCAAATCTCTAAAGAACCCACCAGAACATTCTTGGTCCTGTTAATCACTTCTCACAAACTAGAACATACAAAATCTCTAACTTTCCTATACACCAATAATGAACAGCCTGATTTTTTAAAAAAGGGAGGGGAAAAAATCCCTCAAAATAGATTAAAAATACCTGGGGAACAAAAGCCTAACCAAGGAAGTAAAAACCTGTAATAATAAAGACTATAAGATACTGGGGGAAAAAATGGAGAAAATTCCAGAAAATGTAAAGATTGGTCAAGGATTGACAGAGTAAGTATTGTGAGGATGGATATACTACCAAAAGCCACCCCCAAAGTTACTGTAATCCTTATCAAAATTCCACTGACCTCTGAAGCGTAAAGTATCCTGCTGTGTGAACTCTGTTCCTACAGAACTTTGTTTACTCCCCTAGGAGGAAGGAATGTCTCTCCCTGCTCAAGGAATGCTCCGCACAAGCTATTTCCTCTCCTCTCCTCGGAGGAGTAGCACTTTCAAGGAAGTTATGCAAACAGTCCCCATTGGGCCCTGAGACTTTCTGTCTCCTGAGCACATCTGGTGATAGTGATAAGAAATGCTGTGTTTTTCTGTCTCTGCTTTGAACTCTGTACTCTGAGCTATTCAAATAAAAGTTCCATAGAATGCCAGTAAAGGCTTTCTTGTGCATCATACATAGCTTTGAGGGCCATGGTATTGTTCAACCTCCAATTCCCTTTCAGCTCTTCCACACATGGTACTGGTGGATTTCAATAGCATGCTCATAAAACCAGGGGGAAAATCTTAAAATTCATATGAAGAACAAAACACTCTGAATAGCCAAAAGAAACCGTAATCCGGGAGAGGAATGGTGGAGGGATCACAATAACTGTCCTCAAATTGTACCCCGGAACCACAGTGATAAAGACAGCCTGGTACTGCCACAGAGACAGTCGTGTTGACCAATGGAATACAAGGGAAGAACCAGAAATAAACTCGTGGAAGTTTATCTAGTTACCTGATTTTCAGCAGGGATACCAAAAGCACGTTGTAGATAAGACAAGGTTTTCATTAACGGCAGTGAGCAAACTGAATATCCACATATAGAAACGTGAACCTAGATACCTGTCTCTCACCCTGTAACTCATTCCGGAGGCTGAAGAGATAGCTCAGCAGGTAAACTGCTTGCTGATAAGCATGAAGGGCCGAGTTTGATCCAGGCACACCGGTAACAAGCCTGGCATGGTGGTGTGCTTGTGTAATCTCAGTTTGGGGGGCAGAGACTGGCAAATCCCCAAGGCTCACCCATACACATTAAATAATTCAACGAAAATGTTAAATCTCAGTTACAATACAGAGAAAAAATGAACAGACATTAAAGAATTAATTTTATTCCTATTCAAGAGGACCAGAGCTTCTCAGCAACATGGCAGAAACAGATTTTACTCAGGAACTAAGAGAATGGAGAGAGAGAGACCTTATGTTAGAATTAGGATCAATTCAAATACAACACAGGTAAGTGGGAATTTATACCTGAGGGTAGAAAGAACAATGTTTTAGATTAAAAGCTACTAAGTGTCTTAAGACAGAGCTGGAGATGGCTCAGTGGTTAAGAGCACTGTCTGTTCTACCAGAGGTCCTGAGTTCAATTCCCAGCAACCACATGGTGGCTCACAGCCATCTGTAATGAGATCTGATGCCCTCTTCTGGCATGCAGGCATGCATGCAGAGTGATGGTGGCGCACGCCTTTAATCCCAGCACTCAGGAGACAGCGGCAGGCGGATCTCTGTGAGTTTGAGGCCAGCCTGGTTTCCAAGAACTAGTTCCAGGACAGGCTCCAAAGCTACAGAGAAACTCTGTCTCGAAAAACCAAAAACAAAGTGACTTAGAAGGTTTCTTTTTTATTGCTGAATATACAGAGGCCTATCTAGAAGATTGGGTCAGAGGTGGGAGAAAGAGTCGGAGTAGTGTAAAAGTTGGGGAGAGAATTCAGGAACCTGACTACAACTCCATTAATGTGAGAGTCGTTCATATGTCATGAAAGAGACAGGCAGAGTTATAGCCATTTTAAAGGGAGAGTCAATCGATCCAGTACAGACTTAGGAAAATGAAGGAATGCTTTGGGTTTTTGTTTTGTTTCTTTATTTTTGTTTGTTGCTGTTTGTTTTTTGAGGGTTTCTCTGTGTAGCAGCCCTGGCTGTTCTGGAACTTGAGCTGCAGACCAGGCTGGCCACGAACTCACAGAGATCTGCCTGTTTCTGCCTCCTGAGTGTTGAGATTAAAGGCACCCAGTTTGAATGAAGCAATGTTGAAGTGAATGCCTACAAAACTTTTCCCACAAGTTTCCCAGGCTGGCCTCAAACTCACAGAGAAAGTTAATTTAAGTCACTACCAGAGCATAATTTATACAACCATCACTGAGAGCTTACATTGAGTTGCAAAACAGCTTAAAGACGGTGTTATTGTTAGCTTCTGCTGTCACCTTGACACTGTCATAGAGTCATGGAGTCGTGAGGGAAGAGGGAACCTCAACTGAAGACTCTCCCATATCAGATTGGCCTTTGAACATGACTGCGAGGCATGCATGAGCTCAGCTCTCTCCTACCGCGTAGGGTCTCAGAGAAAGAATTCAGGTCACCAGGCTTGAGGCAGGGACAATTACCCATTGAGCTCTCTCAGTGACTTGGAACCTGTTTTGTAATATTTTATAAATAAAAATTAATGAAGGGGACTGAAGAGCTGGCTCACTACTTAAGAGCATGCATTTGTTATTTCTCTATTGTTGTGAAGAGACACAAACAACTTAGGCCAAGGCAACTCACAGAAGAGTTGATTGGGGCTCACAGTTCCAGCTGGTTGGAGTTCAGGCCCAGCATGGTGGGGAGCATGACAGCAGGCAGGCAGGCAGGCAGAGCAGTGGCGCAGCAGCTGAGAACTTGCGGCTTTCTCCAAAAGTAGGAGGCAGACAGAGATCTAACTGGGAATGGTGTGAGCTTTTGAAACCTCAAAGCCCACGCCTCTTTCAACAAAGCCACACCTCCTAGTCCCTTCCCAAACGGTTCCAATAGCTGGGGGCCAAGTATTCCCATGTAGAGCCCCTGGGGGCCATTCTCACTGAAACTGCAGCAGAGAACTTGTTGTTCTTGCGGATAATTGGAGTTTGGATCTTAGCACCTACAGGCAAATCACAACTGTGTGTAACTCCAGTTCCAGGGGCTCCTCTTCTGACCTCCATGAACACACACACTCAAGCACACACACACACACACACACACACACACACACACACACACAACAAAAAGTAAGCTACCATTCTAACAAAAGTTTTAAATTAATTTAAAAATTAAAAATATTAAAATCCAAATGTTGCTCATACTGCAAACCCAGCCAAATGGCCTTATCTTTTCTTATTTTCCATGTAACTGTGGCCATCCCTTTGTGAGTTATTTTTGGCAATTACTTTTGCCCAGCATTCTAAATTCTAAAGAAAATCCACACCTAAATAGTTAAGATGTTGACCACTAAGTAATATTTCTTTGGACTTACAGAACCCAGAATATCTGACAAACTTCAGACAATGTTCTTCCTTCCTCTTTAATCGCATGCACCAACAACTCAAAGCTGGGAAATCAATATGAGATTTAACTTGCAGAAAGGGAATGCTTGTCAAGGCCAGCCCTTGACACTTCTTTCTTTTTGTTTTAAATTTAATATAATTTCTTTATTGATTTTTTGGGGAACTTCACATCATGCCCCCTAATTCCACTCACCTCTCAGTTCCCCCATATCCTCTCCTCACCCCTGCAGCAGTTCGCAATAAAGAAAATAAAAATTCAAACTAAAACAAGCAAACAAAGGAACAAACCAACAAACAACCCTCTTCAGTCTTCATTTCTCCATCTTTCCCGCCTCTCTAACACTTTTTCATTTGGCCTGGTGGCATGGGGAGCCACAATGTGTCACACAGTATACCCGTTGGTCCAATCAGCTTTACAAGCAAGAGTTCATTGCGATGAGTCATTGATCTGGTTGAAGGCTCAGGGTATACCACCATCACTGGGCCCTCATCAAAACTCCTCTGGGGTATCTGCGGCTGCCCGAGCGATCATTCCACAGGACCAGCCCCTTCAGGAGCTCCAACAGGTCCTAGATGAGGTAGATGTTAGGGTGGACCAACCCAGGCCTGGTCAAGGGCCTTGGTGGTAGCTGAGCTGGTCAGTCCAGGCCACTGGGAGCCGCCTCCTCAGGTAAGAGGAGGAGCCAGCTCCCCTATGCGTGCCATCGGAGTCAGTTCTTACTTGCTTGTGGTGAGATGCGGGGCCATCTCTCCTGACCGGGTTGGCAGTTCTGGATGGTCGGGGACAGCTCTCTTGCTTTCCCAGGGTCGGTGAAGAGCAGGGCCAGCCCCTCATGGCCCTTTGATTTCATCATGCATGGTTCCCATGGCCCCCTGAGGTGACGTAGGCCACAGACATCAACACAGACACCGGCTGGACCGCCAACCCAAACATAGCCCTCTGCAGCAGCTGGAGCCTGGATGGCTTCCTGGATCCAGTGAAAGCATGGGCCGCTCAGATCAGGATGACTCTGGCTGCAGCAAGGTCCCCGTACACCAACAAGGTCATAGGTTGTGGCCCCAACCCTGGGTTTCTGTGTGACCTTTGGTGGGAACACTGGCCTTGGACTTCAACACAGATCCCAGCTGCAGTAGGACCACAGATCCAGACATGATCCTCAGTCTAGATGTCACCATTGCCCCAGGTAGCAGCATAGATCACTCAGGTTGGTACAGCCCCAACAGGAACATGGCCCTCTGACACTAACATGGCCCCAGACCTTTGGTGTCGGCAAAGATTCAATGATAACACGAGCCTCAGCCATCAACACAGACCCTGGCTGCGGCAGAGCCACAGACCCAGCAATGGCCCTCAGTTGTTGCAGCTCTGTTCAGGATGTCACCAGGGCATCAGGTAGCAGAGCAGGTTACGCACATCTCTATGGCCCTGACTGCAGTATGCCCCTCAGACACCAACATGGTGGGCTCAGGTGGCTGACCTGATCCTGGGCATCCATGTGTCCCTGAGTGTCAACCCAGACCCTGGCTGCTGTAGGGTCATGGTCCCAGACATGGCCCTTGGCAGCAGCTGGAGCTGGGATGTCACCATGCCCCCAGGTGGCAACACAGGTCACCTAGATCTTTATGGCCCCAACAAGGCCATACATAGGTTGTAGCCTAGACCCCAGGCCTCCAAGTGGGCCCTGGAGGCAACGTGGGCCACAGACTTCAACACAGACACCAGCTACAGTAGGACCACGACCTCAGACATGGTCCTTAGCCGGGTCTGGGTGTCACCATGGCCCCAGATATCAGTAAAGGCCATCAGATCAGCATGGCAGGTGACAGCTCAGTCCCTGGATGCCAACAAGGCCCCAGGTGGTGGCCCAGAGCCAGGGAATCAGCATGGCCTTAGATGGCAACAGGACCCATGGACATCCACACAGACCCTGGCTGCAGCAGGGTCATGAACTCAGACATGGCTCTCAGCTGCAGCCCTGGCCCAGATGTCTCCATGGCACTAGGTAGCAGTATGTGCTACCCAGATCTGCGCAGCCCAGCTGCAGTGTGGCCTTTGGGCACCAACATGATCCCAGATGGCCAATCAGATCCCGGGCAACCACATGGCCTTTGGTTGCAATAGGAGCCGCAGAAGTCCATTCAAACCCTGGCTGCTGTGGGGCCGTGGACCCAGACATGACCCTCGGCAGCAGCTTGGGCCTGGATAACACCATAGCCCCAGGTGGCAGCACAGGTCACCCAGATCAGCATGGCTTCAGTGGCTGCATGACCCTTGGACATGGCCCCAGGTGGCAGCACAGGTCACCCAGATCAGTATGGCTTCAGTAGCTGCATGACCCTTCGACACCTACATGGCCATAGGTGGAAGACCCAATACTGGGCATCCTTGTGACCTTTGGTGGCAATGTGGGCCATGGATGTCCACACAGACCCTGACTGTGGTAGGGCTATGGACGCAGACATGGTCCCTGGCAGCAGCATGTTCCAGGCATCACCATGACTCCAGGTGGCAAGCAGGCCTCCCGCACCAGCCTACTCCTCACTTCCTGCATTTCTTCCATTCTGCGTACTTTCACAGCACATCAACAGCACTTTGCTTTCTCTTTCATTTCTCCTCCGCGTATTTGCTCATGGTAATGAGACCTGTCTGCTGGGCACCACAAGGGCCTTGAGGGCCCAGGCCAGTCTGTGGGTGGCTAGCATCTACCTGAGCAGAATAGAAACTTAGTTCTTTCTTTTCTTTTTCTTTCTTTCTTTTATTTATTTATTTTTTGATTAATAAAATAGAAACTTTCTACCATCTCTCACCTGAAATGGTCACTTTTAAACACTTTTTATTACCAGGCTAGAGATAAGGCTCAGTTGTTAAGAGCTGCTCTTCCACAGAGTCTGGACTTGATTCCCAGCACCCACGTGGCAGCTCACAACCATCTCTAACTCCAGTCCCAGTGCCTCTGACGCCCTCTTTTGGTCACCTCAGGTACTACACACATGCAGTGCACAGACATACATGCAGGCAAAAGACCTATACATAGAAAAACAAACAAATTTGAAAAAACCAACTTTATTACACGTATTTGTTTGTTTACGGCACACGCTATGGGGCATGTATAACATGTATAGGTCACAGGGTAACTTCTGGAAGTCCTTTCTTTCCCTCCACTATACGTGCCCAAGATATTGAACTCAAACAAGTGCCTTTACCCTCTGTGTCATTTCACAAGCCCAACTTTTTTTAAAAAAAAGTTTATTTATTATTGTTGTGGTGGTGGTGGTGGCAGTGGTGGTTGTGTGTGTGTGTGTGTATGTGTGTGTGTGTGTGTGTGTGTGTGTGTGTGTGACAAAGGGAACTAGCAGGACACAAGTGTTCTGATAGGATGAATGGGGAGAAAGGAGGTCTCTTTTTTATTTTATTGTGTTATATTTTATTATTATCCAGTTGAAAACTATTTAGTTCATAATTAGAAACAGAAAGGGAGTGGATCCAGATAGGAGGGGAGATGAGAAGGAAGTATGGTGAGTAGAGGGAGGGGATACCATAATTAAGATATAGTATGCTTGGGAAAACTCTATTTTCAATAAAAGTAAAACAATAAAAAAACATTGTCAATATATGCTGATTATCAATGGTCATATTTGTTAAAATTCTTCATTTTTTTAAAAAAGCCCATCCCTGTGAGATAATCTGAGGCAAATATATCAGACAAATTTAAAATTTTCTTTCTAAGACTACAAGAAAATTAATAAACAGCCAATTATTCTGAGTCAAAAGATAAAATCAAATATTCAAAATGAAAAAGTGGGCACTGATTGATGTCTATTGTTGTAGACACATACTTTATCACTGAATTTAAGGGAGCCATTTTAGGGTTGGCAAGAGACTTGACTCTAGAGGGGTTCCCAGGTGTCCAAGGAGATGTCCCCAGTTTGTTCCTTGGGCAGCTGAGGAGAGGGCGCCTGAACTGGCCTCATCCCATAGCCACACTGATGAACATCTTGCATATCACCATAGAACCTTCATCTGGCAATGGATGGAGATGGAGACAGAGACCCACACTGGAGCACTGGACTGAGCTCCCAAAGTCCAAATGAGGAACAGAAGGAGGGAGAACATGATCAAGGAAGTCAGGATCGCAAGGGGTGTGCCCACCCACTGAGACAGTGGGGCTGATCTAATGGGAGCTCACCAAGGCCAACTGGACTGAGACTGAAAAAAACATGTGATCAAGCCGGGTGGGGTGGTGGTGGCGCACGCCTTTAATCCCAGCACTTGGGAGGCAGAGGCAGGCGAATCTCTGTGAGTTTGAGACCAGCCTGGTCTACAAGAGCTAGCTCTAGGACAGGCTCCAAAACCACAGAGAAACCCTGTCTCGAAAAACCAAAAAAAAAAAAAAAAAACATGTGATCAAACCAGACTCTCTGAACATGGTGGACAATGAGGGCTGACTGAGAAGCCAAGGACAATGGCACTGGGTTTTGATTCTACTGCATGTACTGGCTGTGTGAGAACCTAGCCTGTTTGGATGTTCACCTTCCTAGACCTGGATGGAGGGGGGAGGACCTTGGACTTCCCACAGGGCAGAGAACCCTGACTGCTCTTTGGACTGGAGAAGGAGGGGAAGGGGAGTGGGAGAAGGAGGAGGGAAATGGGAGGTAGGGAGGAGGCGAAAATTTTTAATACAAAATAAATAAATAAATAAATCACTTATGAAGCTCAGGCTGCAAAACCTCATGAAAATGTAAGTAAATATTCAGCTTGCTAGTAATACTTCTTGTATTGAAGAACACTAGAAGTGACTAAATAGATTTCAAGAAAGGAGGTCTCTTAAGGAAGACAAGGAGATAAATACAGAAGGAAGGAAGTATATAAAATAGCAATAAGGATGCCTGAAAAAGTCTCAAGGACTCATTCTATTGAATGTTCACCTAAAAACTACAATACACATAAATTTGTAGAAATATACATTCATAGTTTTAATGAACTTTCCTCATCTTGACTGACAATGCCCCCTCCAGGAGCCAAAGTTCACCTAACAAAGATCCCAATACCAAACATGAGAAGCCGCCCTCTTTCAAGTTGTTGACCAGGGCTTTCCAAGGACTCCAGAAAGATACAGCTTATTGTTGGTGCCCTTGGCTCCCGCAAGAGGCAGAAGGTAAGTCCATAGAGCTAACGGGATGCAAGAGACCCCGGAGTTAGAACTGCCCTTGATGCTCCACTCCGTCCTTGAGGACTAGTTTTTGTGGTAGCAAAAAGCACTATGCAGGCTTCCAAAGGAAGGAGGCACTAACAGGTCTACCCAGACATGATGCCTATGGAACACAGCAGTGGCCAGTGAGGCATCATCGGCCTAACAATGCTGTGCTGGCATGCACACCTCGGGCGTAACAGCTGCTCTCTAGTTGGACTTAAGTCTGTCCCAACAAAAGGGAATCCATGACTGCTACTGGAAACCTAACTACTCACTGCTAGTGACGTCATGGGCATTAGAAGAGACTCTACAACCACTACTTTAGTGAACCAACACGATCCCAAACAAAACTCTACAATCATTTGTCCTTATACCAGCAGATAAAGGTAGTCTTCACCCTCCATGAAGAAAACTTCTCTTTGTAACATGTGGAATCCACTACATAAAGCCACAACCAATCCAACATTGTGGAGCCCAGTTCCAGTGACTACATCTACAAAAACACTTCTGTACCTAAGGCTCTGGGAACCTTGCAGAAGAGACAGACGATCAGTGAGTTCGCTGTGATACTGTGCCCCCTAGTAACAATGCAAGCGACACCCATGAAGTCTTCCCAATATGACCGGCCAAATGTGAGCTAAATATGGACACCAACAATGAGCAGGCCACAGTGAACTGGGAGAAGCCCACAAGACTTCAACCCTACACGAAGAACATAGGCAACTGAGGGAAGCTGGGAATGAGGGAGGTAGGCTCCCCCAGGGAAGCATGTAATAACAATTAGTGAAAAAAGGAACCATGAATTTGAAGGAGATTGGGGAGGGGTAAATGAGGGAGTTCGAAGGATGAAAGGCAAGGGAGAAATATAATTATGCTATAATCTCAAATACAGAATTAAAAATATTAAGAAACAAAGATTTAAAATATCAAGAAAAATATCACTTTTACTGTGTGTGTGTGTGTGTGTGTGTGTGTGTGTGTGTGCACGCACACAGATCAGAAGACAACCTAATTGGAGTCTGTTCTCGTTTTCTACAGTGGGTTCTGACACTCTTGCCCCCTGAGCCATCTCTCAGCCCCACTCTTTCAATAAGGTTTTTTTTTCCTGTACCAAAACACCTGACAGAAACAACCAAAGGGATTTATTTCACTCACAGTTTCAGAAGTGTCCATCGATCTTGCTGAGGAGAGCATGGCACAACATGGCTATTCCCATGATAACTCGGAAGCAAAGAAAGAAGATCCGGGGCAAGATAGGGCCCCAAGAACATGCCTCTGATGACCTAGGTCCTCACTCGACCCTACCACCTACACTTCATTACCGCCCTATGTCAACATATCAAGAGATTAACCCCCTGACTAGGTCAGAGCCCTTGGGATTTAACCGTCTCTGGCAACATCTTCACAGGCACACACAGCAGTGTGCTTCCCGAATCTCAGGGGCTCAACAGACTCAGACTGGCAGCCAAGATGAATCATCACAGCTTCCAGCAAATGGGCTTGTATTCAGTAACACAATTCCTAAATTCCTACTCCTTCACTTCTCTACTGCCAGTGGCCCCTCCATTCAACTCGCCTGAAAAGCCACAAAAAGCAATATCGATTGAGTGAAAAACTGCCTTTCGTGACTTTCAGAACCAGCTCTCTCTCTGTTTCTGTTTGCCCTCTGTTGCTGTGACAAACATCAGGACCAAGGCGGCCTGGCGACGACACACATCTTTAATTCCAGCACTCACGAGGCAGAGGCAAGTGGGTCTCTGAGTTCGAGGCTGGCCTTGTCTATAAATCGAGTTCCAGGACAGCCAGGGCAACACAGAGAAACCCTGTCTTGAAAGAAAAAAAAAAAAAAACGAAAGAAAGAAAAAAAAAAAGAAAAGAAATCATGACCAAAAGTAACTTAGGCAGGAAAGGGCTTATTTAATTATACATATTCTAGTCCATCATCAAGAGGAGGCAGATCAGGAGGGGGTTCAGGGCAGGAGCCTGGAGGCAAGGATTGAAGCACAAACAGTAGAAGACTATTGCTGGCTCTCGGTCTTGTGCTCTGTTACCTTTCTTATTATATGCCTGAGGCCTACCTGCCTAGGGATGGTACTGCCATAGAGGACTGGACCTTTGTGCATCAAAGGATATGCTCATATCAACAACACCAACGTGTGTGCACAAGCACACACACACACACACACACTCCAACATAATGGAGTTCATTACTACATCATATATATATATATACACATATACATACATATATATATCATTGCATTTTGATCAATTTTACCTCCTCATTTTTCTCTATTTTACCTCTCCCCTTTCACTGGTCTTCTTCCTCCCAAATATGCATATTCTGTATGAGAGAAAGCATGGTACTTGGTATTTTCTCTCCTGATTATAGTATCTTGTTCCCCTTTCTTTAGATTCTCCTTTTCCCCAGAAAGCTCACCTTTTACTTCTGTGTCCTATACATCACACACCTCTGCAGACAGACAGATATTCATTCTGTTTATGAACGGGGGTGTACACCAGTGGTACAATGCTTGCCCGTGTGAGAAGCCCTATGGTCAATCTCTAGCATTGACTCTCAGCTCCAAAAAAAATCTATAAAATATTCTTTACCCTCCCAAAAAGATTCATAAAACAGTCTATATGTGAAAGAAAATGCATTTGTCTTCCCTTTTCCTGCAAATGACACAATTTCATTTCTTTTTATGGCTTCGTGAAACTACATTGTGTGCCTTTACCACCACTCTTTATCCATGTGGCTGGGGGGCATCTAAGCTAGTTCCATATTCTGCCTGTTGTGAATAATGCTGTCATAAATGTAGGCTTACATTCCCTAGGTGGATACCCAGAAACAATACAGCTGCAGTAGATGGTCAGTCGACTTTTAAATTCTGGGGACCCTCCATTCTAATTTCCACTGTGCAGAAATCGTTCACATTCTCACCAATAGTATATAACTGACGTTTGTCATTGAGGCTAGTCTGGCTCTCCAGCGAGTTCCCGGGGTCCACCTGTGTCTGTCCCCACTACTAAGATTATAAGCATGCATGACTATGCCAGGCTTTTACATGGATGCTGTGGCTTTGAACCCATGGCCTCTTACCTTCAGAGCCAAGTGCTCTTATCCACTGATTCATCTCCTTAGCCCCTTTTTTTTCTTCAAAAATTTTCCTTTTGGCTGGAGAGACGGCTCAGCGGTTAAGAGCACTGACTGCTCTTCCAGAGGAGCTGGGTTCAGGTTCCAGCACCCACATGGCAGCTCACAACTGTCTGTAACTCCAGTTACATGGGATCAGACATCCATGGCAAAAAACACTGATGCACATAAAATAAAAATAAATTTTAAAAAGATTTGTTTAAATTTTTTCATTTTTCTTTCATGATATTTTTAGCTCAGGCTAGCCTCAAACTCCTTATGTAGCTGAGGATTGCCTTGAACTCCTGATTTTCCTGTTTGGATCACAGACATGTACTCCATGATAGTTTCCTCAGTGCTAGGAATCAAAACTGAGCCATATGCCACAGTCCCTGTCATTTGTTTGGTTGATGATGGCCATACTGACTGAGGTAAGATGAATCTCAATGTAGTTTTAATTTTTATTTTCCTGGTGGTTAAACATATCGAGCCTTATTTCACATGCTTATTGGCCACTTGTATTTTGGGGTGGGGAGTTCAAGACAGGGTCTCACTCTGTAGCCCTGGCTGCCCTGGAACTCTCTCTGTAGATCAGATGGGCTCCAAACTCAGAGACCCACTGTCTCAGCCTCCCAAGGACTGGGATTAAAGGCATTTGCCACCATCACCCAACTCTATTTCTTCTCCTGAGTATTCTATTCAATTCACTTGCCCACCTGCTGATTAATATTTTTAGTATTTAATTTTATGGGTTTTCTATAGAGTCTAGGTACTGCTCTCCATTGGGTGAAGAGTTCTCAAGATTTTCTCCCTATTTTCTGGACTGTTTTTTCATTCTGCTAATTGCTTTCTTCACTGTGCAGAAGCTTTTAATTTCAGGATATCTCGTTTGTCAATTCTTGCTATTATTTCCTAAGATACTAGAGGCCTTTTCAGAAAAGTCCTTGCAAATGAAGTTATAAAATTTGGGATGATAATGCTCCCTGTAAGAACAATAGACTAATAAAAACTCCAGTCCCAGGCTTGTAAAATCTCCCTGTAAGAGGACTCTACGAGACTTCCAAAAAATCTAGACTATTGTCATTGTCCCTGGGTTCCTCCTAGCACTTGAAGGGAAGACTAAGTTCCTGAAGTTTCTCTCAGTGTCTGTGCTGCTGGGGTTATATTTAGGAAGTGTTCTCCTGTGCCAATGTGTTCAAACGTTCTTCCCACTTTCTCTTCTATCAGGTTCAGTGTGGTTGACTTTATGTTGAGGTCTTTGATCCATTTGGACTTGAGTTTTGTGCACGGGGATAGATATGATCTATTTTCATTCTTCTACATATTGATATCCAGTTATGCCGGCACCATTTGTTAAATAAGCTTTTTAACTTTTCAAATTATTTGTAGCCCTTTGTCATTAAATCATGGATCATTTATAAGCACTGGGAACATTACAAAAGAAGGTTATTTTAACACCAATATACAGGTATGATCATTTACTTGAGAAATGCAATTAGTCAACATGCAATCAGGGCATGATACATTTATGAAGATTTTTTTATCTCTCCCATCAAAAGAACAGAAGGCATTTTGACACAAGCCAAAACAGTTCTTTAGGGGACAAAAGCCAGAGTGAGCCCTATTGGGCCTACGTTCCTGACCCACCTATTTTACATCCTGCTGTCTAAAAAGAAAAAAATTGTGGTCACAGTCAATGATACATGCCTTTTAGATTGGCATGCTACACAAGAGTTTCCCGTTGCTCAAAAATTTTCTTATGCTGGATATGGCAAAAAAATAAAAATTCCTTTACGTTTTACAAAAGAAAAAAAATGTTGCTTTAAAGGGATATCTCAGAGTGTTTCCAAAACTAATAATGGACATAATAACAATGTACATATTATGCCAAGTTATTACTTCTTCAAGGTAACTGCGTAAATAATATTTCACCCCCTCAACAATTTCCTCCATACACAAAGGACCTGCGAGAGTCTAATAAAAAGCGTTGCTGTGGAGACGATGCACTGATATTATCCCACTAAGTACAACATCGCAGGGACACCACAGTACATTCTTGACTGCTCTAAAAATCAAAAAGATTATAGTGACTCTTGTTCTTCGTCTGCAGCAAAACTTGGGACTGAGTACTGTCAGCTAAAATTTGGTATTCAGTTCAAAATTTCCACAGACTTGTTAATTTTTAAAAACTTGTCGCTGCCATAAAAAAGTGATGTTGGATTAGCTGTAGCCGTGATGCTCATGGCTACTGCAGTGGCTGCAGTGGCTTTGCCTCAGTCTATTCACAATATGGGGTTTGCTTATCAATAATCTAAAAATATTAAAATGTCATGCTAATTATAAATAAAGTCGTATTACATCTTCTGTGTATAATAAAAATGTTATTGGTTAAAAAGAGTTAAAACACATCTTTAAAAAATTGGCATAATTCTAATGAGTCCTCAAATTTGGCTAAATTACATCAAAAAATATCAAATTTTAAAAAGGCTAAAATAGATTTTAATACATCAGAAACAATTAAAGATATTTTGAAACAAGTTTTAAAAACTGTTCCATCATGGCCAGCATTTAACTTCACTTCTTAGTAGTAATGCAATTGTTGGAGCTTGTGTTCTTTTGGGCATAATTTGCTTACCTATAGTTTTCAAGCTGATTATAAACTCACTGTAAAAAGTGGGCTCAAAACCTTCATGAAGCAAAACTCCGCAAACTTCCCTAAAAACTTGACACCAGAGACTTGCAGCCAGAGATGGGTGAGTTTTCTTTGCCTCTTTTTGACCTAGGATGGGAGATGGATCCATTTTCCCATGAGAGGTAAGACTTGAATGCGGTAAGGACCCCCCCCCCAAGGCTGACGCAATCTTCTGAGGAGCTCTGAGAGGTCCTTACAAATATAATTGAAAAGGGGGGAATGTGTGGGCATCCACGTGTGACTCAGTTTCCATCCGGAGTCATTTCTGACTAATAAGTCATTTGAGATCAAGCTTGCCTGCTCTGCTTTTTCCAGTAACCTTGAGGACTGTGAGAGACTTCTGATTTAGCTGTGAGAAGAGAACACTCTATCTAGTGGACAGTATACTGCCGATGGCAAACCTCAGAAGCATCAAGAGAGAGAGTAAGGCTGCTTCTGAGCAGCAAGCACGTGTTGGAGAGGAGGATGCTCACTCAAGGACAGGAACGGTCTTGTGGTTAGACACCAACTGACCATCTGTGCTGTGCTTTGTTCTGCTTTTGTATATAAGCAAGCTCTGAAATAAACTCGGGGCTGTTTGGCTGCTTCGGCATGACCAGACAGACCTCCCGATTCTATCTTGTCTTCTGTTTCTTCTGACTTTTCTTTGGCCTCGAGGATCCCCTATCCAAGAGCCCTAGCTGACTTTGTAGGAGCGGCTCCGAGGATCCTCCTGTTTTCCTCTTTTGAAATGAAAAGGATTACTGCCTGCCATTACCTGTGTTAAGTGTGTAACCTTTTCCACATTTTACATTGATTCACAATTAAGAAGCTGGCTTGGGGGTCCAGAAAGATGGCTCTGCAGTTAGAGTGCTTATTGCTTTTGCAAAGGATCTGGATTTTGTTCTCAGCATCCACATGGCATCTTAAAAGCACCTCTGACAACAGTTCCAGGGGATCCAATGCCTTCTCCTGACTCCCAGGGCCCCTGCATGCATGGGTACACTACATACACTCGGGTATACACACATAGACACTAAAACTATCTTTTTTGATTTCTGGAATTTTCAGTGATTTTTTTCCTTTTATTAGAAATAGATTTTTTTATCACATAATATACCCTGATTACAGTTTCCCCTTTCTCTGCTCCTCCCAGTTCTTCCTCTCTTCCCCTCCCCTCCAGATCGACTCCATTTCTATTTCTCATTCGAAAAGAACAGGTTTTTGAGGGATAATAATAAAATAAAATAACACACCAGAGTTTGACAGGAAAAACAAACAAAATCAAAAGAGTCCAAGAGAAGGTAGAAGAATCAGAGAACTACTTGTTCGCCCAGTCAGGAGTCCCCTAAAAACACTCAACTGGAAGCCATAGTATATTCACAGAGGACCTGGTGCAGACCCAGGCAGGTCCTCTGTGTGCTGCTTCAGTCCCTGTGAGTTTATTTGAACTTTTCTCATGTTCATTTAGAGGATCTTGTTTTCTTGGTGTCTTCCATGCCCTCTGCCTCTTACACTCTTCTGTCTCCCCTTCTACAAGATTCCCTGAGCCCTGAAGAGAGGGCTTTGATGGAAACAACCCATTTAGGGCTGAGTGCTCCAAGTGCTCACTCTCTGCACAATGTTTGGCTGTGGGTCTCAGATTTGTTCCTATCTGCTGCAGGAGGAAGTTTCTCGGATGACGGCTGAGCAAGGCACTGATACTGACCTATACATATAACAGAAAGTCATTAAGAATCATTTTATTGGGCTGGAGAGATGGCTCAGAGGTTAAGAGCATTGCCTGCTCTTCTAAAGGTCCTGAGTTCAATTCCCAGCAACCACATGGTGGCTCACAACCATCTGTAATGGGGTCTGGTGCCCTCTTCTGGCCTGCAGACATACACACAGACAGAATATTGTATACAAAATAAATAAATAAATAAATAAATAAATAAATAAAAAAAAAAGAATCATTTTACTGCTCCTTTTTTTTTTTTGAACAGTGGTATTTGGTAGTAGTCCTTACACACTAATAGTGGAAAACTTCAATACTCTACTTTCAAGAACAGACAGGTCATTCAGACAAAAACTAAATGAAAATGTAAGTGCTAACTGAAATTATACACCAATGATCCTAACTGATAATTGCAGAATACTTCTCCCAAACACAAAAGAACATGCATTCTACTCAGCACTTCATGGATCTTTCTCCAAACGTGACAATACAAATCTCAACAGATACAAAAAATGGAAATAACACCGAGCAACCTATCTGACCACCACAATTAAAACTGGATATTATTATCATCATCATTATCATCATCAACAACAACAGAAAGCTAACAAATAATTGGAAACTGAACAACTCTTTACTGAATAAAAAATGGGTCAAGACAAAAATAAAGAAATAAAAGGCTTTCTAGAATTGAATGAAAATGAATACACACTATGCCAAAACTTTTGGGCCATGATGAGGGCATTTCTATAAAAAGCAAGTTCATAGTACTAAGTACTTACATAAGAAATTGGAGAGCTCTCATACCAGCAACTTAACAGCACACCTAAAAGTTCTAGAAAAAAAGAAGAAATCACACCCAAAATGAGTACAGGACAAGAAATAATTAAACTGAAGGAATCAATAAAATAAAAACAAACAAACAAACAAAAACAGTGTAAAGAATCAATAAAACAAAGAGTTATTTTGTAACCTTGACAAATCCTTATCCAAATTAACTAAAAGACAGAGAATATCCAAATTAACTAAAAGACAGAGAATATCCAAATTAACATATTAGCCAGAAGATGGGCAAGAGTATAACGAAACTATACCATCCAGACATGGCATTACTGTCTCAACCATGAGCACAAAGCGGCCTATGGACACCTAGAAGATTGGGCCTTCCAGTTATCCATCATAGATAAAAAAAAAAGCTGCCCATTATCCCCCATCCCTTCCTGAGACACTAACAATTGTGCATGGCTGCTGGGGGAACAGGTATCATTTTCTCTAATAATGTGGCCACTGGGGAATAAGATGGGAAGAAGAAATGGTTCAGAAAGGAAGGGGATTATTGGATGGTAACAGGCATTGCTATAACCATAATGCATTACAATATGTGTGTATTATATGTCCATAAATGTATATATGTATATATATGAAACCATCAAAAATAAACAAAAAAAAGAAAGATAAATAAGAGTTACCACATAACCCCAAAAATATTACAGTTCAAGTTCTCACTCTAAATTTTTCTGCTTTCAGTTTCCTCAAATACCTTGATTTCCAGAAACTCTGAAATCATTCTCTTCAAAGAGCTCTAACAAGAGCAATCTTTCCAATTGTCGGATTTCTAATCCAGCCCCAGACATTCTAGTAAGAATTTTAGAACTGTGTCTCTGAACCTAAGCAGTGTCAGATTTCACCCTCAAACTGATCATGTCATTCCCTTATAGCTCTTCCAATATAAAAATATTACCTTTTGCTTATCCATATGTCATGACTGTATAGGAGACCATCAACAATTGGCTACTGCTTCTGATATTTTTGAAAGTCTTAAAATAAACTAGGGAAATATCATGAATAGGACAGGACATAGGGCTAATGTTGTAATAGGAGCGGCGGGGCTGCGTCCCCGGCACCCAGCAGCCCACATGGCTAGCTTATGCCCCGAAATAATTACATGGAAACTGTATTCTTTTAAACACTGCTTGGCCCATTAGTTCCAGCCTCTTATTGGCTATCTCTTACATATTAATCTAACCCATTTCTAATAATCTGTGTAGCCCACGAGGTGGCTTACCAGGGAAGATCTTAACCTGCGTCTGTCTGGAGTGGGAGAATCTTGGCAACTCCTGAATCTGCTTCTTTCTCCCAGCATTCTGTTCAGTCTACTCCGCCTACCTAATTTTCTGTCCTCTTAAAGGGACAAGGCAGTCTCTTTATTGAACCAATGAAATCAACACAAAACAGCAGACTCCCACATCAGGCTAATAATGAAAACTACATTCTATTATTTCTCACAAAGCTGCACAAAAGCAATCAGCCATTACAAGATGCAAAAGTCCTAAGTCAGCCAGGCATGAGGCTACCTACCTGTAATACCATCACTCAGGAGGCTGAGGCAGGAGGATTGCAAGATCAAGGCCATCCTAAGCTTCATAACAAGTTTCAGGGTACATAAAGAGATCGTGTGTGTGTGTGTGTGTGTATGTGTGTGTGTGTGTGTGTGTGTGTGTGTGTGTATGTGTGTGTGTATTCGGGCGGTGGTGGTGCACGCCTTTAATCCCAGCACTCAGTAAGCAGAGGCAAGCAGATCTCTGTGAGTTCGAGGCCAGCCTGGTCTACAAGAGCTAGTTCCAGGACAGGCTCCAAAGCTACAGAGAAACCTTGTCTCAAAAAACCAACAACAATAATAATAATAATAATGAACATCATCCCTCAGCCTAACCTAGCACACATATTCTTAAAACACATTTGCCTACAGTTTGGAAAATCAACTTTAAAACCTGTTTTATAAAGTGTTGATGATGTCATATGCACACACAGGTAAGCATTTTGTGGCTATCATAGAATATAAAAACAGGAAATACAGACATTCCAAACATTTGCAATACGGTGCCTTCCTCTGTAGTAGCCGTTCATCTCTTTAGTCTGCTGGCTGACTAGCTGGGACTCACTGCTCCTGCCCAGTGCCATGAAACCTTGCATATTATTAGCCTAGGGAGTAGATCAAAGTTTGAAGTACAGCTTCTGCTAAATGGATATTACTTTTCTATCATCATAAATAAGGGACCATCTGAGTATGATTGCTTAACTTTTCCAACATATCTTCCTTCACAATCAGACAAATAAAACTCAGCTATTAGTGCTAACTGCCATAACATATTTGTGCTCTTCTTCAAAATTTGTGGGATTTTGTTTTTGGTACAACCAAATGGATTTCCTGTTAAACTATACTATACAATCTATATCCACTTAGTCTTTCAAAAACATTCAAAGCAAACCTTCACTGTTTTAATTTATAATTTGATTTGTTATTTTACCAAGACACGGTCTTCACAGATTGGTGCAAGGTTTATACTCTGGCTAGGAGTTCCTCAACTAGATGATGTTATCTATAATTTATGTCAGACTTTGGCTCAAATAACA
Organism: Microtus oregoni; assembly: GCF_018167655.1. Lineage (NCBI taxonomy): Eukaryota > Metazoa > Chordata > Mammalia > Rodentia > Cricetidae > Microtus > Microtus oregoni. The sequence goes on along the minus strand of NW_024544751.1, from coordinate 296,196 downwards.
AATGAAATAACTTGAGCACTAGAAGCAAAACAAGCAAGTACAAACAATCAGATACAGTATTTATTTGTTCACCAACCAAAGTGACAGCTGGGTAATGGATCGTGCATCTCAGGAGAAGTGGGACAATCAGTCCGTTCATCAATCAATTCTAAAGCTACCTTCTTATTAAATATCGACCAAACTAAGTCAATGACTTGTTTTCCTTGTTGGACCTAGGGAAGCTAAGGAATTGGATGGGAAGTGGGTTCCTCTACTTCTTATTATGATTTTCCTCAGACTTTTTGTCCTCTTCCACCACCTAACATACAGGTGATAGGTTGCTACACAGCCCAGTCCCATGGCAAGGAAATTCATGATCAGAATCTGAAGGAAAGGAAAGTCATCATAGGCAGCCTTGCTCACGCAGTGGCTGAGACACAATGACTGAGATTTTCTGGAAAGGTAGACAGTGCGGAGTCAGCATAGGTACTAACTAAAAGCAGTGGCGATCAAAGCACACAGACTGCCTGGCTTGCACTGCTCAGAGCTAAATTGCCAAGGTTTTCTGAAGACCACACACACATACACAGACAGACACACACACACACACACACAAACACACACACACGCCATGTTTTCTTTGGTCTTAAATGAAGCCCAAGTAAAACAGCTTACTTGACCCTTTGCCAATCACCAATTGATCAACAAAAGGAAAGCAAAATGTGCTGTTTCCGAATACAGCCATAAGCCTCCCTCTTACCTCTCTTGTTTTTAATAAAGAAAGTCAGGAGCTGGAGGGCTGGCTCCGCAGTTAAGAGCACTGGGTGCTCTTCCAGAGGGGTCAGGTTTGATTCCCAGTACTGGTATGGCTCACAATTGCCTGTGACTTCAGTTCATTGGGATCGAATGCCCTTCTAGCCTCCATAAGAAGCAGCCCAGCCTGTGGTTGATGCACAGACGCACGCAGAGACAAAATATCTATGCACGTAAAGTTATTTTGGGTTGTGAGCCTAGCCTTTAAAAATTGAGCCATCTCTCCAGCCCTACATAAAATTATTTTTTAAAGGTGGGGGCTGGATGTCTCAGCAGCTAAGAGTCCTTGTTGCTCTTGCAGGGGCCCCTGAGTTTGATTCCTAGCACCCACGCGGTGGCCCACAATCATCCATATCTCTGGTTCCAAGGGCTCTGACGCCTCTTCTGACCTGCACAGGCACCAGGCAAACACATGGTGTAAACATACATCAGGAAAAACATCGATATATGTAAACTTTTAAAAAAAATCCACTCACCTATCCTGTTTTTGTATAAAATAATCAAAAATATAAAACAGAGAAAAGCTGGATGAAACTCTTCCCTTAAGGAAATAGTCATACGGACGGGCACAGCAATGCATAAAGCAATACTTCTAGAATATTGTTGTTGTGGGTCTTTACCATTCGCATGTGCCACAGAAGGGCAGAAAACAGTGCAGATGTTAAATGTGAGGTGCATGACGACGGGGAGGAACAGAGTCAGCCTTTGGCTACCTTCTGCTGCCCCAACAGAGCACCTCGGAGTCTATTTCAGGGAAATACCCTCCCTGAACATCCTTTGCCTGTTTACGAATTTAAGTCATGACAGCCTGCTTAGTTTTCATGGTCGCGCCCTTTCAAAAGTAGACAGGAACTCTTCAACACTCTGGAGAGTCCCCTCCCCCTCAGCTCAGTCCTGCTAGCTTGCTTCTGCCTTTCCATTGGCCACAAAAATTCTCTGTTCCTCAGTTTCCTCATCTGCAAAACAGAAATGACCCTAACCTCCAAAGCCCATGTGTTTTAAAAGTGACAATACGTGAGAAGCACTTAGCTTTTCTCATGTATTTCAGACAATACAAGCTAGGCCACAGGGCTGGAGAGTTGGCTCAGTGGTTAAGAGCACTTGCTGCTCTTCCAGAGGACCCGGGTAACATCTCAGGACCCACATGGCAGCTCGCAACTGTCTGTAACTCCAGTCCCAGGGGACCCGAAACCCATGGCCAAACACTAATGCACATAAAATAAGGCCGGCCATACACGGGACGGTGGTTCTTATAACTTCGGCCATCTGGCTGGCAACTGTGGGTCAGAACCCTGCTCAGCTCCTACTCTCGTGAGCGTTCCTCGCTCTTTCTGGTCTCTACTTTTTGTATCTTCACTCTGATTCCCAGATCAGTTCCTTTCCTGGCCTACCTGTGCAGTGCACAGTCCCAGTGGGCTCAGATAGCAGGGAGCACGGATTGCCCTTTATCTTCGAGAACTCAAATCAGGAATTTATGAGGCTAAGGATGTAGCTCAGGGATATGTTCCATGCTCCGGGCCTCAGTTCCATCCTCATTTAAGTCTATCTTCACACTTTTTCCTGCACCCTAACTCCGCCTTCACCGCAGCCAAAGATACACAAAATATATTAACCTGCTATAGCAGTTCTTAATTCTCAAGGCTCAGATCAACTCAGCAACGGAGGCCGCCCAGGTTCATTTGCCCAGCACTAGATGGCATGTTTTAGCTTTACCTTATTCTTCACGGTAGTGCAGGATTGCATTCCTTTTGCAGGCGAAGCCTTATAACTGGCCAGTGAGACAAGCATGCTGCTTTACTAACTTTTCCTACCCTAGGGCCAGCCAAAACAAGCCACCCAATAAGGCTAATTAGATCCCACAAGTTAGGGATTTTTTTTTTTTTTCGTTTTGGCACTGAGGGATGAACTCAGGCCCTGAGCATGGAACAGACCACTGACTCCATCCCTAGCCTCATAAATTCCTGATTTGAGTTCTCCAAGATAAAGGGCAATCCGTGCTCCCTGCTATCTGAGCCCACTGGGACTGTGCACTGCACAGGTAGGCCAGGAAAGGAACCGATCTGGGAATCAGAACAAGGATTCTCAATGCCCTCGTTAACCATGCATCTTTACAGTTTGATGGCTATGGGTTGCTTTTTCAGGGGGCTTGGGTAACTGTAATTGCTAAAAATGATAATTTTTCATTTCTGGATTATATGTGTGTTGGTATGTATATGTGGACATACACATATGTGTAAAAAATGAGTACATGCCACCTCAAATCATACTAAATTTGCACACTAATATGGTAATTATTTTAAGCCCAAGTCACTTGATTTCTGTAACTGTCAAGAAAGCCATGCGGCTTTGTCTTTGCTGCATACAGGAAGCCGTACAGACTAATTCCAAAAGAGAGTCATCCCTATTAAGGTGAGAAAATAGCCTTAGACACCAAGATGTGCAATTTGGGCCATAATGCACCTAAATAAAAAAATCTCATTGGTGCCTCCCCTATCTTCCACTAGCCCTCACACTTTCCCATCTACCCTAGTCACTAGAGCCTGGACAGCCCTAGAATGGACTACCCTAGTCCAGAGATGCCCTCATCCTCTCATTTCTTCAAAACTGTTGTTCTTTGTCAAAAAACACATGCGTTGGACTTGGCTCATTTCTTTGAACTGCGCTTGTGTAGAGGTCGCAGGTCCACGTCCTGCTTTCCTCTTACTGCCCATGCTTGTGGTAATTTGCTCTCTAAATCCAGCCAAAAGAGCACATATGGGAATCAAGGGGACCAAGAGGACCTCCCTCTCCCCTAGATGCCTAAGTCCGAATATCATAGCCCTCTCTAGAGTGTGTCTTCCAGCACATTGTCCAAGGCTTCAAAACCCCTGCCCAGAGAGTATTACACTTTAGCCTGGATGGCTACCAGAGTGTTCATTGTGTCAGAACATGAAGGTGCTGTTTTAACAAGAACTGAGTGTTCCCTCTGTGTGACTCTAATCCAAAATCTCACAGTGAGGCACCGCTTTTGCTGGTTTTGAAGTATTGTTTCTTCAAACATCATATGTTCCTTTGTATGTTTATTAACTTTATTAGAGATATTCTGTTTGTGGTCTTCATGACTACTCCTGAAAATGCAGAGATCGACCCAGTGAGGGCTAACCGGAACCCTTCCTCTATGTTCAGTACTGCCTTTCCAGTGACTGCAGCTTCTGAAATGTGGAAAAACAAACCAACCTTCTACCACTTTCTGTCAGAGTTTAGAAAACCATATATCACATTTAATAGCTCTGGTTTTGATGTCCAAGCAGCAGTGGAGGTAAATGGCTTATATTGATGGCAAACATGGCTCATAAGAATCAACCCTAACCTTGAGTACTGGGAAAGATAAACAGGATAATCCAAAAGACATTGGTGCAATCACAGGAAACTGGAGCCATCTGGTCAAGACAAAAATAAATCAGAATTGAAGCCTGCATGAATCTCCAGAGGCCCTGGGGACTAAATTAACATTACTCGAATGAAGAGCAGAGGAAACTGGCAGCAGAGACCATAGAAGTGCCTTTAATTAACTTGCAAGGAGCGAAGGGCTTTTAGAATGAAATGCCTTGTATTGTCTGCAGCTAAAACCCAAACAATAATTTGAAAGTCCCGCAGCCTAATAAAGGTAAATGAAAGCATGTTGATCAGAGGATAATCTCTAGCCTGCTACAAGAATACAGCACAACAAAGCAACAGTGCCCTTTCCTCGGCACTCGGCAAGCCAGAGGGCTCAGCTGAGCCGAATCATCCAGTTCTCTGGTGTTAGAAAAGCCACCACCCCTCTGTCTGCGGATCTGTGTTGGCCTACAGCTTTACGAGTGCACAGGGCTCCAGTTAAGCAAATATTAATCATACAACAGTTGGGATACAGCCCTGCTAACAAATTACTTGTTTATCTAAAATTTGTATTTAATAAATGAGAAGTATTTTATCTAGCAATCCACTGAGAAAATGAACAAAACCCACCCAAATGAGAACAAGCAGGCTCTTTGTTCAGAATTTGCTATGTGTTGCAAGGGAGACGGACACCATCACTTGCATTTAGCAGATAATGCCAGGCAGGGGATAGGAGAGCTTTATAGTGGGGGAGAGGGGATGCTTTCAAGTTTGTCCTGATTAGAGGCCATTGGTCTACAGAAATTGAAGGCAGCTACACAAAACCAGGCATCCTATGTGATTGGCCAGGTCAACGGATTTGTTCTTTTCTAATCATTCTTGAGTTTAAAAGTGGGACAAGAAATAGAGAGGTTGTCAGTGACCGATGCAAAGCCCTAGTAATTCTGAGCCAGCTGGGAATTCCTAAGTCATGCAGCATGGGGATAGTATAGATGCCAGACAGGTTGCAACAGAGGTGATGGGAACCGAGGACATGGCTAAATGTTTCTCCAAAAAAAGGTCTACAACAAGCACATCAAAAAGTATTTGGCATTATTAGTCATTGAAGAAATGTAAACCAGAGCCAAAATGAGCTGAACATTTAGCTCAGAAATAGGTGGCTTGACAATTATGTTCAAGGTCCTGCTCTTTATCTTTAGCAAACACACATACACATATGCACATACACATAGGCACACACTTACACACAGGCACACACATACAACCACACATACACACACAACTACATATACTCACATACACAACCATACGTACATGCACATAAACATACACAGAGACACATATACAAACATGCACACATACACGCACATACACATATACACACACGTATGCACACATACATGCACACACACGCACATACTTATACACACAATAACACAGGCACATATACACACAAGCACACACACACAAGCACATACACATGCAACCAAACATGCACATCACATACATACATGTACACATCCATGCAGCACCACGCATATGCACACCCACACATACATGCACAACAACATTAATGCATATGTACACAGCCACATGGACACACATGCACACACAAGCTCACATGCACACAACCACAAATGAGATACTGCTTAACATCCACTAGGATAGCTATAATTAAAAAAGAAGAGGGCATGGGAAGTCGTTGACCAAGAGTACAAAGTTCTAGAAAAAGAGAAATACATTACTGACTACAGTCAGTGTAATGCCTTATATATTTCCAAATAGACTAAGCACATTTCAAATTTACTCATCGTAAAAGAGATAGGAAAGTAAATGCTAAATCATTGGCAATTATGATCTAAGCACAATTTAATGATTATGTTAGATTGATTTAACCATTTTATATTGCATCCACAGACTAAAGCACCACATAGTACTCCATAAATGTGTATAATTATGATCGACCAAATGAAAGATAAAAAGAAAATGTTGGCATAAAATTGCAATGTAATGGGATATTTTTCAATTGCAATAAAGGATCAAGTACTAATATATGATACAACATAGCTAAAATATGAAAGAATTGTACAAAACTGGGCACAGTGAGGACCATGTGTATTCCCAGCACTTGGGAAACTGAGGCAGGAGAATGGCAAGTTCAAGTCCATACTCACCTAACATAGTGAATTCACTGTCAATCTTAACTACATTTCATGGCCCTGCTCAAAAAAAAAACAAAACTAGGAAGGAAGGAAGGGAGGGAGGGAAGGAGGGAGGGAGGGAGGGAGGGAGGGAGGGAGGGAGGGAGGGAGGGAGAAAGGATGGAAGGAAACCTGTATACAAAGTGGAAGATGCCAGATACAAAAAGCCATAAAATGTTTTATTCTGCTTATTTGAAATACTCAGAGTAAATTAAACACATAAAGAAAATAGATCCACTATGGTTGAGGAGTAATAACTCATGACTGCTGATGAGTATAAGGTTCCATTTGCAAATGGTAAAAATTCCATGAAGTAGGGGCTGGAGAGATGGCTCAGTGGTTAAGAGCATTGCCTGCTCTTCCAAAGGCTCTGAGTTCAATTCCCAGCAACCACATGGTGGCTCACAACCATCTGTAATGAGGTCTGGTGCCCTCTTCTGGCCTGCAGACATACATACAGATAGACTATTGTATACATAATAAATAAATAAATATTTAAAAAAAAAATTCCATGAAGTAGATAGTCCCAAAGAGTACATAATTTCCTGAATTTTCTTCTCAGAAACACTGGAATTTACATGTAAAACTACAATGATTTCTTTTTTTTTCTTTATTTTCTTTTTTTTTTTTTTTTGGTTTTTTTCGAGACAAGGTTTCTCTGTGGTTTTGGAGCCTGTCCTGGAACTAGCTCTTGTAGACCAGGCTGGTCTCGAACTCACAGAGATCCGCCTGCCTCTGCCTCCCGAGTGCTGGGATTACAGGCGTGCGCCACCACCGCCCGGCCCTACAATGATTTCTTTAGAAGCATGCTGTCGGAACAGAGTCCAAGAGTGGAGTCATATGAGAACGCTGAGTGCTCATGAGAAAACTCCAAGAAAACGAGAGTCGTGTGGCCTGTTTCTTCAAACACACAAACTGTTCTTGGAATGCGCCGTTGTGGCCCTCCCAGGTGTGGCAGAGAGGGAGTGAGTTTATTCCAGCTGTTGTTGCTCATGCGCCTCTGTGGAAAACGTGGGTTTGCCTTGTGCAGCTTGTCCTTGAGATTGTGCGCTTTACTCAGGTGACTCTTCCTACCCTCAGAGTACAGACGTCTGAGGCTCTGAGGAAAGCTGGCTATTGTGAGAAACTTTAGTCTGCCTCATCTATTGGTCCCATTCCCCCAGGTCCCACCATCAGCTACAGCAGGAACAACATGCTTTCCAAACACCTCTTGTAATTAAGATGCCTCTGAACTTCCGCAGCCCTCCTAAATGAGCAGCTAGTCAATTCTCACCTTTTTATATCTTGTTTGTCCATTTTCCCAATTTCTTTTGCAGACAGATTCAGTGGCTTCTATTTTGGCTCGTTAGCCATGAGGACTGAATGCTGATGGAGGCCCAAATAGAAGAGAGGAAGTATCGTGTGTATAATAAATTATTTCAAGAAACATTTTTTATTTTTTTTACTGATATGCCATAATAATTTCTTTATTAAATACCACAAAAATTAGGAAATTTGAGAAGGGTGATTTTGATCTGACATGTCCAACAAGGCCCAGCACATATGCTCTTGGGTATAAGAACAGCTGCTCTTGCTTTTCTGCCGCCTAGAGATCTTGCCAGGTACTCAGTTTTTTAAGACATTTTTGAATTAAAAATTTGTTCCCATGCATGGATACAAAATTCCAGTACTTTGGTATTCTTTGGGTGGCTTAAGATTAGTGTCATACCTTAATTACAAATGAAATAATTTCCATTGTCACCTGCAGCGGACGTTTCTAAACTCATCTAAGAGAGACTTGAAATAAATACGGCATCTGAAGGTTTCTCCCATAGATGGATTTAAAACACAGAAGGCTTTCTACCCTAAGCCTGCTAAGGTGCTGTAATGTCAAATTCCTGGCAACGATGCCCCTGACAATAGTCCTTTCATACAACAGTTTGGACAGGAGTCACACACTGTGCAGGAGAGCTGGCTCTCTCTGAAGAAGAGGTTGAGCGGTTGGAAATTTCTCTCTGAAGTTCCTCTACTTTTCTCTGAAGCTCTGCTCTTTTGGCAAGAAGTTCTTTGTATCTGTTGTGGATAGGTTCCTGTGGTTTCATCCGGGGGTTCCACCTTATGTAATAGCCTACCCAGAGTTCTAGGTGGCGCATGCTGGCTACTGGGTAAAGGACATGGTTGGAGTAGCTTCCATAAAGAGGATTAGTGAAATCTTCCAGCTGGCTGTTTATGTAGGACCACAGTGACACTGTCCTCTTAGGAAGATTCTCTTTCCCCCTCTGCTGTTCACTGTTACAGAGGAAGGTCCCAAATAAACAGCTGTACAAGTGGTCCAGGATAGTAACGAGGAAATACTCGTTGAATTCAAACGCAGTAGGGAACTGTCTTGTCATCTGCCAGACACAGTCGATAAATTGAAGGAAGACAGGGGATCTGTCTGCGTCTGCATGGTTCTTATCTCCATGGCCAACTCTCAGTTGGAATCGATGTCCAAAGCTTAGCCACTCTTTCTCTACGAGGACCTCAAATCCTCGGATGGTTCGATAGTATCCGTCCAACATGAGCATGGCCAAGGAAGTGAGCTGAGCTGTGCGATCCCAGCCATCACTGCAGTGCACCACCACAGACGTCTTCCCTGACTCCACCTTGTCAGCAATCCTAAGAGCGCCAGCAAGGATGAGCTTAATGTGTTCCAGCCAGTGCGTAGATTCCAAATTAGACAACCAGTGAGTTTCCTTAAGCTTCCGTAATGACTCTCGCATAACATGAATATTGTGAATATCCAGAAAAACGAGTTCTGCATTTTGATAGGCATCTTCACTTTCATAACCTCCTCCCTTTGCCTTATTGGCAACAGCATTGACACTTGGCCGAGCATCAAATATAAATATTTTGTGCGACTGGGCGTTGGAGTCCATGATGGCCTGAAGGTATTTTTCGTCCTCTCTGCTGCGCTTCCCGCTCACCCCCACCATGGGTTGGCTGCAGCGAGTGACTGTGGCTTGACTTTCAGGATGAATCCAGGATAAAACTGGGATTCGACCCCGTGACCTGAAAGATGCCACTCTCTTTAGCTCCTCATCAGGAATGTTTGCTGGCACAACCAAGAGGGCAGGATATGTGTCACAAACTTCATAGCGTTCATTTATCTTTGTTATTCTCCAGCTTTCGTTTGGAATCCCCTGCCTTCTATACTCTAGAAGGGGGTCATACAGTTTCCACCCATTTTCAGGAAATACTTCTTTATACTCAAAAGCAAAAAGAGGCAAGCCATTAGATACAGGAAATGCATATTTCATTAGATTCTCAAATATGGATCTTCTTGTTCGCCCCTCTGGTTTATGAGCAAATCGTAAATTCCTGATATCCTTGCACACAGTCTCCAGGCCATAAGAGTTTTCACCTCGGCTAGATGCACCACCAATTTTTTCTACTCTACTTATCACTCCAAGAGAAGCATCTAGAACAAAAGGGGGGTCCCGTTCCATGCTCTTAAAATATAATCTGTAATTTGTGACAGTCAGCGTTCCTCGTACGGCACCAGTGAAGGGACATATGTAAGTCACATCTTTGGCCTCAAATCAGGAGAAAAGTTGTCTGCAGAAGTTGAAATGGAATCTGAAGATATAGCAGAAGCTGACTTCGTATGCACCGAGTTCTCTGAATGAGAAGTAGAAGCACTGGACAGTGAGTCCTCACTGGGTGGCCGTGCCGCCGGGGGCCGCGCGCCGAGACTCTCGCAGCTCGAGCTCTTCTCCATGGCGCGAGAACAGGAGGCCGCCGCACCCTCTGCGGCCGCGGGCGAGAGATGCACAGGGAGGAGCGCACAGGGCCTCGGCCGCGGTCAGCCTAGCACCAGCCACAATGCGGGACCGGAAGCGGCCATGTTCCCCCTTTATTTATTTTTTTTAATTTATTTATTTATTAAAGATTTCTGCCTCCTCCCCGCCACTGCCTCCCATTTCCCTCCCCCTCGCCCCCGATCAAGTCCCCCTCCCCCGATCAAGTCCCCCTCCATCATCAGCCCAAAGAGCAATCAGGGTTCCCTGCCCTGTGGGAAGTCCAAGGACCACCCACCTCCATCCAGGTCTAGTAAGGTGAGCATCCAAACTGCGTAGGCTCCCACAAAGCCAGTACGTGCAGTAGGATCAAAACCCAGTGTCATTGTTCTTGAGTTCTCAGTAGTCCTCATTGTCTGCTATGTTCAGAGACTCCGGTTTTATCCCAGGCTTTTTCAGACCCAGGCCAGCTGGCCTTGGTGAGTTCCCGATAGAACATCCCCATTGTCTCAGTGTGTGGGTGCACCCCTCGCCGTCCTGAGTTCCTTGCTCGTGCTCTCTCTCCTTCTGCTCCTGATTTGGACCTTGAGATTTCAGTCCAGTGCTCCCATGTGGGTCTCTGTGTCTCCTTTCATCGCCTGATGAAGGTTAATATTCAGGAGGATGCCTATTTCAAGAAACATTTTAAGGACTCCACAATACATTAATTTTAGGACCTATGTTTCCTTTTGCATTTCTGCCCTACTTTAATTGCTAGTGCTATGGTAAAGAAACTTGGGGAGAAAAGAGTTTACTTCACCTTGCAGCTTATAGTCCATTACGATAGGAAATCAGGACAGGCGTTCAAGGCATGAACCTGGAGGCAGGGGGTCATGGAGGGATGCGGCTTACTGGCTTACTCCTCATGGTTTGCTTAGCTTGCATTTTTGATACAACTGAGGACCACCTGCCCAGGGTTGGCATCACCCACAGTGGGCTGGACCCCCTCCTGCATCAATTATCAGTCAAGAAAATACCCTAGAATCCAACACAATCGAGGCAACTCTTTGATTGAGACTCCCTCTTTCCAGATGTATCAAGTCAATGCAAAAATTAACCTGAACACGTCACTCCCTGTCATCTTGACACACTAATATTCCTATTAAGCCATGGCCTTTCCTTCTCATCAGGATCTCATATTAATATCACAATACAAAATACAGTTGAACTTTATTTTTTGAAGATTTATCTTTTCTGTGTACAGGTGCTTTGTCCGCATGTATGCTTGCAGACCAGAAGAAGGCATCAGATTGTGAGCCCACCATGTGGTTGCTGGGAATTGAAATTAGGACCTCTGGAAGGTGCAGTGCTCCTTACCGCTGAACCATCTCTCCAACCCTACAGTTCAACTTTTAAAAATCCAGTCTTTAAAATTTTCAATACTCTAAAAGTCCAATGTCTCTGTAAAAGTCCAAAGACTCTTAACTGTGGGTTCCTGTAAATTCAAAAGCAAGTTATGTTTTCTTGTTTTAAGAGGAAAGAACCAGAACATAGTTATAAATCAGATCAAGGTAAAAAACAAAATCCAACAATATAAATAGCTCAGTGTCCAACGTCACACACAGCTTGTCTGGTAAGCTCAAGTCGGTTCCACTCCACAATTGTCACTGTCCTGGTGGTGTCCCGTAGCCATGGTGTCGCCAGTAAGCTGGTATCTGCACTGCAACTGCTGGCCCACCTTCACCAATGACCTCCTGGCTTCTCTATAGGCCAACCCAATTACATGGTGCCGAGCTTCAGATTGTCCCCATGGCTGCTTTAATCCTGGGGTTTCTATGGCAACTAAAGCCGCATCTTCATCAGTGCCTCTCCTGGCCACGCTTCAGGGAGACACTGAACCTACCACACAGTGCCAAGCCCTCAGATTCTCTTCACAACACCTTCATACCTTCAAAGCCAGCACCATGTAGGAGACTCCCATACACTGTTTGCCAAGTTATACTACCAGCTTGAGATACAGTCTTGCTGGCCCTGACCCAAGAACACAGCTTGTGGATGCTGTCCCTGAGGAAATATTTCCCAAAAGATTTTACCCCAGTGATGCTGGTCCATATTAGTCACACATGATTTTTTTCCAACTCCAGTTAACCTGCTTCCATTGTCCCAGAAAAGCAAAGATTTTATTTCCACAGATGCTTAATTCAGATATGACACAAATGGTCCTGAGAGAGTCTTTGCTTCCCTCTGAAATTTCGCAAGCCGGGTTTTCATTGTCTGCTTTTCTCTGAGCATTCTTATCTTCCAAGCTCCCACAGAACAGCTCCTTAGGCTTTGAGCTTGGGAGTGCTTTTCCAGTCCGAGGTTCTTCCTCCCACAAAACAGTCCAGGTTATAAAAAGTCACATGGTCAGGTCCACCACATCAATACTCAATACATCTGGTATATTCCTAAGAAGAAAAATTGCTTTTAGAAAACTAGGGAGATACCTCAGTCCATAACGTGCTTGCCATACAAACATGAACACCTGAGTGACTACACAGATGGTTGGGCATGCTGGCACATGGGCGATCCCTGCACTGGAAGGGCAGAAAAAGGAGGAGCCCCGGGGCTTCTTGGCCAGTCTGTCTAGCTTAATTGGTGATTCATAGGTTCTAGCAGGAGACTATCTCAAATAACAAAGTGGGTGGGTCCTGAGAAATGACACCTGAGGCTGACCTGAACATATGGGCATGTTCTCTCTCTCTCTCTCTCTCTCTCTCTCTCTCTCTCTCTCTCTCTCTCTCTCTCTGTCTCTCTCTGTTTCTCTCTCTGTGTCTGTCTGTCTGCCTGTCTGTCTCTCTCTCTCTCGATTTATATTTAAATTCTTTCTGAGGGCAGGTTTTGATCAAAGTTGGAGGGAATTATTCACTTACTAAATTCTTGCTAAGAGCCCAAGCAACAGTCGTGGTGCTATGATCTAAAGACTCAGAGATTAAAAAAAAAATGTGCATTTACTTGATACCCAAAGAGTTTCAGAACTTTCCAGATTAAAGGTTAGAAGGAAGCAAGAAAAAGAGGATTTAGAGGCATGTGTCACTAAGACCAGCCTTCTAAGCTCATTGTTAAAATACAAAAAAAAATGCAAATGGTTATGAGGAAAAGCACACAAGTGTTCCAAGAAACCTAGGTTTCAAGTTGGCTGTATCAGGTACTAGTGATGTGAACTTGAATAAAGCCCTTGTCTTCACTGATCCTTGCCAGTCTCACCCACAAAATGTGAATAGTAGAATGGGGGAACTTACACTGTTTAATGAGAAGAGGTTTAATGAACATAGACATTATAATATCTTCAGAGTGATGCAGAGCTTCTGGTGGTCCTTCTGGACAGGTAACTGAGAAACAGGCATTTGCTGGATCAATAGCTGCATACCGTGTACCAGGACATGTGTTAATCTGCTCAGGTAAGGACACCACATCTGGTACAGCAGCTGCAATTGGAGTCACTACCTGATTGAGTTTTTGATAGATCTGGTGGGGCAGACAGATACATAACCAAGGATAATTGGAGTGGAAAAAGTGAATACACACACGGGGGGGGGGGGTGCAGATGCAGAGAGGGACAGGTGCACACAAAGAGACAGAGGCATAGAGAGACAGAGACCGACCTGGAGACATTGCCAGTGAATGAAGGAGTCAGGAAACAGGAAGGAGCCGGGCGGTGGTGGCTCACACCTTTAATTCCAGCACTCGGGAGGCAGAGACAGGCGGATCTCTGTGAGTTCGAGGTCAGCCTAGTCTACAAACGCTAGTTCCAGGAGAGGCTCCAAAGCTACAGAGAAACCCTGTCTCGAAAAAAAAAAGAAGCAGGAAGGATGCAGCTAGAAGAGCCTGATGAGGAAGATCTACTGTAGAGATCCGCGTCTGCTGCCCACTGTGCTTGCATTCTGGACCTTGTTGGTATATGGTAAGTAACGCCTATGAATCGTACTTAAGAACTAAAATAACCAGGTTGGCAGTACTCTGTTTTTTCAAAAGGCTTTACTGAACGCCTACTTTCTTCATCAGCCTGTCTATATAAGAGGAGATTCCACCGAAGTAGGCACTGTATCTGTTGAGACCTGATATTTAAAAGTAGTCCAAAACTAATCATAAAAATAGAAAAAGTTTGGTGTGATGTTGGATGCCTGAGATTCTATCACTGAAGCAAGAGAATTCTGAGTTTGAGGTCTAACTATGTAGTTCAAAGCCAGGACAGACTACAAAGCCAGAGCCCCTGTCTTAATCCTCACAAAGTACTGGATGATTCCAGATAAAGTATAAAGAGAGCGAAGGGTTCAGTAGCCCTGTGTCTGGAATCCACAAGACAGCCCTGCAGTTTGATGTTCCTTATTCATAAGACACAGAAGGCGATATGCTTGTAGTTTTATTTGTTAAAGTCAAAAGAACTGTATTAGAACCAGAAAATGGGAAAGAAGCATGGGGTGAAGCTCAGGAATGTCAGACAAGTTTCCAGAGTTCTCTTTCCTAGTAGAGCTGCACAGAGACACACATACATTCTTCAGCAGTGACGTGTGGCAAACAAGGGAAGCTCATCTGAGCCTTACTGCTTGGCCTTTGTACTAGGCATGAGCCTCATAGGCATGAAAAGCTCATGTCACTAACCTCAGCTACTCAGACCCCAGCCCCTTAGAACAAAACCAGCCCAAATCACACTGTAGGATAAACTCGTCTGGCTCCACTGTTACAGCTGTAGCATAACTCTTGCAAGCATAGCAAACACTTTCATAAAGAAAATACACAAAGGTCTCAGGGGGTATGTCCTTGCAATGGCTATTCTTGGTTGTCAACTTGACTTCATCTGGATCTGAAACCCAAAACTGGAGGGCACATTTGTTGTAGGAGGCTGCTTTGTTAGGCTGCTTGTTTGTTTTTCGGATATAGTCGGCCACATTGGAGCCGTCAATTTGTTGTAGGAGGCTGCTTGTTTGTTTTCCGGCCGCCCAGACTCCTGAAATAATTACACAGAAACTATATTATTTAAATCATTGTTTGGTCAATCACTTAAGCGTATTGTTAGCTAACTTTCACAGCTAGAATTAACCCATTTTTGTTATTTTATATTTTACCACATGGCTGTGGCTTACCAACAAGGTTCCATCCGACGTCTGTCTCTGGTGGGGCTACATGGCTTCTCCTTGACTTTGCCTTTTTTTCTCCCAGCATTTGGAGAAAATGCTACCCACCTCCTGCCTAGCTCTACTCTGCCCTATCACAGGCCAAGGCAGCTTCTTTATTTATTAATCAATAAAAGCAACACATATACAGAAGGACCTCCCACATCACACATCTGTGAAGAATTTTTATTTAATTTGAAATAAAAAGACCCATTTCTAATCCAGATCTTTAAGATGGAAGGACACACCTTTAATTCAGCTCAAAATCTATATAAGGGCAAAGAAGAAGGAAGCTTTTGCTCTTGGCTTGCTTGCTCTCACCTCCCTAGCAAGTCCATTCCTCTACTAGCATTAGAGCCTACTTCTTTGAGATTCCAGCATACACTGAAGACCTGCTGAGACATCCAGGCTCAAGGATTGAGCAACTACTGGATTCTTGAACTTTCCATTTACAGCTAGCCACTGTTGAATTATGTACATCTGTGTCTGTGCGTCTGTGTCTGTGTGTTTCATTTTTTGAGACAGGGTTTCTCTATGTAACTTTGGAACCTATCCTGGAACTCACTCTGTAGATCAGGCTGGCCTCGAACGCACAGAAATCCGCCTGCGTCTGCCTCTGCCTCTGCCTCTACCTCCCGAGTGTTGGGATTAAAGGTACCCACCACCACCACCCAACTCCTCTTATTTTTTGTGTGAACACTAACCCTTTCACCCAGTTTTACAACCTAGGGACCACCCATGCTCTTCAAGTTGGCTTAGATAACCTGCATTTGGTCTTCATTTGAAGCACAGATTTTCAGTTCTTTTTGACAAGTTTATGGGGTTTTGGTTTGGTTTGGTTTGGTTTTTCTGGTTGTTTTCTTTCTTTCTTTTTTTTTTTGAGATTAGGGTCTCATTATTTTATTTTTATTTATTTATTTATTTTTGGTTTTTCGAGACAGGTTTTCTCTGTGGTTTTGGAGCCTGTCCTGGAACTAGCTCTTGTAGACCAGGCTGGTCTCGAACTCACAGAGATCCGCCTGCCTCTGCCTCCCAAGTGCTGGGATTAAAGGCGTGCACCACCACTACCCGGCGGGTCTCATTATTTTATTGATTTTTATTGAGCTCTACATTTTTCTCTGCTTCCCTCCCTGCCTCTCCCCTCCCCTTCAACCCTCTCCCATGGTCCCCATGCTCCCAACTTACCCAGGAGATCTTGTCTTTTTCTACTTCAAGACTGGGGTCTCATTTTATCGCCTAGGCTAGTCTCAAGCTCATGGACTCAAGTGATCTTCTCACCTCAGATCTCTAGTGCTGAGACTCCATACATGCATCAGGACCAGGACCAGGACATATTTTTAACCTCTATAGGAAGGATAAACAATTGCTACTTATAATTCCCTGCCATTTGTTAAGCAGGATTGATTCTTAGTAAGATTTCTTTTGGTGCGGGACTATTTTCGGGTTGTGTAAAATGCAAATGGGGCTCAGAGAGGTAAGCTACTGTCACTGTGTATAGAAACAGGAGTGGAAGATGGGTACCAGGCAGCTGGAAAGGCTCTAAGTGAGATGTGGTGAATGTCAGATCAATAGTTTGGTAGAAGAAAAAAGATTTAAGGCTGTTGCCTCTCAGCCTTAGTAGCTTGTAGGGGAAAATGGCTTTGGGGGGTATCATAGCTTTTTATGTGGTTTTTGTGACGCAGCTGTTTAACTGTCTCCCCATCAGCTACCCCAAATAGCTTAAATACGTTGGCCATATAATCTGTAGCGAAAGGAAGTAAGCATGATGTTGTGGCAAGCTTGCAACGTTTCTGTATCAGTGACTTCAATCTGTTCTGTCAATCCAAGGCCACATGAGGACCACCCCCATAGCAACAAGCAAGGTTGTCCCCATGAGGAGGTACCACAAACCATCTGGAAGTGGGGCCAGTTGAGATTCCAAAGAAAGCAACACTCAACACCAAATAATCTGTCTCAAGCATTTATTAAGGAAATTAGGTGTGAGTTGTAGGGTCCTCACTGTGGTGAGAGAAAGAAAGACCCAATCCCATCAGGTGCGTCTTCAGTGACACTGTCAGGGTGTGGAGTTTGCATGAAGCAGTAAGGAATTTGGATTGGGGGCAGTTTCTTGAAGTGTTTTGGGAGAAAACGTTAATAACTATCAGTGCCCAGGGCCTCAGCCTGGACTCAAATGGCAGGGGAAATGTGTAGGTGCTTAGTGAGGCCCAGGACAGTCAAGCCACTTTGTGTGTCTCAGGACAAGACAGGAAGCAGGGGGAACAGCTAACTCTCCGGACAGCGACAGCATGTGAGGTGCTTCGGAGAGTCGCATTTACGGAGATGCTTCCTTAAAGGGAACAACAGTGCGTGTAAATCAAGCAGCGTTAGGGAGAGATTGTTGTACTTTTTAAAAAGTATCAGATTACAGCGGAAGTCATAGTATACATCATCATTTCTGAACTCACCCTTCAAAAGCATTAAGATTAAGCAAAGAACAAAAATATTGAGTTTAAATCTGCTACTTACTGAAACCGGACATCATGAATTTGGTGGTATTGAGCCACCTTCTTTATATTTTATTTATTCATCAGTTTTGGGGAGTTCAGGGCAAGGTTTCTCTGTTTAGCTTTCGAACCTGTCCTGGAACTGTCTGTAGCCCAGGCTGGCCTCGAACTCACAGAGATCCGCCTGCCTCTGCCTCCCGAGTGCTGGGATTAAAGGCGTGCGCCACCACTTATGGCAGCTGACTCATCTTCTTTATGGGGATTAAATGAGGGTGTGAACATATGGAATCTGGCACAGAGGCATGGTTAACAGGCAGCAATACCTAATAACTGTGGATTTATGTCATTAAAGAACTAAATAAATGGAGCTATTGTCACAAATGATATAGTCAGCTAAACCTATTCTCTCTCTCATACACACACACACATATATATGCAGAAATAGAGAGAGAGGCTAGAGAAATGACTCAGAGGTTAAGAGCATTGCCTGCTCTTCCAAAGATCCTGAGTTCAATTCCCAGCAACTACATGGTGACTCACAACCATCTATAATGGGATCTGATGTGCTTCTGGTGTGCTTGAAGACAGAACACTTAAACACATAAAACACATAAAAAGTAAATTATATATATATATAATTTATAAATTATATACATATAAATTATATATAATATATATATATATAAATTATATATATATATAACCATAAGAGTAACTTTGAGCTTTCTATATTCAGAAACCCAATAGCATCACAGAAACAGGTAGTTTTCCTACAGTCAGCATCAGTATTGTTTTCAAGGGGATGAACCTGGAGGGCCCTTTCTGCTAAGTAGACCTGGAGTACCCTTCACTTAAGTAGGGTTCAATCCTAAAAGAGAACAGCAATCCAGAAAGATTCGCCCTACACAAGCCAAACCCTATATTATCTATCCACAGCCACGCAGAAAGCTCAATTCCAAAAACAGAAAGATATTTTACATCCCAGCTCATTTTATGAAACTACTATATATAACCTCGGACTAAGAGTGAACAGCAATGCATTAAACAGAAGTGCAGACTGATGTAACTCATAAAAATCCTTTTAAAAATTATCAAGACATAGATTACTCATGATGAAATTGTATTACCACAGGGATGCAAAATTGATTGTCAGAATTTATCGGTGCAATTCAAAATAACAGATTAGTGGTTATGTCCATCTCAATGATGCAGTGTTTGATGAAATTCAACATATATATTTAAGTTGAATATACTCAGAAAACTAAGAACATAGTGGAATGACTTCACTGTGTAATACTTTATCACATAGCTACAAAGAGGCATAATAAACACCACAATGAAATGTTGAATTTTTCATTTCTGATCATGAATAAGACAAGATTGTCCACTATCATCAGATAGATTCACCATTGTATTGGGTAGGGCTCTCCAATGACATAAATAAAGAAAAGGAAATAACGGTATAATATTTAAAATGGAAGAGACAAAATTGCTCTCAGAGATTGTTTGTGTTAAAAGAAATCTAGATAGCCAGGCAGTGGTGACACACACCTTGAATTCCAGTACTCAGGAGACAGAGGTAGACCAGCCTTGTCTACAAAAAGAGTTCCAGAGCAGCCAGGACTCCAGACAGAGAAATCCTGTCTCAAAAAAAAATCTAGAGATATAATTTTAGGACAATCATATTTAACAACCCTTGCTAGAAAGAAAATCAACATACAGAAATTATGTATCTTTGTGCTACTTCAAAATAGAAGCTATAAAATTTCAAAAGGAAAGCCAGGCATAGTGGCGCACGCCTTTAAACCCAACACTCAGCAGGCAGAGGCAGATGGATCTCTGTGAATGCCAGGTGAGCCTGGTCCACACAGTGAGTTTTAAATCTGTGTTCTGCATATGACAGGAAACATGACGTATTTGTTTTGCTGAGACTGTCTCATTTTGTTTACCATAAGCATTTCGAGTTGCATCCATTCTGCTGTACATGTTAGGATTTCATTTTTCTTTTCATTGCAGAAAATTTTATTGTTATATGTACCAGGTAGCTTTATCCTTTCACCTAGTGATGGACATCCAGGGTGGGTCCATTTCTTGCCTATTATGGATAAACATAGATGTGCACTTTGTTTCTCTTGTGGATGCTAACTAAGCTCCTTCAGGTCTATATCCAAGAGTGGTCTAGCTGAGTCATGAAGTGATTCTATGTTCAGTTGGTTTTTCTCTTTAACTTCCATAGTGATTTCCATAGTGGCTGAACAAGTTCACATCCCGCCATAAGCGAACATAGAGGCTCCTCTTCCCCCACATCCTCATCACCATTTTTTTGTTCCCTGTTTTGCTAAGGACTGCCATTCTGACTGGGTAAGATAGAATCTCGAAGCAGTTTTAATTTGCATTTTCTTGATGGCTAAGGATGTTGCACAGTTTTTCAAATATTTATTGGCCATTCATATTCCTTCTTTG
Source organism: Microtus oregoni (assembly GCF_018167655.1). Taxonomy (NCBI): domain Eukaryota; kingdom Metazoa; phylum Chordata; class Mammalia; order Rodentia; family Cricetidae; genus Microtus; species Microtus oregoni. The sequence continues at coordinate 276,010 of NW_024544751.1, read as the reverse complement.
GAGGACTGTCTACTCAGTTCATTGGGCTGTTTATTGATTGGATGATTGGGTGCTTTGTGGGAGTTCTACAACTCTTTATGTCCTAGATTTGAACCCCTGTAGTGCACAGGTGGCAGAGACCTTTGCCCATTCTATAGGCCATTTTCGTGCTGGCGGTGGTTTCTGTGCTGTGCATTTAATCCTATTTGTGAGTTCTTGAGATTATTTCCTATGCCATTAAAGTTCTGTTCAGAAAATCCTGCCTATGCCAATAACTTGAACTATTTTTCTCTAGGGTAGTGGTTCTCAACCTATGGGTCATGACCCCTTTGGAAGTCACATACCAGATATTACATTGTGATTCATAACAGTACTGCTCTGTGTGTTCGCCTCCATGCCAGTCCTATGCTGATTTTGTACTATGATTCTGTAACATGATTTGAGATCAGATCTTATGATAGCTCCAACAGTGTTTTGACCACCAAGGATTGCATTACCTGTCTGGGGTCTTTTATGCTTTTACTAAAATTTGAAAATTGCTTTTTCTAGTTCTGTGAGGAATTTCACAGGGTTTCTGATAGGAATATCATTGGTTATAGAGATTGTTTTGGATAACAGCCATTTTCAGCTGGGCAGTGATGGTGCACGCCTTTAATCCCAGCACTCAGGAGATAGAGGCAAGCAGATCTCTGTGAGTTCGAGACCAGCCTGGTCGACAAAGCAAGTTTCATGACAGCCAGGGTTGTGTAGAGGAAACATGTCTTGAAAACCCAAATATATACTTTATATAGCCTTTTTCACAATATTAATTCTATCCATGAGCATGGGAGAACTTTCCAACCTCTGGTATCTTCTTCCTTTCTCCCTCTGGTGTCTTCAAGTTTTTATTCTATACATCTTTCACCAACTTAGGTTTATTGCCAGTTGTGTTACTTTGTTTTGAAGCTAATGTGAGTAGGACTTTCCCTCTTTTTTCTTTTATGGTGTGTTCATTTTAAGTGCATAGAAAAACTACTGAGTTTTTGTGTGTGTGTGTGTGTCCTGCTTCTTTCTGAAGGTGTTTATCAGATTCAAGAGATTCCTAGGGGAGTCCTTATTCAAGTGTAGGGTTGTAGCCTAGTCAAATGGTTTATTGGCTTAAAGTGCTTGCCACAAAAGTCTGGCAACTTGAGTTCCATCCCTGGAACCCATTTTAGAAAGCGGAACTTCAGGCTGTCGTTAAGCTGACTTGACATTTTGTCAAACTTCCTTCTACACGTCTGTGTAATCGGGGAAGGCTGACAGCAGTGAAGGCCAGTGAAGGCAGAAACTCATGACTGCCCAAGTTGCTGACAATAAAGTGACAGTTGCAGGCTCAACCTGAAATGTGACATTTACACCTGCTCCCTCTAAGCCTCAGGAAACAGCACGGAAGAGTTGGAAAGAATATAAGAGCCAGGAGCTAGGAAGAGGCAGCCACTGTCATAATGAATTCAGCAGCTGGGGTAACCTGTCCTGGGCCTATACAAAACTGGCCTTGGCAAGAGGCAGCCTTCCTGCTGAGCTATTAGGATTCTGGAAGAAGCTGAGTCATATTGTATTCAGTTGTGTACGCGCTACTGAGTCCACCTGGCTGGAATAAACCGTTCCAAACCCATGCTCACACAGATGGCCCTTGTTAAATTCAGTGGCTTGCAAAACAAGACGACATGAATGTAGAAAAAGGATAATCAGAGAAGGGTATTGACAGGGGTGGAAGGGAGGCGATGGGGGCGGGGAGTAATCAGAGTGCATTATAATGCGTGTATGATGTTGGCAAAGAACATATTTAATTTTCTAATAGCCAGATGCAATGGCACACGTTTGTAATCCCAACACTCCTATATGGGGAGAGTGGAGGAAGAGAAGGGAGGCAGAAACAGCTTTTATAGAGTGTGCAGGATGGCAGAATCAACTGGGAAACCTGCCTCAACAAGGTAGAAGGAGGCAATCGACCCCCAAAAGCTGTCTTCCGACCCCCAGAACAGTGGGTCTCAAACTTCCTAACACTGCGACCCTTTAGTGCTGTGCTTCATGTTGGAAAGTTATTATTAACCTCAAAACTAGCTCATTGCGACTTCATAACTGTAATTTTGCTACTGTTATGAATCTTAAAGTAAATGTCTGGTATGTGACCTTAAAGGGGTCGCGACCCACATGCTGAGAACCACTGCTCTGTGTGCACACCATGAGACATGGGCACATGCACTCATACACGTACACAATAATAATATTTTTAAAAAGTCTAAGATCATAGCAGTCGCTTTTCCTCAGGCAATCGCCATGGTAAGACAAGGCGATCCCGTGTACTGGGGGATTCACCTAGGCTGGGAAAGGCAGAAATCTGTTGTGCTCATGGCCAGCAGCACCCAAACCTGTGTGCCTTTTTCCGCGCATTCAGAGAAAAAGATGAGACACACAGAAGTGGGCCGTGCGGCTGGGAAGTGGCTGCACAGGATGTGGCCACACGGGAAAGCGTAGCCGCCTTCTTCTGCTCCTTCTCTAGTTAAAGAACAACAGAATGTTTTCTTGTCTTTTCTTCAAGAGTAGCCTTTGAACTCTGTCATATTGGTCTGAGATAACATGTGACATGGGGGGGGAGAAGTCTTGGGGACCCTTGAAAACGGTTTTAGACACGCTTCCTTTTCTGAGAGGGTTTCTGGAACAACTTGTCAATGTGTTTGTGGTATCTGACACTGAAAGGAGGGACTCTGGTAAGACCCTCCCCATCGCTCAGTCTGTCTGTCTTTCTGAGATTTCCCTGCAGCTCCCATCCATTGCCTTTGTGCTGCGGTGGGCTCTGTCCTCCTCCCAGCCTGCAGCAGTAGCGCCGGGCAAAGTCCTGACTGAAACACTTCCGCTGTGGCCTCATGGCTGGCAGCAAACGCTCTTCAGAAGAGACAAGTCCAAATCCCCAGCTGGTTCGGGATATTTTCAGTTTGTTTTGTCGCTTGGGGCAACTATTCCTCGCAGATTTTTCCTAAGGAAATTCTCAACTTAAAAAATGTGTAGACCTGTCAGAATGGCTAAAATAAAAAACACCAATGATAGCCTTTGCTGGAGAGGTTGTGGAGAAAGGGGTACACTCATCCATTGCTGGTGGGAATGCAAACTTGTGCAACCACTTTGGAAAGTGTGGCGGTTTCTCAGGAAATTCGGGATCAACCTACCCCTGGACCCAGCAATACCACTCTTGGGAATATACCCAAGAGATACCTTATCATACAACAAAAGTATATGCTCAACTATGTTCATAGCAGCATTGTTTGTAATAGCCAGAATCTGGAAACAAGCTAGATGCCCTTCAATGGAAGAATGGATGAAGAAAGTATGGAATATATACATATTAGAGTACTACTCAGCAGAAAAAAAAAATGACTTCTTGAATTTTGCATGCAAATGGATGGAAATAGAAAACACTATCCTGAGTGAGGTAATCCAGACCCAAAAAGAGGAACATGGGATGTACTCACTCATATTTGGTTTCTAGCCATAAATAAAGGACATTGAGCTTATAATTCATGATCCTAGAGAAGCTAAATAAGAAGGTGAACCCAAAGAAAAACATATAGGCATCCTCCTGAATATTAACCTTCATCAGGCGATGAAAGGAGACACAGACAGAGTCCCACATTGGAGCACTGGACTGAAATCTCAAGGTCCAAATCAGGAGCTGAAGGAGAAGAGCATGAGCAAGGAACTCAGGGCCATGAGGGGTGTACCCACACACTGAGACAATGGGGATGTTCTATCGGGAACTCACCAAGGCCAGCTGGCCTGGGTCTGAAAAAGCATGGGATAAAACCGGAGTCTCTGAACATAGCGGACAATGAGGACTACTGAGAACTCAAGAACAATGGCAATGGGTTTTTGATCCTACTGCATGTACTGGCTTTGGGGGAGCCTAGGCAGTTTGGATGCTCACCTTACTAGACCTGGATGGAGGTGGGTGGTCCTTGGACTTCCCACAGGGCAGGGAACCCTGATTGCTCTTCGGGTTGATGAGGGAGGTGGACTTGATGGGGGAGGGAGAGGGAAATGGGAGGCGGTGGCGGGGAGGAGGCAGAAATCATAAATAAATAAATAAATAAATTTATATTTCTTCATACAAAAAATGTGTAGGATGGCTGGGCGGTGGTGGCGCATGCCTTTAATCCCAGCATTCTGGGAGGCAGCGGCAGGTGGATCTCTGTGAGTTCAAAGCCAGCCTGGTCTACAAAGTGAGTTCCAGGACAGCCAGGGCTACACAGAGAACCCCTGTCTTGAAAAAACAAAAAAGAGCCGGGCGATGGTGGTGCACGCCTTTAATCCCAGCACTTGGGAGGCAGAGTTAGGTGGATCTCTGTGAGTTCGAGACCAGCCTGGTCTACAGAGCTAGTTCCAAGACAGGCTCCACAGCCACAGAGAAACCCTATCTCGAAAATCCAAAAAGAAAAAAAAAAGAAAAGAAAAAACAAAAAAGAAAAAAATATGTGTAGAATTGTGTTGACTAAAAATAAGGATAGATTTTGTCTTCTCTTACTTATGGCCCCCTTATTTTTTTCTCTTGTCTTATTGATCTAGCTAAGATTTTGGCACTATATTGAATGTGAGTGGAGAAAGTGGCCTCATTGACTCATTCCAGATTTTAGAGGAAATTTTTCAATTATCCCCCCAAAATGTAAAGCTGGCTCTAGGCTTGTTGTCTAGAGCCTTTAAGATAATGGCTTGTGCTCCTTCCACTTCTAATTCCTTCAGCGCTCTTCTCATGAAGGCCTTTTCTGGGAGCCAGTGAGATTGCTTAGTGAGTAAAAGAACTGTTTTAGTTAGTTGTCCTCTGAACGCCACATGCATGGAGTGTCATGAGTGTATGAACATGCCCATACAAATATACACTAACAAACCATACACATACACACAATAATAATAATAAAAGGTTTTTTCTACAGAAAAAATTAAAGGAAGTAGAAAGGGGACTTGTATTAGTTGGGAACAGTAAGAGGATTGGCAGAAGCGGGAGGGGGACAAGAGGCAGCCAGGAGTGACATGGCCAAAATGCAATACATACATGTATGACAATGTCAAAATGAACCCATTATTTTCTATAATAAACACGTAACCATTGAAAGAGTGGATTCAGAGCTGTGTGGTAGCATGCCCCTGCAGTGCCAGCTACTCGGAAGGCTGGAGCTGGGGGCTCACTTGGGGCCCTGAAGTTCAGCCCCAGCCTGGGCGGCCTGACATGACTTTGTTTCAAAACAAAGAAACATGAGTCCAGGTCTAGGGGTGGCTATTAGTGACAACATGCTTACCTGGCACATGCTGGGCCATAGATTCAACAGTCTCCGCATTACACACAGACACCCAGGAGATTCACACTCAGGTTTAGACGTGTGCCAGCAATTTGAGTGACTCTGAGTACTGCCGGGCCGGGAATAGGGGAGGAGGCAAGGTTATCACCCTCAGTACCTAGTCTTAGCTAAAGAGCAAAGAAACTACGGAGTGCCAGGGCTTAGAACGGTACTGGGGGACTGAGGAGACAGCTCACGCAAGCACGGGAACCTGAGTTTGGATCCCCAACTCCCATGTAAAAAGCCAGGCACAACTGTGCATGGCTGTGACTGAGAAAGCAGAGGCAAGAGGATCATGGGGACTCATGTTTGCCATTAAGGAATTTCTAGGGTCACTGAGGGATTTTTTTTATTGAGCTCTACATTTTTCTCTGCTCCCCTCCCTACCTCTCCCCTCCCCTTCAACCCTCCCCCAAGGTCTCCATGCTCCCAATTTACTCAGGAGATTTTGTCTTATTCTACTTCCCATGTACATTAGATCTATGTAAGTCTCTCTTAGGGTCCTCATTGTTGTCTAGGTTCTCTGGGATTGTGATTTGTGGGCTGCTTTTCTTTGCTTTATGTCTAAAAACCATTTATGCATGAGTACATATGATATTTGTCTTTCAGGGTCTGGGTTACCTCACTCAATATGATGTTTTCTAGCTCCATCCATTTGTGTGCAAAATTCAAGATGTCGTTATTTTTTTCTGCTGTGTAGTACTCCATTGTGTAAATGTACCACATTTTCCTTATCCATTCTTCAGTCGAGGGGCATTTAGGTTGTTTCCAGGTTCCTCTGAAGGATCTTGTCCAAAAACCAAGGTGGAGAGTAACAGACAGTGAGAAAGGAAGATACCGATACCAACTGTAAATGAAGACACTCACTGCCCTAGTCTGCTTCTCTATTGCTGTGATAAATATCATGATCAAAAGCCACATGTGGAGGGACAGGTTTATTTGGCTTACACATCACAGTTTATCACTGAAGGAAGCCAAGACAGGAGCCTGGAGCAGAAACTGAAGCAGAGACCATGAGGTACGTTGCTTACTGGTCTGGTTTCCCAGCCTTGGTTGGCTTGTGCTTCACACAAGCCAGGACCACCTGTGACGGGATGGCACTTCCCACAGTGGGCGTGGCACTTCCCACAGTGGGCGTGGCCCTCCCACATCCGTCAGTCAGTCAAGAAAATGTCCTAGAGCCATGCTGGCTGGCCAATCTGATAGAAGCAATTCCTCAGCTGACAGTCCCTCTCCCCAGGTGACCAGTTTGTGGTTCCATAATCAGAGCAGCTGGGCGAGCTGAGCAAAGCCCAAACTGAGTAACTAAAATAACTTGTCTCCTGAAGTTCATCATCCCCTGTCAACTCCTCGGTGCGGAGGCAGGAGGGAGAGCCACTGAAGATGAAGAGATGAATAGTTCAATCTCCGGATGCCTCAAACCTATGGGAACGACAAAGCCTTCCGTGGGTGAGGCTGGCCTGGAACTCTGGAGACCAACTTGGCCTTAAACTCACAGAGATCCGCCTACCTCTGCCTCCTGAACACTGGGATTAAAGGTGTGTGCCACCACCACCCTGCTCCAAAACAGAAATTATAAATGGTGGAACTACTTCGATTTTAAAACAGTAATTAAGAGGACCATGAGGACAGAAAAACCATCTAACTTTGGTGGCAGGATTTGCTGGCAACATAGCTAAGGATGAAGATGCCCATACACTGCAGGGATGTTGAAAGACTTCACCTGCAAAAGGACATTCAGTTCTTGAAAATGTCCCCTGATTACATGATTTCCAAAATTAGGGCTCTTCTGAGAACTGTGAACTCTGAAAGAAATCAAAATCTTTTCTTCTTTTTCAAAAGCCACATAGTGAAACTGCCGACAAAAACACTAATGATTTCTTCACATTGAAGGGGAAAATATCCAGAAAGAGCAGCTTCTGCCTCCGTGAGGTGACAGTGTGCTGGAAGCTGCTTGTCACCTCTGCTGTTCTTGGCATTTGTGTCATTATTTGGTGACATGCTTTCAGCACTTACTTCGGTTTTCCTTTTCTTTTCTTTTTTTCTTCCAACCTACATGTGTGATTTCTCACTGAGCATAGTTTGGTGAGGCATGGGCGAGCACAGTAGAAGACTCCAGGAGTGTGGGACCACCGCTTATCCAGGGCACCACGATTGGGGACACAGGTGACCTCATAGCCACCAAGAATGAGCTGTTTCTCAGCTAGTATGTCTTCAGTTCATCTGCATCAAACTGGCTGAAGCTCGGCATCTTTGAGGTATGGATCGTCAGGCAGACAGAGAACTTGAACTTGGCTCTATAAAGGGCCTCAATCACGTATTTCTTCTTCTGTAGTTTGGAGCAGGTGGATATGATGACCTAGCCGGTGTGAAGCCTGGTCGGTGTGCACAGTGCCTAAAGGCACTCATACCTGTCTGGAGCCTAGACTGGGGTTAGCACTGAGATTAAAGACGTGCGTGCATGCATGCCAGGAAATTGTCTCCAAGGTCTGTCCCTTAGGACAACCCATATAAGCAAAAGGCTATGTAAAACTACTAAGGAAGCCACTCTTTGTAACCACTGCACACTAGGCCCACATGGGGTTGCTTGGCTTTTGAGACAGTCTCCCTCCGTAGTCCACAGTGGCTTTGAACTCACTGCCTCAACTTACTGAATGCTCTGACTCAAAAGCAGGCGCCACCATAGACAGCAAGAATGGGTAGGTCTCAATGTTATCCTCCACAAGAATGGGTAGGTCTTAATGTTATCCTCCACAAGAATGTAATTCTTTTTTTTCTTTTTTCTTTTCTATAATTCTTACTACATAGGAAAACACAAGTCAAAATTTATTGTTAGAAGCAACAAGAATTAATCATCACAATTTTTAAAGACAATTTTATATTTTCAGAACATACTTAGGTCAAGTGCAGTGGCACATGCCTTTAATCCCAACACTTAGGAGGCAGAAGCAGGTAGGTCTCTGTAAGTCGCAAGTCAGCCAGAGTTATTACCTAGTGAAACTGTCTTTTAAAATAACAACAACAAAAAGAAAAGTGCTGGATGTAATGGCACAGGCCTGTAACCCCAGCATTAAGGAAGATGAAGCAAGATCAGGAGTTCAAGGCCAGTTTGAGCCACATAGAAATCTCTCAAAAATAGTCACTTAACTGTATGCAGCTAGGTTTTTGTCTTGAAAAGGCATTGAAAACATAAAACATTGTAGCAAACAATCACCACTATTTTTTTAACGCTCATTAAGATACCATGTATGAGAAATGTCTTCATTATTAGCAATCCATTGTTTCATGATGCCAATATCACTGTTTTAAAAAGAACAGCTCAGCGTGGTGGTACACACCTACTTTTCCCAAGACAGGGGTTTTCTGTGTAGTCCTGACTGTCCTGGATACCAGGCTGGCCTCGAACTCCCAGAGATCCACCCGCATCTACCTCCCGAGAGCTAGGATTAAAGGTGTGTGCCACCACAGTCAGCTGGTAACACACACCTTTAATCCTCGCACTTGGCAGAGAGAGACAAGCAGATCTCTATGAGTTTCAAGCCAGCCAAGCTACATAGGGAGACACTCTCAACTAACTGAAACCAAATACACTTTGTGTTATGGGGTATTCACCAGAGAAGATTGCTCAGACATGGGTTTAGCCAATAGAAAGTCTTCATTAGGGCGCCAACTACACTGGGTGTTCAGGATCCCAGTGTAGCCCTGATCCTTTCTCAGGGTGAGCTTTTAAGCACAAAAGCCATGTCCTGAGTTGACATACTTCAGCTAACAAGAACAGTTAGCCAGAAGCAGAACTACAGAAGCCAAAAAGCAAAGTTAGTACATTTAGAACCTTTCCCAGAACTATGGACTTTGATGGATTGGGTCTTTGTTTTAGTTTTGGCAGGCGGTGCTGTCTATGTTCTCTGAGTATTACAGCCTGAATGGTACTTCCATCATGGAGTCAGTTGTGCTAAGGTCTGGGGCCCTCTAAGTCTTTGCGTGTGATAAAATTGTGAAATTAAACTAGGAGCTTTTTGAGTATGGTAGTGGGCACTTGTAATTTCAACTATTTAGGACACTAAGGCATGGGGAGAGGATCACGTGAGCCCATTAAGTTGGAAGCCAGCCTAGGCATAAAAGAAAAACCCTGTCTCCAAAGACAACTAGGAGGGGTTGAACACTATTATTGAAACATGGTCCACAGTAATTTTTCAACTTGAGACAAGTTTTACCATCTTGGGGTGAGTTGCTTTTTTGTTTTATTTTTTATTTTTTGTAAGAATTGACATGATGTATGTGTAGATTGTTTATATAAAATAGAAAGGGGTAAATATGTCTTTAACTGAAATTTTCCATAGAGTTGGATAATTTATATAAAGGTGATTTTTCTTGAGGGAGGGTCATCTTAGCTCAGGGTTATCTCAAAATATCTATGTAGCCCAGACTAGTCTTCAGCCCATGATTCCCCTGCCTCAGCCTCCCAAACACCACCACACCCTACTTTAATACTTTTCATCTCTGCATCATTTAAATTCCCTTCATTTCAATAAATTTAGTAAATATTTTAAAATAGAGATCTGGGGAGATAGCTCAGTTGGTAAACAGTTTGCCACACAAGCTTGAGGTTAGAGATGATCCCCCAGATCCCACATAAAAAGCAATACATGTTGGCACCTGCTTGTAATCTCATTGCTGAGAAGGCGCCAACAGGAGGGTCCCTGGGGCTCACTAGTCAGCCAGCATAGTCTAATTGCTGAACCTCAGGTGTCAGTGAGGGAGATACTGTCTCAGAAAACAAGGTATCCAGTTGCTGAGCTAAAACAGCTGAGGTTGACTTCTGACCTTTATACCCCCCCCCCAACACACACACACACTTGCATTCCCTACCATTTTTTTTTTTAAAAAAAGAGTATGGTACATGGGAAATGGCTCAGTGGGTAAGAGCACTCGCTGTGAAAGCATGAGGCACTGAGTTCAAATCCCCAGCACCCATGTGAAAAGTCGGACATTGTTATCTGAGTCTGTAAACCAAGCATTGGAGGGACAGAGACAGATCCCAGAAGTTTCCTAGCCAGCCAGCCCAGTGAAGACAGCTAGCTTGTGATTTAGTGAGAAATCCTGTCTTAAAGAGTAAGGTCAAAAGTGATGAAAAAGGGCTTTGTCTGCGAGCTGCCCAACCAGCACGGAGGCCTGATCTTTCGGCGCCAGGAGACCCAGCATTGGGGTGAGTTTCTGGCCCACGGCGCCAGCCTGGGACGGGGAGCTCGGGGGTTTCTTGGCCCCCTGTCCTGCTTGGGCTCTCTGCAGGGCCTCTACTCCCCGGGTGCTGCCTCTTTCTTCCTGGCCCACCCAGCTTCCGTCCAGAGCCCTCCCCACTTCGCCCCCACTGCCCTCTTTTGGCGCGTGGCATCGCCCAGCCCAGCCTATCTGGGCGCTGAGTCCGAGTACCCGGGGCTCCCGGGGGGCAGCAGTTCCTTTGTTTCTGTGGCCTGCCTGCACCAAGCGGGGTAGGCGCTTTGTCTGCGAGCTGCCCAACCAGCACGGAGGCCTGATCTTTCGGCGCCAGGAGACCCAGCATTGGGAGAGTCAACATTGGGGAGAGACAGCGTTTGGTAGGCAAGGAGACCTAATCCGGTAAAAGAAGATCCATAGGGAGCATTTGGAAGAAGAGATGGGCCGACGTCAAGGCAAGAATTCGCCCAACAAGCTGAAAAGCAACATGAAGCTACCAGAAACAAGCGACCTCACAACGGGAGGACAAGAACCCCTTAATCAAGAGGAAGGAGAAAAGATTGACTTCATGAAAGTGATTGACACCCTTAAACAGCATGTAAAAAACGCCCTTATAGAAATGGATGAGAAATATAACAGAAAGTTTGAAGAATTGAATAAATCAGTGAATGATACCCTAGAAAACCAAGGAAAAACAATCAAACAGATAATGGAAACAGTTCAAGACCTGAAAACTGAAATGGAGGCAAAGAAGAAAACACAAACAGAGGGCCGTCTGGACATGGAAAATCTAGGTAAACGAATAGAGACTACAGAAACGAGCATAACCAGCAGAATACTAGAGATAGAAGAAAGACTCTCGGATTCTGAAGATACCATAGAGAAAATAAACACACTGATCAAAGAAAACAGCAAGTCCAACAAACTCTCATCACAAAACATTCAGGAAATATGGGACACAATAAAGAGACCAAACCTAAGAATAATAGGAGTAGAAGAAGGAGAAGAAGTGCAGCTCAATGGTCCAGAAAATCTATTTAATAAAATTATAGAAGAAAACTTTCCCAACCTAAGGAAAGATTTTCCTATGAAGGTGCAAGAAGCATACAGAACACCGAATAGGCTGGATCAAAAAAAAACATCCCCTCGCCATATAATTATCAAAACACAAAGCATACAGAATAAGGAAAGAATATTAAGAGCTGCAAAGGAAAAAGGCCAAATTACTTATAAAGGTAAACCTATCAGACTTACACCTGACTTCTCCATGGAAACCATGAAAGCCAGAAGGTCCTGGATAGATGTACTGCAGAAACTGAGAGACCATGGGTGCAAGCCCAGATTACTATACCCAGCCAAGCTTTCATTCACTATAAATGGAGAAAATAAAATTTTCCAGGATAAAAACAAATTTAAACAATACGCAGCCACAAATCCAGCCTTACAGAAAGTAATTGAAGGAAAATCACTAACCAAGGAGTCCAACAATGACCACAATAACTCAGACATCTAGAGACCCTTCACCAACACAAAACAAAGAAGGGAAACACACAAACTCTACGACTAAAAAAAAATGACCGGAGTTAACAACCACTGGTCATTAATATCACTTAATGTCAATGGACTCAACTCACCTATAAAAAGGCACAGGCTAAGAGATTGGATAAGAAAACAGGATCCAACATTCTGCTGTTTACAAGAAACACACCTCAACCACAAAGACAGGCACCTACTCAGAGTAAAGGGCTGGGAAAAGGCCTATCAAGCAAATGGACCTAAGAAACAGGCAGGTGTGGCCATACTAATCTCTAACAAAGTTGACTTTAAACTTAAATCAATCAGAAGAGATGGAGAGGGGCATTTTATACTCATAACAGGAACAGTTCATCAGGATGAAGTCTCAATCCTGAACATCTATGCCCCTAATATAAAAGCACCCACGTACATAAAAGAAACATTGCTAAAATTCAAGGCCGCCATCAAACCGCACACACTAATAGTAGGAGACTTCAACACTCCTCTCTCACCAATGGACAGGTCAATCAGACAGGAACCTAACAGAGAAATAAGAGAATTAGTGGAGGTAATGAATCAAATGGACTTAACAGACATCTATAGAACATTCCATCCAAATAGGAAAGAATATACCTTCTTCTCTGCAGCTCATGGAACCTTCTCGAAAATCGACCACATAGTCGGTAACAAAGCAAACATCCACAGTTACAAAAAAATATTAGTAACCACCTGTGTCTTATCAGATCACCATGGATTAAAGTTAGAATTCAACAATAATGCTACCCCCAGAAAGCATACAAAGTCATGGAAACTGAACAGTCAACTATTGAACCATAGCTGGATTAAGGAAGAAATAAAGAAAGAAATTAAAGTCTTCCTGGAATTCAATGAAAATAAAGAAACAACATACTCAAACTTATGGGACACTATGAAAGCAGTCCTAAGAGGAAAGTTCATAGCACTAAGTGCCCACTTAAAGAAAACAGAGAAAGCTCACATTGGAGACTTAACAGCCCACCTGAAAGCTCTAGAAAAAAAAGAAGCAGACTCACCTAGGAGGAGTAGAAGACTGGAAATAATCAAAATGAGGGCTGAAATCAACAAAATAGAAACACAGAAAATAATACAAAAAATCAATGAAACAAAAAGCTGGTTCCTGGAGAAAATCAACAAGATTGACAAACCACTATCCAAGCTAATCAAACGGCAGAGAGAGAATTTGCAAATTAATAAGATCAGAAATGAAAAGGGGGACATAACCACAGACACAGAGGAAATTCAGAGAATCATTAGATCTTACTACAAAAGCCTATATGCCACAAAATTGGAAAATGTAAAGGAAATGGATACTTTTTTAGATAAATATCATATACCAAAGTTAAATCAGGACCTGGTGAACAATCTAAATAGACCTGTTAGTCGCGAAGAATTAGAAGAGGTTATCAAAAACCTCCCTACCAAAAAAAGCCCAGGACCAGATGGTTTCAATGCGGAATTCTACCAGATCTTCCAAGAAGATCTAATACCTATACTCCTTAATATATTCCACAAGATAGAAACAGAAGGGTCATTACCAAACTCCTTTTATGAAGCCACAATTACTCTGATACCAAAACCACTCAAAGACTCAACCAGGAAAGAGAACTACAGGCCAATCTCACTCATGAATATCGACGCAAAAATCCTCAACAAAATACTGGCAAATCGAATCCAAGAACACATCCGAAAAATTATCCATTATGATCAAGTAGGCTTCATTCCTGAGATGCAGGGCTGGTTCAACATACGAAAATCTATCAATGTAATCCAGCATATAAATAAACTGAAAGAAAAAAACCATATGATCATTTCATTAGATGCTGAAAAAGCATTTGACAAAATTCAACATCCATTTATGTTAAAAGTCTTGGAGAGATTAGGGATACAAGGGTCATACCTAAATATAATAAAAGCTATATACAGCAAGCCGACAGCTAACATCAAATTAAACGGAGAGAAACTCAAAGCCATCCCACTTAACTCAGGAACACAACAAGGCTGTCCACTCTCCCCATACCTCTTCAATATAGTGCTTGAAGTTCTAGCAATAGCAATAAGACAACATAATGGAATCAAGGGGATTCGAATTGGAAAGGAAGAAGTTAAACTTTCGTTATTTGCAGATGATATGATAGTGTACATAAGCGACCCCAAAAACTCCACCAAAGAACTCCTACAGCTGATAAACAGCTTTAGTAATGTGGCAGGATACAAGATCAACTCCAAAAAATCAGTCGCCCTCTTATACACAAAGGATATGGAAGCAGAGAGGGAAATCAGAGAAGCTTCACCATTCACAATAGCCAAAAACAGCATAAAATATCTTGGGGTACATCTAACCAAGGAAGTGAAAGATCTATTTGACAAGAACTTTAAGGCATTGAAGAAAGAAATTGAAGAGGATACCAAAAAATGGATGGACCTCCCTTGCTCTTGGATTGGGAGGATCAACATAGTAAAAATGGCAATTCTACCAAAGGCTATTTATAGATTCAATGCAATCCCCATCAAGATCCCATCAAAATTCTTCACAGATCTGGAGAGGACAATAATCAACTTTATATGGAAAAACAAAAAACCCAGGATAGCCAAAACAATCCTATACAATAAAGGATCTTCTGGAGGCATTACCATCCCTGACTTCAAACTCTATTACAGAGCTACAGTAATGAAAACAGTGTGGTACTGGCATAAAAACAGAGAAGTCGACCAATGGAATCGTATAGAAGACCCGGATTTTATCCCACAAACCTATGAACACCTGATTTTCGATAAAGGAGTTAAAAGTATAAAATGGAAGAAAGAAAGCATCTTCAACAAATGGTGCTGGCACAACTGGATGTCATCTTGTAGAAGAATGAAAATAGACCCTTATCTATCACCGTGCACAAAACTCAAGTCCAAATGGATTAAAGACCTCAATATCAGCCCGAACACACTGAACCTGATAGAAGAGAAAGTGGGAAGTACCCTACAGGAGCTGGGCACAGGAGATCGCTTCCTATGTATAACCCCAGAAGCACAGACATTAAGGGCAACATTGAATAAATGGGACCTACTTAAACTGAGAAGCTTCTGTAAAGCAAAGGACATAGTCAATAAGACACAAAGGCAACCTACTGATTGGGAGAAGATCTTCACCAACCCCACAACAGACAAAGGTCTGATCTCCAAAATATATAAGGAACTCAAGAAACTAGACTTTAAAATGCTAATTAACCCAATTAAAAAATGGGGCACTGAACTGAACAGAGAATTCTCAGCAGAGGAAGTTCAAATGGCCAAAAGACACTTAAAGTCGTGCTCAACTTCCTTAGCAATCAGGGAAATGCAAATCAAAACAACTTTGAGATATCATCTTACACCTGTCAGAATGGCTAAAGTCAAAAACACCAAGGATAACCTTTGCTGGAGAGGCTGTGGAGGAACGGGTACCCTCATCCATTGCTGGTGGGAATGCCATCTTGTGCAACCACTGTGGAAGTCAGTGTTTCGGTTTCTCAGGAAATTCGGGATCAACTTACCCCTGGACCCAGCAATACCACTCCTGGGAATATACCCAAGAGATGCTCTATCATATGACAAAAGCATTTGTTCAACTATGTTCATAGCAGTATTATTTGTAATAGCCAGAACCTGGAAACAACCTAGATGCCCTTCAATGGAAGAATGGATGAAGAAAGTATGGAATATATACACGCTAGAGTACTACGCTGCGGTAAAAAACAATGACTTCTCGAATTTTGCAGGCAAATGGATGGAAATAGAAAACACTATCCTGAGTGAGGTGTCCCAGACCCAAAAAGATGAACATGGGATGTACTCGCTCATAATTGGTTTCTAGCCATAAATTAGCGCCACGGAGTCTACAATAGGTGAACCTAAAGAAGCTAAGTAAGAAGGTGAACCCAAGGAAAAACATATAGTTATCCTCTTGGCTAAGGGAAGTAGACCCAATTGCCGGGGAGAAAATTAGGAGCTTGGGGGTGGGGTGGGATGGGGGTAAGGGGAGATGGGGAGAGAAAAGGTAGAAGGGAAGGAGGGGGGATTTGGGGAATCAGGAGAATTGGGATAAAGGAAAGGTGGATAGGGGAGCACGGAACCACAATTCTTAGTTAAGGGAACCACTTTAGGGTGAGCAAGAGATTTGACCCTAGAGGGGCTCCCAAGTGCCCAACATGAGGTTCCCAGTTAGTTCCTTGGGTAGCTGAGGATTGGGAACCTGAAATGACCCTATCCGAGAGCAATACTGACGAATATCTTGCATATCATCATAGAACCTTCATCTGGTGATGGATGGAGACAGAGACAGAGACCCACACTGGAGCACTGGACTGAGCTCCCAAGGTCCCAATGAGGAGCAGAAGGAGGGAGAACATGAGCAAAGAAGTCGGGACCACGAGGCGTGCACCCACCCACTGAGACAGTGGAGCTGATCTACTGGGAGCTCACCAAGGCCAGCTGGACTGTGACCGAAAAAGCATGGGATAAAACCGGACTCTCTGAACATGGCGAACAATGAGGGCTGATGAGACGCCAAGGACAATGGCACGGGGCTTTGATCCTACTTAATGTGCTGGCTTTGTGGAAGCCTAGCCAGTTTGGATGTTCACCTTCCTAGATATGGACGGAGGGGGGAGGACCTAGGACTTACCACAGGGCAGGGAACCTGGACTGCTCTGTGGACTGGAGAGGGAGGGGGAGAGGAGTGGGGGGAGGGGTAGAAGGGTGGGAGGAGGGGGAGAAGGGTGGGAGGAGGGGGAGGGAAATGGGAGGCTGGGAGGAGGTGGAAACTTGTTTTTTGTTTATGTTTTTTTTTCTTCTTTTCTTAATAAAAAAAATTATTTAAAAAAAAAAAGTGATGAAAAAGATAGCCTATGTACACCTCCGGCCTAGAGCTCTTAAACTTGTACACACATATGCATATGCGAGCCATAGTCCAAACTTTCAAGGGTTTGGGGGGCATTTCAAATCCAAACTGTGGGCTGGAGAGATGGCTTAATAGCTAAGAGCAAATGCTGCTCTCGCAGAGGATCTGAGTTTGGGTCCCAGCACCTATATCAAGTGGCTCACAAACATCTGTAACTACACTTCCAAGAGATCCATCATCCTCATTTGGCCTCCGAGGACACCTGCATACAGGTAGCATTCATTCACACAGGCGCACATGCACACACATATTTTAAAAATAAATTTTTAAAGAATATTTTTAAGATCCAAATCATAGCACACAGTAAATAAGACAATGTGGTGTTGACACGGGGATAGACATATTTCTGGGAGAAATAATCTTGCTGCATTTCTGTGGGCAATTTGGTAAGAAAAGGAAAGTGTTGTGGAACAATCTTTTTGCACACTGTGAAGATGTGTTGCTCTCATTAGTTTAATAAAGAGCTAAATGGCCAATAGCTAGGCAGGAGGAGGTATAGGCAGGAGAGGCAGACAAAGAGAACTCTGGGAAGGAGGGTAGAGTCGTCAGGAGACGTAGGGAGAAACAAAATGAACATGTCATGCTGAAAAAAGGTACTGCCAAGTGGTAGAGTGTAGAGAAGAAATATGGTTAATTTAAATTGAAAGAGCTAGTTAGTAATAAACCTAAGTTATTGGCTGTGCATGTATAACTAATAATAAGTCTCTGTGTGGTTATTTGGGAGTTGGCTGGCAGGACAGACTGTTCTGCCTACAGGAAAGTATTTACAAGTAGCATCAGCACAATTGAATAACTAGAGTATTTTTGCTAGAGAAATGAGAACTTATGTTTACCGAACCTCATGCACACACGCGTATGGCAGCTCTATTAATAACAACTCCAAGCTGGAAACAACCCAAATGCTCTTCAGTGGTTAACTGGATAAACAAACTGTACCACATGTGTGCATAAATATAATAAAAAGAATAAAACATTGATTTGCTCAATAACTTGGATGAAACTCAATGGAAAAAGAAACGCAGTGAAATCGTGCCAAGTGCAATAGTCTCAAAAGGTAAGAGACTGGATTACCTCATTTGTAAGCCTTTCTTGAAAAGACAAAAGCAGAGTGGTAAAAGACTGCAGAGACTTCGGGCCAAGAAGAAGGTGTGGTGACAAAGAGATTTTAGGCTGTGGGATCATTTCTGAAATGTTATCCTGTCAGTTACATGAACCCATGCAGGTGGTAAACTACATAAAATTCAAAGTGAATTCAATAGGTTTCTAATATATTCATTCACTCACTTTCTCTTTTTGTTTAAGAAAATTCTTATTTATGCCGTATCAATTCCATACAGGTAAGGAATGTATCTTGACCATATTCATCCCAAACTTCTCCCCTCTTGCTCCTTCCAGTCATCCCTAATATATGTTTTTTTTTTAATTTTCCCCAGTGAAACACATTAAGAATCCTTGTTTTCTCCAAAACTGTTTTTTCTGCAGGTATTTATATGCCTAGAGATTAGTTCTGTTTGCTTCTGAGCCATTCATTTTTCTCCACGATATTTGTAAAGAATCCTGCTGCATTGCCTCTTTTGCATCTAGGTTTTTTTTCTGGGTATGACATAGCCCTAGGTGTTGAGATAGCACAATCAACTTATGCATTTTCTGTTGCTATAGCATCAGGCAGTTTTCATCTTTTTTCTATTACAATCAGTTTTAGTGCATGAAGATTCCTGTATTTCTTGCATGGGCAAGAATACGAGGGGTTAGGGTGTAATGCATTGTTAGAGTGCTTTGCCTAGCACGTTTAAGGAACTGGGCTCAATCCCCAATATCACACACACAAAAATAATGTTCACTTTCGCTAAACTAAGACAGTAGAAAAGTAAATCACTGTCTATCCATCATGTAGAAAGATAGACAATGTGATGATAAATTAAGTCAAGTCATGAGAAACATTTGAGACGACACTAGCCACCACTTGGATACATTACACAAATGTCAGCCTAGTCACTCTTGTAATGACAACTCGTGACTCTTGATGGTCTGTGGGTCAAAGTAAACAATGTGACATTAAACTCCCTCACATAACCTCAGAGTTCCCGTGATTAGATACGAGGACCAAGAGGCAAAGTCTTGTGACCGTAGCAGCTGGTTTCATCAGAAAACCATAGAGATGACAGGCCCATGGTTCCTATTGCAGCTTAAGCACTAACTCTACCTGGTTACCCTGGGCCTCTAGCGATCTAAGTCAGCCCGTCCCCCATCGACTCTGACCTGCTCTTTCTGATCTTGGGCCAAATCTATTCTCCCATGGCTTCAGCTGTCTCCTCCCCATGAACACAACCTGCAGGCTGAGAATGTCCTTACACCCAACATGCAGATGAGGGTGACAGGAGCTGGGCCTGCAGCTGCATTTTAGGCCTGGGGGCAGCTGGTGGGTGAGATCCTGCTTACCAATAGCCAGACATCCCTTGAGCCACATGGAGATTTGTTGGTTTGGCTTTTCCAAGTGGGATCTCAGTCCCTAGGCTAAGTTGGCCCTGAGCTTGTGGCAGTCCTCCTGCCTCAGCCTCCAGAGAGCTGTCACACCCAGATCATGCAGAAATCTTGATCCCTTCACTTCTGAAGAACCCTCCTGGCCTGCGTGTCCATGCAACACCAGGCTGGGGCTCAAGATAATAAAAAGAATGAAATATTGACAGGCTCAGCAACTTGGATGAAACTCAATGGAAAAAGAAACTCAGTGAATTAGTGCCAAGTGAAACAGTCTCAAAAGGTAAGAGACTGGATTATTTCATATTTTTATTAATAGCATTTATTATCAATTTATTTGAATTATAACTTTATTAGATACTAAATTTATTAAGTAATATTAAATTTTGAATTTACTAAAATTACAAATTTACTAGATATTAAATTTATTAGGTGATATTAAATTGTAAATTTATTAAAATTATAACTTTATTAAAATATGTATTATTTTTACAAATATCAGGCTTTGCTGGTACTCAGTATATTCACGGTCCAGGCATGCACTCTTTGAACTGCTCACAGAGCCAGTATGGAAAAAAATAACGCATATTTCTCTTTTACTCCCTTTTTGGAATGGGAGATAAAACTGAATCTCATGTAGCCCAGGCTTGCCTCCAACTTGCTATGTAGCTGCGGGTGATCCTCCTGTTTCCACCTTCCAAGTTGTGGGTGGAATTAGAGGCATGGGCTACCACACCTGGATCAAAAAGTAAATACTAGTAACAACAATAATAAGTTTTAAATGGAAAAAAGGACTCAAAATATGAACTCTCCCTTTAGTAACATAAACAAACTCCTAGTAGGAAGGAAGAACAGAAGGATAAGGAAGAAGAGGACTGCGTATGCAGAACACACACACACACACACACACACAAGCACCAACTGGAACCTGAACCCTTCAGGAAGCAGTGGAGCTTCTGCCCACACCTATCCACACACAGCAGGCTCCGAGAAATATCCCGGCCTCTACTCAGGAACCCAGAGGTCTGCAACCCCGACCAGGCGTGCATGTTTAACACTGAAGCTGGCCTGCTCTGGGCTCCGCAACTCCAAGGAGGAGCAAGCCTGGGAATCTAGAGTGACAGATATCAGGCCAGAGCCCCCACCAGCTAGATGTCTTGATATCAGACAAGAACAGCCTTCAAAATCTGAGGCGTACAACCTTGTGCTTACCTCTCACTGGCCCTGTTAAGAGTCTGAGACATTGACTTTCAATGCTCAGGTAAGGATCATAAGAACAGCCCTATTACACGTGCTCAACTATGTTCATAACAGCATTGTATGTCATAGCCAGAAGCTTGAAACAACCTAAATGCCCCTCGACTGAAGAATGGATAAGGAAAATGTGGTACATTTACACAATGGAGTACTATGCAGCAGAAAAATATAATGACATCTTGAAATTTGCAGGAAAAGGGATGGAGCTAGAAAACATCATTTTGAGTAAGGTAACCCAGACCCTGAAAGATAATTATCACATGTACTCACTCATAAGTGGCTTTTAGACATAAAGCAAAGAAAAGCAGCCCACAAATCACAATCCCAGAGAACCTAGACAACAAAGAGGACCCTAAGAGAGATATAGATGGATCTAATGGACATGGGAAGTAGAAAAAGACAAGATCTCCTGAGTAAATTGGGAACATGGGGACCTTGGGAGAGGGTTGAAGGGAGGGAAGAGGCAGGGAGGGGAGCAGAGAAAAATGTAGAGCTCAATAAAATCAATAAAAAAGAACAGCCCTGTTTTCTAGATCCACCTAGTTAAAAGAACCGAGAGTATTGTGACAAGAAAGGAGGGCCAGTGAGCTGGCTCATCAGGTAAAAACGCTGACTGCCAAAACCTGACTACCAGAATTCAATTTTCCAGGACCTACAAGGAGAGAACCGACTCCCACAGGGTGTCATCTGGCTTCCACACATGTAATGTGGCACATATAAGCATGCATACACACACACACACATACACACACACACACACAGCATTTTGGTACAAACTGCATTGCTATGTGGTAGATAATCCCCAGGCAAGTAAGAAAAGACAAACTGTCCTAAATCTGGTTGAGGAGTCAATGAGTTTTGTCCATGTGATTCGCACTGCTCTGGGGAGGTTGGGACTGTGGCTGGAGTTACCACAGCAGGTGCATCTCAGAAAGACGTGAGATCCAAGGAAAACAAAGACAGGCCATGGAGTAGTCATAGCTCCCATAGGAGTGATTCTGCTGTCTTAGAGAACCATCCATGTCCATCCCAGAAGAGACACTACCGCACACCCACCCCTCCTACAGCCAGTGGCCCAAGGGCCCTGCTTTTCCCTGTCTAACCTCCTCCAAAGGCATGGAGACGACTCTTCCTCTTCTTCTGGCCTCTGCTCCTCCTAAAGCAAGACTAACCAAGTGGTTACTGGTTGGCCAGAGGAGTTTAACAGAAGCACTGGACACCATAGGCCTGAGCTAAAGTTCTCTGAGAACCCAAAACAGGTACCCTGCTCCTGAGTAAAGGTCTGGGTACAATCTATAGTTGGTTTTTGAGACAGTTTCAAGTAGCCCAGGTTGGCATTGAATTCACTAAGTAACCAATATAACCTTGAGCTTCTGACCCTTCTGACCCCACTCTCGTACTGGTACTGCGGTCATGTGCCACCAGCTCACATTTTGAAACTTCCTTGCTGTTTTATGAATCTATATTAATTCTCTGTGATAATGGGTTTTGCTACGGCATTTTCCTACATGTACATGCTGACGTATCTCATATATATTGTCCCATGCCCACTGGCCTCTTTCCTCGTCCTAAGTAATCCCACTTCCACTCTCCTAACTTGCTCTTGTGGCCAGGTGAATTTCACCGGGGCTGCTTACAGGAGCACGGGCAAGGGTTTGTTTACAGGAGCATGGGCTTCACCACTAAAGGAAATGCCTCTCCCTCCCCACTAAGAGTGAACTGCATATGCATCCTCATGAAGGAGTGGGGGCTCCATGAGCCCCTCCCTACTCCATGACAAGAGGTTGCCAGGTTCTGGGATTGCGTACCACCATGCAAAGTTCAAGCTTTAAAACTTGACTTCTCAGACAGTCCGTGTGGATAAGATGAGCAGTGGGGAAGGCAGTTCTGCTAAGGCACTCCTGCCTGTTGTGCTATGCAGAAGTCAGTGGGCTGGGAGTGTAGCCGTTGCCTAGGACACTGTACACTTAAAATCATACGTTTGCAGTCCCTCCATATCTCTTTGCCTGCAGCAGGCTCTTCCTCCAGTCAGCCATCTAATCCTGTGCTTTTGTAGCTTTCCAGCAAAGTTCCTCTCTAAAATTAATTAAAATTTTAATTTGAGTTAATTTAATTACTCTCCTCCTGCTGCTACCTCAGCCCTCACCCCATCCCGGTTTGGAAACGACGTTGGCAGTCTTTTGTAGTAGAGGGCTGTTTTGTGCATTATATAATATTTGATCGCATCCCTGACCCACCCTAGTTCTGACACCCAAAAACGTCTCCAGAGATTGCCAAATGTCTTGAGGGGACAAACTACCAACAGTTGGGAATCACAGCTCTAGTGTCAAAATGTGTTTCTCTTAATGAATTTCCATACATGTGGCCTCATCTGGCTATTCATCTTAAGCTTAAGCCTCGGTTGAGCTAGGAACCCCTTGTAGAGAAAGCTCAATAGAGCTGAGTGTAGTCCCTATTCAGATATGCTGCTTGTGCTCGCCAGGGCTCAAGCCTCTGTGATGGACATGTACATGTTCTTCATTTTTGAGCTGCGGAAAAGGGGTTCCTGCATTGTGGAAACGTGAACAGTGTACGCGAGGATCGGAGACGTGGGGGACAAGGCAACAGAGACACCTAGCTAGGCTGTCCACCGTCTCTGTTTCTACTGGTGATCCTTGAACCAAGCACACAAGTCCGGGAATTTTATTGGAAGCTAAGTCCTACTGCCAAGATGGCTGCTGTATGTGAGAAAGCAACACTGGAGCGGAGCTTTCGGGGCTCTGAGTTTCAAATGTGTTTTTGTTCTGGCCCTTAGCTTGCAAGGTAATTAGAAAAGCCAAAGCAGACAGATGAGCTCTGACCTTTCTCTAGACAAGAGTCTGGGGTGCTCATTAGCTCTGTTTCAGGAAGCCAGTTTATGGTAATGGGGTCATTCTTGCTGGTTCCACCTTCCATCTAGTTTGCCCCACTTAGCAAACTGAGGCTTTTAATCTTTTCAAATGTCAGTTACTTTCTATAGATTTTCAGGCTCTGAGCTCAGCCATGGTGCTCCATTCCCAATTTATTTTTGATTCCAGTCAAGCTACTTGCTCTGAAATGAGGGTTGCGCTGTTGCCCGAGTCTGAGGTTAGACTGGCATTCTAAAGGGCTAGCAGATAGGGGCAGCAGAAAGGGTGACCCCCAGTTACTAGCCTTGTCTGGCTCTTTTTCCAGTCTCCACTTTGGTGTTCTCTTGCTTTGGGCTGCCTTCTCTACTGTGTACGATACCCCGCCCCGCCCCCCCCCGCCCCCGCTGCTTTAAACAGGTCACTAGCATGAATGTGAGAGTCATGATTTACGTGAAAAAAAAATGTTGTGGAGGAGCTGGGGAGATGTCTCAGCATTAGCACCCGGATGGTGACTCCAGTTCCAAGGGATCTCATGCTCCCTCTGACCTCTGTGGGCACCAGACATGCATGTGGTACACAGACCCTCATAACACAGAATAAAGAAATGGCTCTTTAAAATGCACTTGCTGGGGGCTGGAGAGCTGGCTCTGTGGTTAAGAACGCTTGCTGTGCAACCATGAGACCCGAGTTAGAGTGGCCAGCAATCACACCTGGTCTGATCTTGTGTGTATCTTGTCTGACCTCCATAAATCATGTGCATAAATGTATACATGCTTGCACACACACACACACAATAAAACAATAAATTGCTGAAATTTATTTATTTTTTTTAATATTTATTTATTTATTATGTATACAATATTCTGTCTGTGTGCATGCCTGCAGGCCAGCAGAGGGCACCAGACCCCATTATAGATGGTTGTGAGCCACCATGTGGTTGCTGGGAATTGAACTCAGGACCTTTGGAAGAGCAGGCAATGCTCTTAACCTCTGAGCCATCTCTCCAGCCCAAATTGCTGAAATTTAAATAATTTTTTTTCAAAATAATAGTAATTTTTTTCACTCAGTGAGTTTGAGGCCAGTCTGATCTACGAAGTGAGTTCCAGGACAGCTAGGACTATTACACAGAGAAACCTGTCTCAAAAAACAAACAAACAAAAACATGTTTTTCAAATAACAAATATAAAAAGGAAAAGACTGACCCTCCTTTGTGTCCTCTGAAGCCTTCCCTATTTGGAGATAGGTGGACATTGCTATAATGTGGGCTGTCCAGGGCTAAACCATGTCTGATGGCAGTACAGCCCCACTGCAGGACCACGACCACCATGGGCCGCAGGCTTCCCTGGGGAAGGGAAGGGAAGGGAAAGGAAAGGAGAGGAGAGGAGAGGGGAGGGGAGGGGAGGGGAGGGGAGGGGAGGGGAGGGGAGGGGAGGGAAAGCAGAGGAGAGGAGGGGAGGGGAGGGGAGGGGAGGGGAGGGGAGGGGAGGGGAGGGGAGGGGAGGGGAGGGGAGAGGAGAGGAGAGGAGAGGAGAGGAGAGGAGAGGAGAGGAGAGGAGAGGAGAGGAGAGGAGAGGAGAGGAGAGGAGAGGAGAGGCAAGGCAAGGCAAGACCACTTTCATTAACAGGAAGGTCAGCTATGAAACTGTCCTCATTCTGGACCACAGCCACCCTGTAGAATGGAGGCAGATGTCAGCTGGGCTGAAAACTGAGAACAGAAAGAACAGGGACCATTATGAGGTGCAGATGCTAAACAAGGAAGAGGAGGGAACGGATGACCCGGAAAGGCCACAGCGGACTGTGCTCAGGGCTGAGGAGAACACAGAGCCCCCAGAGCCTTGGTTTCTTCATCTGTTAGTTCGTAGTCAATGTAGACTCTCCATTCCTGGGCTTGGTGTAAGGAAAACACGGCTCATGAGGCATGCTCAGCCGCACCTGGGGCAGAGGGAGGGCGGGGGAAACGCTCACAGTGTCATTACCACCAGAATAGCTCCCTGTCATTTGACTTTGCCATGCTGTCCACCACAAGTTCTGTTCTCCACTAGACTGGCCATGACTGGCTCCGAATATTGGGCATGAGAACGTGAGCCAAGGGCTGCAGGATGCAGCTACAACTCAGGGAGGCAAGAAGATGAATGCTCCCCCTGGAGCAGGAGCGTCAACCATTTAATACGACTCCTCATGTCGTGGTCACTCCCCCGCCATGAAATCATTTTCGTCGCTACCTCATAACTGTAATCTTGCTACTGTTATGAATTTTAACGTAAATATCTGATGTGCAGGAGAACTGATATGCAACCTCACAGGGGTCCCGACCCACAGGTTGAGAACCAATGCCCTAGCTCCTCCTGAAGGACCAGCCTACAAACCTGTGAGACCTCAGACTGTTCGAGTAAGCCTTGACCAAACTCTGCCAAACCCTGATCAAGACCCTATGTTGAAACTCCAGCCCCTCCTCCCTCACTGCTCCTGTCACTCAATCAGCCACTATCACCCACATCCTGGTAGCCAGGACAAAGCAGTTTCTAAAGGAAAAAAAAATGCCTTGTCTGGACAAGCGACTCCATGAAGGCGTACATGTAGCACCAGCAGCTGCATTTAATTTCCCATTCTCCAAACCTACTATAGAAACCCTAAGTACCCCTTCCCCTTCAGCAGACACCCTTTTCCTGCGGTCTGCTCCTTGCTGCTGGAAATATACAGTCCAGGGCTTAGAATCAGGGTCTGGAGAAGGGGGTGTCTGGAGGCGCCATATGGGGCAAAAAGAAGCCCCTGAAGCAGCCCAAGAAGCAGGCCAAGAAAATGGACGAGGAAGATAAGGTTTTCAAGCAAAAACCAAAAGAGGAGCAGAAGAAACTCGAGGAGCTAAAAGCCAAGGTCGTGGCGAAGGGACCGCTGGCCACAGGTGGAATTAAGAAATCTGGCCAAATGTCAGCTGTTCCTCATACCTGAGATGATGGTGACCCTCTTCCATTCCTATTTAAACATCTGGATTCCCTGCCATAACATCTTTGCCATCTACAGCTAGGATGAAGTGTTATCCTGGAGCCTGTGAAACATCTGGATTCCCTACTGTAACATCTTTGCCACCTATGGTTAAAATGAAGTGTTTATTCTGGAGCCTGTTGTACATTGTAATAAACTTTTTAAAAAATAATAAAATAAATAATACAATGAAAAAAAAGGAATATTGATGGAGGAAGGTCATTGGCTAATAAAGGCACTGCCCTGGCCCATTTTATTGGTTAGAGGATAGGTGGGAGGAGAAAACAGGTCAGAACACTGGGAGGAAGAGGAAGTGAGGTCAGAGACTCCACAGCTCTCTCGGGAGCAGACGCCTGAGAGAGACGCCATGCCCCAGTCCCAGGATGAAGCTCCGAACCAGGATGGACTAGGCTAGAATCTTCCCGGTAAGACCGGTTCTCACAGATTACTAGAGATGGGTTGATCGGGATGTGAGAATTAGCCTGTAAGTGCTAGAGCTAAAGGGCCAAGCAGTGCTTAAAAGAATACAGTGTCTGTGTAATTATTTTGGGGCATAAGCTAGCCATGTGGGCGGCCGGGTGTGGGGGACGCAGCCCTGCCGCCCCATATTACTACATTTGGCGCCCAGACGTGTGAACAACTAAACCCACTTAAAAAACCTGAGAAGGCTTAAAAATAAGGGAAAGAGAGTTTAACACAGATTTTTGCTGTTTGTTGGTGGCGTGCTGTAGAGAGATTTCCTGATTCGGCAACAGTAGCAGAAAAAAACGCTGTGTCATTTTAAAGCGCGACTTCCTGGGGCTGTGCCGCCATTGCGATCTCTGTCTGGCTCCTGCGGGAGACAGAGCTTTTGAATAGACCATTTGGAGTAAAGTGCTACGATTTGTTTGATGGCAACTAGACTCACTGTGTTCTCGGGTCTGCTCTGCTTGCTAGAGGCAAGCATGCGCTTTCTTCTAAGAGAGGCTTCCTGACTCAGCTTTAGCTGCAAAGCCTGCAGCTCATTAAGAGGTCCTGCCACGAAACACTTAAACGGTGTTGACGAAAAGCTGAGCGCATGCTTTTCGGTTTTCAGCCGTAGCAGGAAAAAAGCTGCGCCGTTTAAAAATGCCGGCTTTCTGGGCTGTCCTGCCAGGGCAAACTCTGACTGTTTGAGGCAGGAGGGCCGGCTACTGAGAGAGGACTTGAGTGTTGTCTGTTGTAGCTCACTTGCTGGCAGGGACCTTGAAATGCCATCCAGTAAACATGGCTACAGCCAGTACCTCAGCCATGAGGCTGGAAAGCTAAGGAATGGACTGGATCTAGCTGGCAAAGCCACGCCTTTAGTCCTACTGAGATCGCTTGGTAAATTAAAGACTCATGTGGTCAGAAAAAGAGAGATATACAGTAAAGAGAGATTCAAAGACAGAGAAAATTTCTGAATGGTTTAAAGTGTGTTAAAAATATATGCAGACTAAAAGTTGAAGTTCTTAAAGTAAAAAACATAAAAAAAGGAAGAGAGTTGTTGTGTGTGGTAGCACACGCCTTTAATCCCAGTGCCTAGAAGGCAGAGACAAACAGATCTCTGTGAGTTCAAGGTGTAGTAGTGTACACCTTTAATCCCGAATGCCTGGGAGGCAGAGACAGGCGGATCTCTGAGAGTTCAAAGACAGCCTGGTCTACAGAGTTACTTCAGGTCAAAGATACAGAGAACCTGTCTCAAAAAGCAAAGAGTTAAAAGTAAAAATAAACAAAATAGAGGTTAAAACAAAGCTGCACAAAGATGGAAAATATACAGAGAATTTTGATACTGTATGCTATTATGCTCTCTTTGAATCGTTTGAATGCTGAGGAAGGACCAACAGCTGCTAAAAGATATTTGTTTATAAATGCTGCTGAACTAATCCAACATAGATACTTTGAAAATGCCTTAACTTTGAAATTTGGATCTAAGGACATGATGCTTTGGAAAGGAGTTTCTTATTTTGTTTTCACAGAGGATGAGATGCTGTTCATTTCTTCTATTCTGATTTGGTATGATCGACCACGCCCTCCTGAAGGGTTGCAGTGAACATCTTCAGAAAATTGCTTCGCTCAACTGCCAACTGAGATGAAACTAGCACACAGGTTATACCATGAAAGACCTAATTAACGACGCCCCCATTCAGCAGGAAGCAGTTTGGAGAGAAATAACTGCGCCCATATTCCCAAAAAATGTTTATAAATGTTCTTTTACATTTAAAGGGGGATATGATATAGATATGAATAATTTGCATTAGTATAGATTTTGCTTTATTGATAGAGATTTAAGGTCAAATTTGTTATATGTATATGTATTTCTGATCTTTATTAAGGTATTGTGATTGTGTAGTTCATTATTAAAATGTAATGTATAATTAGGAAATATAGGTTGTTGATGGATAATCATAAATAATAGTCAAGTTTGTAGTCATGTTAGTTAGATTTTCTAGATATATAGAGATATATTTTAGATAGACATTCTTCATGTCTTTCTAAGAATAGGACTTTTCATGACAATGAGACACTCTGCTCCTGGTAGCACCAATCTACTTCAAGAGGAAGATGGGCATCGAAGAGGCTCCTTATGGAGTTTGATAGCCATTTGGGCAAGAAACTGCTCTTGCCTGGACTATTGCATAAACTGGACACAGAGAACCCACAGAAAGAGGACTACTGAACTTGTCTAAGGTGAGATGATCTTTCGGGGTTCCTGATTCATGAAAGAGTCCGCGAGACATTCTGCAGGACACAACAGATAGTGACTGAACTGACTTTGAATTTTCCTGCTTTATGGAAATGTCTGCTGGATACCATGGGCCTGAAGGCTGAAGATGGATGCCCCAACGGTACAAAAGAACTTTGGGTGACTGTCCAGGCAGCGAGATGTCTTTGTCATTTCTAGAGTTTGAAGTTTCTTAGTTCTTGTTTACTTAGGTAATATTATATCTTTCTGGAGTCTTTGATGGAGTTAAGAATAGTTAGTTATAGTTATAGTTTTCCTTAGTTATGATAAAGATTATTGTAACTTTTACTTGATAACTGTTTTGTTATATGTAATTTTGCTATGTTAAAGCCTTTTTTTTTTTGTTTAAACCGAAAAAGGGGAAATGATGGAGGAAGGTCATTGGCTAATAAAGGCACTGCCCTGGCCCATTTTATTGGTTAGAGGATAGGTGGGAGGAGAAAACAGGTCAGAACACTGGGAGGAAGAGGAAGTGAGGTCAGAGACTCCACAGCTCTCTCGGGAGCAGACGCCTGAGAGAGACGCCATGCCCCAGTCCCAGGATGAAGCTCCGAACCAGGATGGACTAGGCTAGAATCTTCCCGGTAAGACCGGTTCTCACAGATTACTAGAGATGGGTTGATCGGGATGTGAGAATTAGCCTGTAAGTGCTAGAGCTAAAGGGCCAAGCAGTGCTTAAAAGAATACAGTGTCTGTGTAATTATTTTGGGGCATAAGCTAGCCATGTGGGCGGCCGGGTGTGGGGGACGCAGCCCTGCCGCCCCATATTACTACAGAATATACAGTCCAGTCTGTTGAAGTCAGTTTCTAGTCTCTTTTGGCTTCATGTCTCTTTATCTCAGAAATCTAACATTTTGCTGCTTCAGAAATCTAGCAGTGACCATTTGTTGGTCTGGGCCTTTCTAAGTTTATTGTAAATCTGCAACAGGAGCAGAAAACTAATTCAGGCAGGAACATGAGCCAATCTCTCATCCTTTCCTGTTCCTCTCCCTCCCTCGGGGCCATCTACGTCAGAAACACCCAGCCTACCATGTGGTGGGCCTATGCCCTAATCAGCCTCAGTGACAGAGCCACTGGGCAGGTGCTAGTCCCCAGAGACCAGGTCAGGAGGTCCTTGGAGGTCCTCACCCTGCACATCATTGACACTGTAACAATCCATGCACAGATTGGGAACAATTGTTGTGAGGACATCAGCTAGAAATCCTTATGAGAGATGACAATGGCAAGCTCAAAGAGAAACTTGTTCTGTGAAAGATGGCCATTGTCACTGGCTGCGGTGCTTTTGGTCCCCAGTTGGTGGCTGTTTGGCGAAGCTTAAAAAATGGGGCCTTTCTGAAAGGAGACAGAGACAGAGACCCACATTGGAGCACCGGACTGAAATCTCAAGGTCCAAATCAGGAGCAGAAGGAGAGAGAGCATGAGCAAGGAACTCAGGACTGCGAGGGGTGCACCCACACACTGAGACAATGGGGATGTTCTGTTGGGAACTCACCAAGGCCAGCTGGCCCAGGTCTGAAAAAGCATGGGATAAAACCAGACTTGCTGAACATAGCGAACAATGAGGACTGCTGAGAAGTCAAGAACAATGGCAATGGGTTTTTGATCCTACTACACGTACTGGCTTTGTGGGAGCCTAGGCAGTTTGGATGCTCACCTTACTAGACCTGGATGGAGGTGGGTGGTCCTTGGACTTCCCACAGGGCAGGGAACCCTGATTGCTCTTAGGGCTGATAAGGGAGAGGGACTTGATGGGGGAGGGGGAGGGAAATGGGAGGTGGTGGTGGAGAGGAGGCAGAAATCTTTAATAAATAAATAAATAAATAACAAAAAAAAATGCAGCCTTTCTGGAGGAAGTATGTCACAGGAGGTGGGCTTTGAGGTTTCAAAAGACTTACTACAGCCGGGCGATGGTGACACACTCCTTTAATCCCAGCACTCGGGTGGCAGAGGCAGGCAGATCTCTGTGAGTTCGAGGCCAGCCTGGTCTACAAGAGCTAGTTCCAGAACAGGCTCCAAAGCTACAAAGAAACCTTGTCTTGAAAAAAAAAAGACTTATGTCATTTCAAGTTCCACTCTCTCTGCTTCCTGTGTGAGGTTTGAGGTGTGAGCTCTCAGCTGCTGCTCCAGCCAGCACGCCCGCTGCTGCTTGCTGCCATGCTGCCTGACCATGACGGACTCTTAGCCCTCTGGAAATGTAATCCCAACAGAAACCCTTCCTTCTATAAGTTGCTCTGGTCATGGTGTTTTATCACAGAAATAAAAACGTAAGTCAGTGACTGACAGACTTGTCTCCTTTCAGCTTCAGAGAACCGTTTGAGTTACTCCCTGCCAACAGATGAGCCAAGGGAGGCAGAAAGAACGGATCCATTAGGCGATGGCTGGGAAGACTCAGTCCAGGACCCTGTCATTCTAGCCCCTGCCCTTGCCCGTCCTGCTATGCTGTATCAAACACTGCATCCACTAAATGAATGTGGGTCTGAGGAAGGTCGTGTTACAAGCGTCCCCCAGAGGGTGCAATCACCCAGTCCAGTGGGTACCAAATCCCTCTTAGGAATGAAGAACTGAGGCTCTGAGAGAACTAATAATACTCTTCTAGTCCTACCAGGCTTTTGGATGTCCTGGTTAATGATGGCAGTAACGAGGCCCAAGAGGACATGAACTTCATCATCTGAGGACAAGATGAGCGTGTGTCACCCGTGGCCTGGGAGATAGGAGGCCCTGCTTCACAACCATTTCAGGATACAGGCTAATTCCTCATGGCATCACCTACCCAAACAGGGATGAGGAAGCTCCTGGGCAGCCAGGAAAGAAGGCGAGAGACTGAACCCAGGGGGGCTTCAGAAGGCTGCAGGTCCCCTGGGATTGCTGGGAGCCTTGTGCTACTCCCTCTCCTCACCAAAGTTTGGCTCGATTCGCTTTGTTGCCTGAGACTCTAAAATACAAATATACATTTTAAGATCTACAATGTTTTAATTATGTGTAGGTGTGTATGTGTGTTTGTATGTTCATGTGTCTCGTGCATGCATGAGTGCAGGTGCCCGCAGAGGCCAGAGACATCAGATCCCCTGGAGCTGGAGTCAGAGACGGTTTGTCAGCTGTTTGATGAAGATGCTAGGAACTGAACTCAGGCCCTCTGAAAGAGCAGCAAGTACTCTTAACTACTGAGTCATCTCCTCAGCCTCTAAACGTACATAATTGAAAGTGAATGACTAGACAAAACAAGCTGTACACCCATGAGTCACAGCCAAAGTGAACGATATTGAATGAGGGACGGCTCCTTCCTAGCCACACCCCTCCCTCCCACAGAGGGAGTGCACAGTGACTTTGTAATCACCCCCTCACCTTTCTTTACATTTCTTTTCACGTGGTAATGCATTAGTTTTTCTTGTTTACGAACTTTGATTAAATGGTTCACATAATGTATTAATATATATTTGGCTCTTTTTGCTCAACATCACAGCCGTGTGATTCACCCAGGTCAGGCAGCGGGAGATCTTTCCTTCTCGTTGCACAATATTCCATTTTGTGGGCGTCACAAGTCATTAATATACCTGCTTGGGCCCTGGGTTTTCTCTTTGTAGTTTTCAACACATTCTAGGATTAAGCCCTTCATCAGTTAGACATGCTTCCATTGGCTTCTCCCAAAATGTCACTTGTATCCCTTGGTCAGTAGGCATTCCTGATGGCATTTAATGTTTTACAGTTTTCATTTATGGTTAGTGCTCTTTGTGTCTTATTGGCAGAAAATTTCTCTATCCTGAGCATACAAACGCTTTTCATGGCTGAGGGTTAGGTATAGCTGGGTTAGAGTGCTTATCTTTGCACAGAATGAAAAACTTGACCCCCAACACCTCAAAGAACAACTTTGGGTCATATTATAAAGTGATTTGCTTTTCC
This sequence comes from Microtus oregoni, assembly GCF_018167655.1. Taxonomy (NCBI): domain Eukaryota; kingdom Metazoa; phylum Chordata; class Mammalia; order Rodentia; family Cricetidae; genus Microtus; species Microtus oregoni. Next base: position 242,761 of record NW_024544751.1, on the reverse strand, counting down.
TTTGCATATTTATGTTTTAATTCACAGAGAGTTTTTATTTATGATCTAGGGATCAAAATTCATTTCTTCCAAAGTAGACACCCAATTGTTCCATTCATTAAAAGTTTCACTGTTCCCCTACTGGTCTAGAATCTTTTCTTGATCACTGATTCTATGTCTACATGTGAGTGTTATCTGAGACCACCTATTTACCTAGGCTTGAATGACATTGCATCACCTGGATTAATGTACCTTTATGTCTTATTCCATACACATTGAAGAATTAATTTGTCGCCAGACGGTGGTGGCACACGCCTTTAATCCCAGCACTCAGGAGGCAGAGGCAGGCGGATCTCTGTGAGTTGGAGGCCAGCCTGGTCTACAGAGTGAGTTCCAGAACAGATTCCAAAACTACACAGAGAAACCTTGTCTCGAAAAAAAAAAAAAAAAAACAATGCACCCACGAATGGGTTTACATTGAATTTACAAAAGAGTTTGGAGCAGTGGTTCTCAGCCTGTTGCTCAGCCCATTCACAGGGATCACATAGCAGCTATCCTGTATATGGTATATTTGCATTACAATTCATAACAGTAGCACAGTTACAGTTATGAAGTAACAACAAAATAACGTTCTGGCTGGGAGTCAGCACAACACAAGGAACTTAGTTAAGAGCCGGGCGATGGTGGCGCACGCCTTTAATCCCAGCACTCTGGAGGCAGAGGCAGGCGGATCTCTGTGAGTTCGAGACCAGCCTGGTCTACAGAGCTAGTTCCAGGACAGGCTCCAAAGCCACAGAGAAACCCTGTCTCGAAAAACCAAAAAAAAAAAAAAAAAAAAAAAAAAAAAAAGAGTTGCAGCATTTAGGAAGGTTGAGGACCACTGGTCAGAGGGCCACGACGGCGTTACCATCCTGATTCTTCCAATGAATATGTGAATCTATTTCAGTCTTTCAAATTCTTCAATTAGGTTTTGTAATTTTTCCAAAAAGATATTGCCCTCAGATGCTAAGTTCTAAGCTGTTTATGAATTGTTTATTAAAATTTTCTGTGTTGTCTGACTATAAAACCCTATCTTTCTGGTCTTTGTGATGGGACTGGGGTTTGCACCTGTTAAGCATTCTACCACTGAACTACAGTCCCAGCCCAAGCCAAAAAGACTTTTAAATATAGATTTTGTATACAGAAATTTTTATCCATTAATCAATCATCCTAAACTCTTTGGCAGACTATTTTGGCTTTTCCGCAGACATAATGGTATAACCTACAAATAATGATAATTCTCTTCCTTGTTTCCAACATTTAAATATTTTCTTCTTCATAAACTGTTAAACGTTTGTTTATGGGGGCCATGTCTCACAGCATGTGTGTGGAGATCTCTTATTATACCATGTGGACCTCAGGGATTGAACTCAGGTCATAAGGCTTGGTAGCAAGTACCTTTAACCACTGAGCCATCTCGCTGGCCCCTACATGTGTTTTGTTCATGCCTCATTGTGTTGGTCCTTGAGTACAATGTTGACTATAAATGACAGCAGCTCCAGTGTCAGATTCTATTCGACATTTCAGCCGAAGTATGCAGTCCATTGAAAATTTTTCTAGATAAGCTTTCTGCCAAGAAAATTCATTTGGCAGTTTTGCTAAGATTTGAAAAAAATCATAAATAAATGTTAAATTTTATCTAACTCTCTCTAAATATTGATACAATTGTAACTTTTCTTTTTTTTATTTTGTGTATAGGTGTTTGCCTGAATGTGCACAATGTGTGTGCCTGGCGAAGGCCAAAAGAGGATTGGATCCCCTAGAACTAGTATTTACAAATGGTTGTGAGCCAGCAGATGTGTGCTGGGGGGTTGAACCCGGGTCCTCTGAAAGAGCACCACGTCCTCTTAGCTGCTGAGCCATCTCTCCAGTTCCTGTGGTTTTCCTCCTTTAATATGTGTTATTTCAAATATTAAAATACATGATATATTAGAAATAAATCCAACTTGGTCTTTCTCTTTTTTCCCCAAGTTTTTTGAGACAGTGTTTTGCTCTATAGCCAAGACTGGTCTTGAACACATTCTGTAGCAGAGGCTGGCCTCAAAGTTGCAATCCTCCTGCTTCAACCTTCAGAAAGCTGGGGATTGAAGCATATATCACCATGCCAGGCTCAATTTGCTCACTTTAGAATTTTTAAAAAATATATTGGACTTAGCAACCATTTGATTTAGAATATTTTTGTCTATATTCATGAGATGGTTTGTTGCTATTCATTTTCAGTTCATCATATTCTTAAAATATTACGATTCTATCAGCCCCATTAGATGATCTGAGCGTGTACTCCTTTTCTACACCACGGAATTACTGTTGGAAAAGTGGAGTTATTTGTTACTTGGGTTTTAAAATAGCAAAACCATCTGGTCCCAGAGCTTCTGTGCAGGAAAACTTCTGTTTCTTCAATGGTTATAGAACTACTTAAAGTTTTCTGCTCCTTTTGGGGACACATTTCATAAATTATACATTGATAGTAATTTCTTTTTTTCAAACATTTTGGCATAAGGAACACTTTCAAACAATCATAAACTTATCAAATCAAAGTCAGGCATGCAATCCTAGTACCTGGAAGGCTGAGGCAGAAGGATGGACAGATCAAGACCAACCTGGGACTACAAAGCAACAGCTAGTCTCAAAAAAAATCACATCAAAAGAAACTCATAGATATCTGGACTGTGACCGCTGGTGATATGCCAACTTGACATACAAACTAGAGTCATCTGAAAGAGGGGGCATCAGCTGAGAAAAGTTCTCCATATGCTCCAGCTGTAAGGCATTTTATTAATTAGTGATTGATGGGAGAGGACCCAGCCCATTGTGGGTGGTTCCATCACTAGGCTGGTGGTCCGAGGTTCTATAAAAAAAGCAGGCTGAGCAAGCCATGGGGAGCAAGGCAGTAAGCAGCACTGTTCTGAGGCCTCTGCGTCAGCTCCTGTCTCCAGGCACCTGCCCTATCTGAGTTCCTGACTTCCCTCAGTGATGGACTATACTGTGGAACTGTAAGCTGAAATAAACCCTTTCCTCCGCAAGTTGTTTGTCGTCATGCTGCTTTGTTGCCAATAGAAACCATCACTAAGACACAGACATTGGTATTTGAGAAGTCAAAATACCTTCTTGAGGTCAGACATGGTAATTAATGCTGTAGACTCAACACCCAGGAGGCTAAAGCAGGGGGATCATTATTCAAGACCAAGTTGGGCTACAAAGAAGCTGTATAAAAAAATAATGCTTGAAACCCAGGTGTGTTGAATTTCTCACTAGCTGTTTTTTGCTTTCATGCCACAAAGCTATTCCTTCTGACTGGTCCTCTTCTCCCCTTCACTCTTTGCCAGACTCTTCCTCACTTTGGGGAACTCAGGCCAGATATCAAATCCTCCAAGATTTCCAGCCCATAATACTTAACACTGTTAGTGCACTGAGCACACTGCTCAGGGACTTCTTATCTGTACCTCTCGCCACCACAGGACTGCGAGATCTTCACTTGGTGTCCACAGAGCAGAGATGCTCAGTCAGTCACTACTTGCGTAGCTAAGCTGAAACTGTAACCACAGTTGTCTGTATTTCTTTATATACATATCTGTTCCTTCAATGGTCATTTCCTAGGCAGACATACTTGATGGGCACTATTCTAGACTAGCTAGTGGATAGTGGGAAAACTAGGAGTGTGTGGCATCCTGGAAACTAAGTGAAGAAAAGGCTGGGAATAAAGATAACAACCGTCAGATGCTGCCGGGAATCTATGTAAGATGAGATCTGGGACTTAACTGTTGCTGGAACAGCAGCAGCAATTTTTAAATTGCTGGGGAAAAAGATACAGTTTGGGGCTATTTGAGAAAGGCATGGGGTGTTAGCAGAATAGAAAAGAATAGAGAAATATCTGGGGCGCAACTGTTGCTACAACAGCAGTGCCACTTTTTAAATTGCTGGGGAAAAAACACAGATTGGGGCTGTTTCGGAAAGACATAGGGGTATTGGCAGAATACAAAAGAATGGAGAAAGCTGTTAAAATAATTCTTTTAAAAAGTTTTGTTGTACCACTAGACGTATATGCTGACACACATCTGTAACCTCACTGCTAGGAGGCTGCATCAGCAGAACAGTGAGCTCCCAGCCAGTCTGAGACCCTGCTAAATAAATAAATAAATAAATCACCAAAACAATTATCACTTTTAAAAGGTTTGCTGTAAAGGGAAGTAAATAAATATATTGTGTTTTATTTTGCTGTGCCAAGAGTTTTTATTTGCATGCAATAAATGTATCTAACCTTTCTATTAAAGCTTCTTAGTTTCCTGTTTGGAGCAGGAATGCAATGTCTGTGGACAGCAAATCTGATACAAATTTTTCACAGTACATTAATTCCTTTCTGGGGCCTTCCCCATTTGGGGGCTTGAGGGGTCTCTCTGCTGGTATCAAAAGCTTTTATTTTTCAGTAACCTCAAAACCTTGTGGCTAATCCATGTCTCCACATTTACAGATGACCACAGTCACCACTGCAGACATGTGACTAACACCAAAACTTCATGTGGTCAATACTCTTCTTCTTGGCTCCCACCACAACCGCCCATATACACAGACACAGGATCCCACAGACAAGATATGCACGACCAAAGGACCACATATATTAGGACCACAAGGCAAAGAGATACAGATCCTCAAGAACACATTGAGGAGGCAGCAGTAGGCATGGCCATGGCCATCTCCACTCCCACCATGGACCATGCTAATTCCCCAGAATGTGACCACCCTACACACTCAGGCCCAAACAGGAGACCAGCACAGCAAGACACATCATTTCTCATAGAGCTCTATTGTGGCATATAATAATAATAGGTACTCTATATAAATTAAATTAAAAATAAAGCTCCAGCAGGTTGCACAGATTGGCTGTTAATAAATATATCTCTGGGTAATTGTGCCCCAAGACCAGCTCATGACCACTCTCCCTCATCCAGAGAATTATACAAAAATAAATACAGGCTCGGGGTCGGGGGGGGCATGCCTGGTTCATTCTAAAATTTCTCACACAATCCGCCATTCCTTCCACTGCACAAGCTCTACTGCGGGAAGCCTGGCGCTGACTACGGAGAGCTCAGAGCTGGGAAGGCCTCTCTCCAATCAAGCACTCTCAAAACCAAAGGACCCAAGTCCCTCACTACACAGGCTACATTTCACCTCCTTGGGGTGACAGAGGAACTGCAAATCTCCAGACCCCGAAGAGGAGGAAATCTGCTGTCACTGATCCTACAGGCAGTCCCTACGAGAACCAGGCCAGAGAGAGGCACAACACAAGCACCAGAAGGGACATACCACTGTTCAAAGCCACAGGAACCACAACTAGCCCAGCCAGGACACCCAGAGTTTGAGTCAAGGGCCCCCAAAGCTGAGGAGCCAAGCCACACATACATTCTGCAGGGGCAGCTGGCATGGGAGACCTCTCTGGGGACTCAGGGTTTAGGCTTCTACCCTCTTCATCCTGGGAGGTCACATGACGGTTGGCTACACTAGAAGGACAAACTTCAGTCCCTGGGGGACTAAGAAGAGCAGCGTGCTGCTCTGGCAGAGCTGGGGCAGCAGGCTCATTATCAGAAATAGATAGCAAGCTGCCTGTCCACCCAGTAGGAACCTCCATCCGGGCTTCTGTCCCAGCCTCCCCTGGGGACCTGGCCACCCCAACTATGGGCCTATTCATATGCAAAGAGTTGACATCCTTGCCCACCCCTTTCTCTGGATTCTCAGTAAACTGTCCCTGTGTTCCCAGAATCACAGGGCTGTCACATCTGGAGCCCCCAGCCCATGGGAGCCACACATCTCCCACAGAGCGCGCCCCAGAGAGGATTTCTGGAGGTGATTCCTTAGGGCTGTCTCCGTCGGGGCTAGAGGGAGTGATGGAGAGCCCCTCTTCGCCCTCCCCCTCGTCATCAGGGTCCTCAGTGTCCTTGATGAGCTCCACGCCACACCCCAGGCGCGCATAGTGCAGCGTGATCTCCTCGGCCAGGGCACTGTTCAGGGCCCTCTCGGGGCCAGGCCACTTCAAGATCAGGTCACGGTCCGTGAGTATGCCCAGGGAATGGCTGGGGGACGTCCCTCCATCTGTAGAGCCCTCCCCGCCACCCCCTGCTGCCACAGCAGCCCGCAAGCGGCTCAGGTGAGATAGGTAGAGCTGCTCCAACTCCTGGTCAATGGTGTCTTCACCAAGCAGCTCCTCCAAGCCACTCACAATCTCCAGACCCCGAGCGGGCTCATCTGTCACAGCCCCCATCGTGGGGGCCTTTCGACCCCCTCCGCTTTCCCACGTGGCCTCCACCTGGTGCTGACTGGGTTCCAGGAAGGGCCCAGTGATTCTATCGCTTGCATCTGGCCCTGAGGCCTGGTCCCTGGGAGGGCCACCCAGGCCACGGGTAGATGGAGGAATCCTGATGGCTGGTGTCTGGAGGACCTCTGTAAAAGCCACAGGTGGGTTGCTTCTGGGGATGTCGCCTTCTTCTTGAGGGTTTCTGGTCACTGTAGCTTCAGAAACCTGTTTACAGTATTGCACAGGGAGAGAATGAGAATGGAAGTAGAAGAGGGGAGGGAACAAGAAGAGACAGTAAGAACTGGTAACACCCCACACCCAGTCCCTAGAGTTTTCCAGGCAAAAAGATGTCCAAGAACCCCCTGTGATTCTCTAGCTGCCAAAGACTTGATCGTGTTCGGGCAAGTACACAGAGACCTCTTCTTGCAGTGATAGTGTGAAGTGATTCACTGGGTATCCGTACTCAGTGAATGACTGTCAGGAGCAAATGAATTCATGATGGGTTTTCTCTTTTAAAAATATTTATTTATGAGGTGGTAGGATTGCTCAGTGGTTAAGAGCACTGCCTGCTCTTCCAAAGGTCCTGAGTTCAATTCCGAGCAACCACATGGTGGCTCACAGCCATCTGTAATGAGATCTGGCGCCCTCTTGAGGAAGAGACCTGGTCAGTCGTCCTCATCAACTTAGACCGTGAAACCCAATATGAACAAGTTCAACAGAACCACCATATACGGGCTGCCCACGCATGCTTCAGCATTGCCAAGGCAGACATTTCAAAATTTCAATTTTAGGATGGGTAACAGCATTTGCTGCCAAATATGATAACCTGAGTTTGATCCCCAGGGCCCCTGTGTTGGAAAGGAAAGAGCCAATCCCTACAAATTGTACACACACACACACACACACACACATGAATGTAATAAAACATTAATATTTACTTCCTAATTGTCTTTTAAAACAATGCTCAGTCTAGTAGCAACAGTCCCGCTGAACCCCATCTGAATCTCCAGACATGGTTCTCCACTGAAAGGAACCCAGGCTTCTTAGTAAGACTGCTTTCTCCAGGTTTGGAGCAGGCAAAAAGTACAAAACCGTGATATATAATCATAGCAAGATGTGAGAAGAGGTTCCCAGAATAACGGGAAGTGCTAATAAGTACAAAGAGACAGAAAAAAGACTACTCCTGGCCAGAAATACTTCCATGGAACCATGAAAATAAACAAATGCAGTGGATTCAGAGTCAACAAATAAGTTTTGAATCCATGAATGAATGAATGAATGTGTCATAAGTTTCTTCAGAGAAAAAGTCCAGCCAATAAAAGAAGTAGAATGATAGAATTCAATAGAACTTAATGGAATGAGCTCTGTTTAAGTCAATTTCATAATGCTAGACAACATTGAACAAATATATTTAGCAAAAATAATGGTTTAGTAAATGCAACTTAATAAAACACTAAAGTAAATAAGATTAATGAATTAATGAAAATAGAGTAAGACGGTTATGGTTAGCAAGATGGCTCAGTAGGTAAGGGCATGTGCCACCAAGCCTGAAAGTCACCATAGAAGGAGAGAACTAACTCCTACAAGTTGTCCTTTGACCGTGACACACACACTGTGGCATGCACACACCTGTGCACAGACACAAAAACACACACACACAATAAATAAATAGCCGGGCGGTGGTGGCGCACGCCTTTAATCCCAGCACTTGGGAGGCAGAGGCAGGAGGATCTCTGTGAGTTCGAGGCCAGCCTGGTCTACAGAGTGAGTTCCAGGACAGCCAGAGCTGTTACACAGAGAAACTCTGCCTCGCAAAACCAAAATAAATAAATGTAATTTTAAAAATTTTAAATGGAATGAGAAATGTAGTGGGTAAAAAGGAGGTTGGGGAAGGAAAGGGAATGGGAGGAGAAGAGGAAGTGGAAACTGTGGTTGGTACGTAAAATAAAGTTTAAAAATTTAATAAAAAAGAAAAGAAATGTGTTTCCACCTGAATGTAATCAGCCAAACCCAGACTGCATAGAACTCTACATGACAAACAGGGTTTAGTAAACAAATTGCAATGAAGAAACTTTGGGATATTAAAAAGTAAAGACACCTATTGAGAGGAAATATAATGTATCAGCTGGGCAGTTTAATCTCAGCACTCAGGAGGCAGAGGCTGGCGGATCTCCAAGTTCAAGGCCAACCTGGTTTACTGAATGAGTTCTAGGACAGCCAGGGCTACATAGAGAAACCCTGTCTCAAAAAAAAAAAAGAAAGAAAGAAAGAATAGGAAAAAATAAAGAAATAAGGAAGAAAGAAAAGAGAGAAAATAGAAAAGAAATTGAAGAAGAAATACAATTTATCACCTTGTTTGGGTCCTGGGAATACGCATAAGAAAATTGGATCACTAACCCAATCATTAATGATAAGAAGGAACACTGTTAATTTTCAGAGGTGTGATCATGGCACAATCATTGGGGTTTGTTTTGTTTTGTTTTACAGTTATTTTTCTGAGAAACAAACTACAGAATTCACAAATAGAATGGAATCTGAATTTTTTCCAAATCATTCTCTAGGAAATGGGAAGGGAAAGAGCTATGCTATAAAGTAGGAATGGGCACATGCCAGTATGTGTCGAAGCTGGGTGATGAGTGTTCATTATACTAGGCTCTTTACTTCTATATATACTTTTACTTTAAAAGTTTTATAAACAAAAGTTAAAACACGCACATTTTAAATGTCTCTTCCTCCCCTGCCAACAGCATCATGGTTCACCAGTTTCCTCTTCCCTGGTATCCCTGCTTCTCATCCTCCTCCAACAGGGTCTCACAGCAGACCGCATTCCTCTTCTGCTCATGACCCTCCCTTGTCTCCTCCTCACTGAGAGTGAAAATGCCTAAAGCCTCACCTTGCCTCCCGTGCCCCACCCAGTCTGTCCGCTGCCACCTCCCTGACCTCACTCCTCACCACTCCACTTTGACCCCCACTTCATTCTACTTTCACAATAGTCTCCTTGCTTTGCTTTGCTTGTTTGTTTTTTCAAGACAGGATTTCTCTGTGTAGTCCTGGCTGTCCTGGAAGTTACTCTGTAGACCAGGCTGGCCTTGAACTCAGATTCACCAGCCTCTGCCTCCTGATTGCTGGGATTAGAGGCTGTGCCACCTCTGGCTGGCTCACTCTTATTTCTAGCATACAAGAGTTGAAGCACACCTTAGGAACTTGGCACTTGCCTGGAAGGTTCTTCTCTCGGTTTGTCATGAGGCTCATTCTCTCACCTTTAAATTTCTCTCAAGCCTCATTTCTCAGGCCCCTCCCTCCTCCATTCCCCCTTCCATTCCCCCTCTTGCTCTCCCTCCTTCCATTTTCCCTAAGCAGTCATCTTCATCTCAAATACAATGTATGTAATTTATTATTTCATTATGTCTCTGCCCAATCATGTAATCCCCTTAAGGATGTCATTTGTGTTAAGTTTTCAGTGTCTATAATATGGAACAAGTATTCCCTAACTGTTTGCTAGTTAACAATTAAATCCAATGAATAATTCCAGCCTTCACTTACCCTCATCAAATTCTGGGATTTGTGATCTCACTCCCACCTCCAACTCCACCTCTAGGATAGACAAGAGCTTGTCAGCTCTACCACTGGATCCAGTTGTAGTCACACTGGGAGCTATCTATCAGGCTATTCATACCGAGGTTAAAAGGACCTGCTTACCTGAAGTGTCATCTGGGGCCATGGACGGAGAGGGGTGGGGGCCACCAGGGGACCCAGTGACTCTTGAACATCAGGATGTTCTGCCAGAGAGAAGAGAAGGGCAAGGTTGAAGCAAGACAGATATACAAGCAGCCTCATCCTGTTCATCTAGGAAACCAACTGGAAGTTTGCACTGGAAGCTTTGTGTGGCAGTCCAAGGAAGGTGACCTTTTCTTTTTTATAGAAAGAAACAAGGAGGAAAGAAATAGTAAAAGGCCACTAGAAAGGTTAGGTGACATAGCTCCGTAGCAGAGCATTTGCCTAGCGCACACGAAACCTGGGTTCCACCCCCAGCACCATGAAAAATAGTTACGGTATGAAAATGGGCCAGAACTCCCAAAGCCTGGCAGATGCTTACCCCCAAGGGTATTGTCCTCCATGCTCTTCATCCTCAGCTCCTCCTCAAGAGGCCTGTAGGGCAGATGAGACAGCACATAAATCTGACACCCTGAGAGGACAGTTCTGCCACCTATGGGCACTTTCTGTGCCTCTGTGGTGACTCATCCTCACCTAACAGCTATTATCTCTTCTGCTACTTTTTAATCCCTTGACCATAAGAGTCCTATACACTCACTGTAGAAATTTTACAAAATACAGAAAAACATAAGGATGCCTGAAACAAAACAATCACGTGAGCCAGAGGCAAGCACTGTTACAATTTGGAAATTTTCATTCCAGACATTCCCTGAAACCATTTAGATTCTGCGAACATGCTTTCACAGCTGGCTTTGTCCATTAAACAGTGAGAAACATCATTATCGACTTTCGCAAACATTGAAAAATGGCAGCTTTATGCTCCTATCAAATGGCCTTACCATTATCTATGTAGCCATTCCCTTCCTACTGAGTAGCTAGCTTGTTTCCTTTATTTTATTGTTTCAAACCAAATATCAATGGGTAATTGGGGATCGTTTCTTTAGGGTTTGCTCCTGGTTATCACAAAAGCTATTTTTAAGGGAAGGGCAGGCAGAAAAGACTGGGGGACACAGGAAGCAGCAGAGGCGAAGAAGGAAGGCAAAGGGAGAATGGGAATGGGAAGGGAGCCCGAAAGGCCTGTGTCCCCCTCTCCACCCCTCCTTGGTCCCCATACCAGTCTGGTAGGACCCATTGCCTCCTTGTATACAACATAGGGAACATAGGGAACTCCAGAGTAAGACTCAAAAGCCAGATATCTGGCCTGGCACAGAGCAGTAGCTAAATCAATGGGAGAAATCTATTGGTCTAACTGCTCCTCTGGCAGCCAAGTAAGATCCTTGAGAGGCCTAGGCCAAGTATGTCAGCCAGATCCTACCAGGAGCAGGACTTAATCATGGCGCAATCACTGTTCATATTCCTACATGGGAGTCTCAGATGTTCACAAATAAGACAAATGAAGGAAACAATGATTACAAGAGCAATGATGACAGGATTCAGAGACCTGAGGAGAACTGAAACGATCAACTCTTTCTTCCTAAGAGCTAATAGGGCGCTGCTGACACTTTTGAAAAAGGTTGCAACTGAGAAAATACCTAATCAAATGCCTCACTCACCAAAATTATCTCCACAGAAACAGAATGCCACTAGCAGGTCTGGGCACAGTACTCTGGTGTTAGCCAATGGGGTACATGTAACGCATGCACCGAATTAATAATCATGGTGACTGCAAGCCAACAACATATAAATTCTTTGAAGTGGGTAGTTCTGCTAGCCCCCCTTGTGGATAATGAAGCAGAGGCTAAACTCAAGATTCCACGGGCAGGATCAAAACCCAGAGTTAACCAAGCTCATGCTGTTTGGATAAGAGACTGTGATTGTACCCAACCCAGCCTCCAGCCCTATCTAGAAACAGAGGGAAGAAGCAATAATAACAGACAAGTAGATGCCCTCCCTCCCTCCCTCCCTCTCAAGGGGATTGTTTTCCAGCTGCCCATCACCCACAGTTCCATTACTTGTCCAGTTCCACGGCATGCATGGCTAGACTCCAGAGAGCAGTTACAGGAACCTGTTCTCAGCACACTGGAGGAAGGAGCTTTAACTAATACAAGGGCCTAGAGGCTAGAATCATTGGAAGGGGTACTTAGTCCTTCTCTGGAGTCTAGGACTCATGGATCCCAGCAGAGGTGCTTTTGTCTGAATAGTAGAGAGCCTTGGCAAGCGACTCTGGGAGCCCAGCCAGAAACTTCCACATAATACAGATGAGAAGATTCAGGAAAAACTACTTTAGTCCTGAGCCAGTCTATTCAGTGGGTCTAAAATCCGGGCCTTTGGGGCTACAGCTCCATGACTTCTGCCTGGCAGAAACACTTGCCTTCGTTTTTGCTCTTAGATCATCTTACTGAGGTCTTCTAAAGTAAAATCCTTCACAACCCGCCCCCCCCAACTGGACAAAAGGCAGCTCTTCCTCCCAGGCCAGCTCTACACAAGCATCCTGTAATCTGGCTTAATCCTGACATGCACGACGACCAAGCTTCGGTTAAGTATACATGTGCGTGAAAAGAGACACAAGCAGCAGCCACTAGCAGAAGAGACTTCTAGGCAGATCAAGAAAAATAAATTTAAAAAGAAGTTCTTCAGCCACCACACCTCTTCCACTGCTAAAGCCTTCCAAATACAGCCCAAACCAAGAGCCGCCGAGTCAGCAGAAGCAAGCAAGTTGTTTTCCCAGCCTCAAAGAGTTGGGAAGAAAAGAAGGAGTCAGGGGAGTCAGGGGCCATTGCGCCTCACCTCCTCCACTGTGGGCCTTTTTGTTACTACATCAAAGTCGATTGAAAAGCCTTCTTTCAAAACAGCAACTTCTCTTTCTCCCAAATGTAGAAACTAAGAATGAAGGAACTGTGTCTCTAGCCACTAACTACACTCCATACTGATAACATTCAGAAACGGCCCCACTTGAAGACACTGTCTCACAGTAGGCAGGGTATGCGTGCGTGCGTGTGTGCGAGTGCGTGTGGTGTGTTTGAACGGTCTTTCACGGTAACCATTTTGGAGGCAGCTGTGAGTGCAATCAAAATGAGGAAAGGAAGGGAAGGTGTAAGTGCACCCTGACTCACAGAGCAGTAACAGTTCTTAGAAAAATGGGGAGGCCGATTAAGAACAAAACTGTACCTGCAATGTGCCTTTTAACTTTCAAGAATAAAACCTGCTCTTTTGGCACCAGTCCCACAAATGCCATGTGGCATCCTCTCAAGGGCCGCGAGTACACAGTGGGCCAGGACGCACGCTGCCGGGGATGTTTTGGCATGCCTTATCTGAGTGTCTATGAACATTAGTCAGGTCCATCTTCTCTAGAATGGACTACTCTATTGGGGGTGAAAATCCTTCCTGCCACTAAGAAACTCAATGGCTGCTTGACTTCAGAAAGTGGTAGCAATGGCCCCAGGCCAGGCCAGCCAAGGCAGAATAGAAAGATTGCCAGGGAGAATGAATGAATGAGCAAATGAGGGCTCACAAGTCCCAAAGAGAAGTGCAAAGTAGCCTCGGTCCTATGACTGCCACCACTGTCCTCTGGGTCCTGTGTGAGCACACCCAGCCCTCCAAGTTTCAAAGTGGGTCATGTGCTGAACCCCAAAGGGAAACACCACAGAGCCCGGCTCCCATGGAGACAACCTGATGATGCTGTCTGGGGTGGGGGGAAATGGCTTCACAAAGTTGCTCCGAGATACCTGGAATTCTAGTTACCCTAAGCCATGTGCTTTGGGGTGGGGCAGGGGGTGGGGTGAGGAGGCTGTGAAAGCCACCAAGTTATGTAGAACACTGTCTTGCCTTCAACAAGTATCAGCCCCAACTCTAGGTCTCGTGCACTGTGGAGCAACTTACCATACCTCGGGCTTCTTTTATCTCACTGACACTTTTATGCTCACAGCCCAGGGTGAGAAAACCATTTTTCCTCCTAACCCACCACATCCACACGAGTAAATACAGACACAGACACACTGAGAACTGAAACAGTTGTCCTCCGAAACGATACTTACCTCTACTGCACGGCATTATGTACTGTGCTAGTTCCTACACCACTTCCAATGTTTGTTGGAAGCTAGCAAACTGATTTTGCATCTCAATAAATGGCCAGAAAATGCAATGTTGAATAATCCCAGCTCTACTACAAGCCAGCTGTGTGACCTGGGGCACAGTATCTAACTGCCTGAACCTCAGTCTTCTCATCTAAAAGAGATGATGGCAGTATTTTACCAAGCTGTTGAATAGACTGGGGGAGCATGAAAAGCACCGATAAAGTGCTTACAACTAATTCCTTCTGAATTCCCAAAGAAACTGAAACTCGTAAGAGAAAAGCAACTTGTCCAGCTCTGCCCAGCTCGAGGACCTCTCTGCTAGCCTAGCTCTGCAGTTCCAAACTTAGGGCTATTACACAGTCCCAGACCCCTGCTCTGCCACTCCTGTGTGCAGCCTCCAGCCCACAGCCTTAACCACGATGCCCTAGCAGTTTTCTGTGGAACAAAGGGACATCACTTTCGCATGAAATCCTCTCTCCAGACAACTCAGATGAGCCCTAGCCCACCCTGTTTCAATTCATGTCCCTCAGGCTGTCGGCTCAGCTATGACTCAGCTATCCATTCAGTCACAGGGACACTTAAAAACCTCTGAGGCGTTACTGTGCGTCACGGCTAGTGGCAGGAGACACACTGGTGAGCAAACCCAACTATGAAATTTAGAATTTGATGTGGAGACATTTGAAAAAATACTCAAACTCATTATTTCAACAAATATTTATTGAGCACCTACTAAGTGCCATGCATCATGGCAGGCCTGTGAGAATACAGTGGTCACCAATGCAGAGCATGTCCCTACCCCTCACGGAGCTTACAGTCTAGCAGTGCAGTCACACAGTAACCCCTACTAAAGGTCTCGCTCCAGACTGAAGTCAGAGCCCCTAGAAAAGGAAGGAGCATGCTAGAACACTAGGCCCTGGCACACACTAGAATCAGCAAGGGTTTAAGGATGCTTAGAAAACAAATGAGGGGCATGTGTGGTCAGGAAATAAGAGGTTGTTTGGGAGCAGTATGTGGGAGACAGTTGAGCATGAGAAAGCTAAGGATTCAGTCAAGTGAAGACATCAAGTTGGTAAGTGAAGCTAAAAGAACGAGGAGAAAGAGAAGGGCCAGAGATTTCCGGGGAAAACTATCAGAGTGTGGTGGTCCTGAGGCCAGGGACAGAGGAAACCGAAGTAGGACTAGTCAGCCATTTCAAGAATGAATGAAAGCCACAAAGCCATCTCAGTTTGACCAAATCCAGGGACTACTAAACATGTGAGGTGAGCAAGCAGAGGAAGCAAGCGCTGGTGACTTTTGGGTAAAGGGACAAGGGTGACCATCAGGTACTGACCAGAAGCAGAGGGCAAGGTAGTTGGCTAAGACAGAGGCTCTGGCCTGAGGATAAGTCAGCAGAGAAGAACAGCCTAAAACGGGGACAATGTGAGGGGTATTGGTGTTCAGAGGTGAGGGCTCTGAGTGATAGGGAGTTCCATTCTGATGGTATATCTATTATGTTTGGGCAAGCAAAAGGCAGAGTCTGAAGGCAAAGAATAAGTGAGAGGATGTCATGAAAGAGGAGCTGAGGGTGGGTCAGAGAACGGACAAGATTACCAGGCAGGGTGGAAGGCACTCCTGAACTAGGGGTAAGGCTCCCATTAGGCTCTGGGGCATTCTCTAACTTGACCTGCCCGTGTTGATCAGTGATACAAATAAAACTAGGAACTTAGAGAGGCTAGGAGTGGACAGGCTGCCCTGAGGAACCCCTCTTAGAACTGAGGGGTCTACACGAGGAGAATTTGACGGGTACAGGACACACATTCTCAGGGAAGCAAACAGTATGAGCAAAGACCCGGAGCAAGAGGAGTGACAGAAGGGACGTGGTGACAAGAGCTCAGGAAAACAGGATAATGCAAGACTACATGACAGCAGAAGGCAAGCTGGAGAACGGAGAGGAGGGTAAGGGCCCGTCAGACTTTGGTTGATCTTTATTTTGAAGAGGAATAGGACATCTCCTCAGAGTATAAAGCCAAGACAGACCAGAAGGCCTCCATCCGTTACCAGTCCTAGCACCGAGGACTCCAATGCTATTTACTCATGCAGTTAAGAGGGATTAAAGCAGTCTAGCCCACAGAAAGCAGTCAAGAATGAGACTATACAAAAATATTCAGCAAAGTACCTAGCAAAGAAAAGGAGCGCAGCCATGTGTGACTTGGTAAGGCTTAACCCTGCCTCACCACCTGGCTATAGTACAAGCCCTTGGGTATCTTAGATCCAGTCTGGGTCTTCTTTGCTTCTTCCTAGCCCTGTGCTCAGCACATAACAGGCCCTACAAAAAAATGCTTGCTGTTGGATTATCTCTAAACCTAATGGGTACTGAAAACCTGGTCCTGCAACCCAGGGAAAGCATGCCTGAGCCTCTTGACTATATCCTCATGGCTGCCAAACATCTCCACTGACCCCACATGTCATGGCCCAGCTACACAGTGGGCCTGCAGCCAACATTTCTGAAGCCCTCTACAGCAGGCCTCCCACAGATAAGAAAAGGGTATCCCCTGAGGTCCACCACCATTTCCCCAGAGGGCTAGATCACAGGGGGTAGCTGTTCTTCAACAGCACTCCAAATCAGCAGCAGCACAAAGGCCTTACAACAATAAGTTGAAATGTACTTGCCAAGAAAGCCACCGACCTACAAAGAAAACCTTATCGCTGATCTTGCAGTGCACACCAGCCTCCCCTTTGCAAGAGCTGAGATCAAAAGATAAAGAAGCTATCAAAAAGCCATCTGCCCACTTAAAATAATATCTCAAGTCACGTTGGGAACCACAAGCATGGGGCCAGCTACCAAAACAATTGTCTAAATGAACTACTTCAATTTCTCCTTAAAACCACCCATGTATTTTAAAAGAAAAACACCCTCTCCACCCACCTTGGCCTAGCAAGGTTTTGATTTGTCTGTTCCCTTCCTTTCACACTCTTGAAAATGACCAAACTTCAATACCCCAACTGTCGTATCTTACAGACAGGGCTCCCATAACTGCCAACTGGGATGAGAAGTGATTGAAATGAGGGCAATTCTGGGGGCACTGGAACTGCTCAGTCTCTCAATCTGGGCGGTGGTGATAGAAGTGCGAGCATACGTGTAAATCTTCTGAGCCATGCACTCAAGATCAGTACCATCCATGTGGGTATACCTCAATAAAACATCAAGCACACAAAACAGGTACAGGGGAAAAGATGAAGACCTAAGAACACCACCCATGAAATCCAGAATTTGCTTTTAAACTAACGGCCTCAACATTTCCTCCCTGCGCTCACCATTTACTAGCAGAGTGGCTTTAAGGAAGCTGGATCATCTCCCTGAGCTCCCCAGCTCCCTGTCAACTAGGACTCAGTATAGCACCTACAACAAACAGCACATTCAGCTGGCCTTCAGAGGACAATGGACCTACCACTTACCAGCGACCAGTAAATGCTGACCACCATTCCTTTCACAGCTACAGTTATGCCTGTTACCTTGCCCATCCAAGTTCAACCACACAGTGTCAATACCATCCCTCTCTGAGAAGTGAAGAACTGAGAAGAGACTATACAACAATGCTGAGTTCAGGAAGGGAATCCATAGAATGTGAGTATCTAAATATCAATGCTAATTAACACCGCTCTGGCACGACTTGGAACTAGGCTAGACCCTGAATGCTTTTACTCACCCTGTGCAGTACGTGCCGTAATTACATATTTTACAAATGAGGACATACTTAGTTACCTCCACACAATGCAGTTAAGAATTGGCTAAGGTCACAACACTAGAAAGGGGCAGGCCTAGGTTTTGAACCCAGGTAACCTTATGGCAGAATTCAAGTTCTCAACCCTTCAAGGTCCATCAGCTAAGAGCTAAACCTTTCAGAACCATTCACAACAAGCCCCTGACCACAACCAGTCGATCCCACAACACATCATGCAGTTTCCAGTGGCCAAAAGAGCAACTTCCCATTCCCATATCCATTTTCGGTCCTCAGAGAAGGAAAACGCATACATTTCTCGGAGAACTAACTGACCCAAGGAGTCACCTCACCTACATGACCACAGAGAATCAGGCCTAGCTGCTGTCCTTGAAAAACTTAGAGCCCTGGTTAAGAAGACCTAGAGAAGCATTTTATCAGTCTCCTGGGTTAGAAATGGTCCTTTCTCCCAGCCCCTGAAGCTTATGGGAGGTATGCAAAAAAAAAGACATGAGCTTCAAGTCCACTTCTCATTAGCTTCTGTCTCTGCCAAAGCTAATGCTTCCATTTGAGATTATGGCCTCAGCCCCTCACCTCCACAGGAGGCCTCAGACTACCAGAGGAACAGTTTAAAAAAAAAAGAAGCTTGCATAGACTTCAAGGCCAGAAATGGTTGAAACTAAAAAGCCAAGTACCACCACTTCCTCAACCAGTTTCCCCACCTCTGTAACTGACTTCCTGCCATGTCAGATAGGAATCAGATTCCACACCCCACACTGGGAGACCCTTAGTCCGCACCATCAAACCGCATGCTCTCTCCACTCCAGCACACCGGCTGTCATTCATACCAAACTCATAACCACCTCAGGACGGTTGAACTTGCTGTTCCCACTGCCTACGTCTTCCTTCCATGTATGTCACTGCTCCATGCCACTCAGGGCTCCATGCCACCTCCTCGGTAAAGTCCTACCTGTTCCACTCTCTATGAATTCTCTCTTCCATAACTCTTCTTTATCACCGTCTGGGACTGAGCACAAGAACTCACTCAACGCGTCTACAGCAGCCACTCCCTCTCCAGAGCCTTAACTCTACTTTTTTCTTCTCAGCACTAACCTTAGCCCTATTTATCTTATCTACTTGTTTGCTTTTTCATACTGTTTCCCACAGGAGCCTAGCACGATGGTTGAGGGCAGGGAAGGTGTCTGTCTTGTTCAGGGCTTTACAGTGGAACTCAATAATGGATGATACCCCGGTACTTAAAACAGTGCCTAGCACATGTTTGGCCTCCCCTACTCTTTGATCAAATGCACCCTCCTCCCTGTCCTGAAGAGCAGGCCTGGGGGGGGTGGGGGGACCTCCTGGAATGGGATGCTTGTCCTCCATTCTACATCCAGCCCTGTGTTGGCGGGAGGTGGCGCTGGCAGACATTACCTGCGCCTCACCGGCTTCATGCAGCTCTTCAGCTGCCTGGCCTCAGCCTCCACAGGACCCTGGGACTCAGGCTGTGGCTCCAGCTGCTGCAGCTGCTGCTGCTGGGGCAGCCCTTCGGCATCAGTGGGTGTGGGAGCGGGTGCAATCCGAAGCAGGACAGTGTAGTTGCGGCCATGGTTGTTGGCCCAGAAAGTGCCCTCGGGGGTCTCATAGCGCACCACGAAGTCGAGGCGCGCCCCATCACCCGCGCCCTCAGCAAAGGGCAGCTGGAAGGCAAAACGGTCAGTGCGGCCACCGTCGTCGGGCGAGGAGGCAGACATCTGGCCAGGGCCCAGGCCTAGACCCGGATCCAGGAGGGGATCTCCTGCTCCTGTTCCTCCCACTCCTGCCCCAGGCGGGCTGCGTGGGACATAGCGCGCTGGGTGGTCGCAGAAGGAAGCCCAGCCGTCGTGCGAAGCCCGCACGTGCACCACCTTCTCGAAGGAGCGGTTCAGCACGCGCACCAACCCGCGCACCACCGGCGGGCGCCCCCCAGGCACCCACACCCCGGAACCCCCGGGAACCGCTCCAGGAGGCGGCAGTAGCGCCTCCAGCTCCACCATCACACGCCCCAACCGCTCCAGACGGCCCAGCGCGGGCGGCAACGAAAATGTGGGCACCAGGTAAAACCCCCCGCCAGCGGGAACGGGGCACAGCGGCGAGGGATCGGGGCAAGCCTCCTCTTCCTCCTCCCCTTCATCCCCATCCTCGCCATCATCGTCCTCATCAGCCCCGCCGCTGCCGCCATCTTGCCCGGTCGCCTCCGCCATCTTGCCCGCCCCGGGCCCGCCCCACGGCCGGTAGCGGCGTAGCTGCGCCAGAGGCAGCCCCAGGGCCTCGTCAGCGAACAGCACCCTCCGCGGGGCCACCGCCGCCTCAACCGAGGCGCGGGGCTCTCCCGCAGCCGGCGACGGGGGCGCGGGATGCCGCAGCGGTGGCTCCACAGGGGCCGTGCGCGCCATATCGGCGGCGGCGGCGGCGGCACCGACGGCACCGGCGGTGGGACCGGCGGGGGCAGGGCCTGAAAAGGCGGGCAGCCAATGGGAAGGCCAGGGCGAGGGGGTGGGGCTCCAGCGGAGCATAGGCGGTGAGATGAAGACAGGTACAGCCAACAGCCAATGGACAGCCATGAAGGGGTGACGTAGGCAGTGACTGCTGAGCAGGAGAAGCTAGCGGCCAATGAGGACGCCCGAGCGTGGGCGGTGTGGGAGGCGGGATGTCGCCGAATCAATGGAAAGGCCGGAGTCGGGTTAATGCGGGACCGAAACGTAGCTGGCAGAAGTGTGGCACTTAGTGGGGAAAGCCTAAGCACGAGCGGCGTGGTGGGCAGCGGAAAGATGGAATGGATACAGGCGATGGGGGCAGTGGAGAGCGAACCCACAGGTCCAAAAAGTGGGAGATCCGCAGGTTGCGTAGGCGGTAAAACGTAAGAAAGATAAAAAGAACAGCCAATGGAGAACTGCACGCGAATGATGTAGAGGCAGGATGACGATAATGATAGCATTGAGCCAATGGAGAGTCTTGTGAGAGTGCACTGTGGCTTCAAGGGGCGGTAACAGGGTGAATCTAGCCAATACAGAGACCAAAAGGAGGCTAGAAGATATTGTGTGGGCAAACACGGAGGCGGGACTGTAAAGGGGAAGAGCCCTTGGGCATGTAAAGAGTGAAGGTGGGAGCAAGAAAGAGATGGAGAGCCAGGGTGGAGGCTGTGAGTCTCCCGGCAGTGCCTGTATGGGATTAACCAATGCCTAAACGGGAGAATGTAGCCGGATGGAGACTCTAGAGGCAAAATGGGAAAACAAAGCCAAGGAAGGTAGTGTTGGTGATGTAAAGGAAAGTGTAAGTGGCCAAATACGTAGGCTAGAGTGAAAGAAGGTGCATGGACAGCCTGAGCTACTGAGGGGTTGAGCATAGAATCAGAATTCAGGCAGCCAATAAAATGACTAGGCCTCTGGGAATGGATTTCCTTTCTCCCTATCCTTCCACGACTCCCTAAGACCCCGCGAATTTCCAGAGCCCCTAAAAGCCTACATTGCACGGTAGTGTGAGACCAAAGCAAAACAGTTCTGCCATCAGTCCCTGGATGTGTCCCGCACCCCCCCCACACACACACACAAAACAGCTCTGCCATCAGTCCCTGGATGTGTCCCGCACCCCCCCCCCACACACACACACAAAACAGCTCTGCCATCAGTCCCTGGATGTGTCCCGCACCCCCCCCACACACACACACAAAACAGCTCTGCCATCAGTCCCTGGATGTGTCCCGCACCCCCCCCACACACACACACAAAACAGCTCTGCCATCAGTCCCTGGATGTGTCCCGCACCCCCCACACACACACACAAAACAGCTCTGCCATCAGTCCCTGGATGTGTCCCGCACCCCCCCACACACACACACACAAAACAGCTCTGCCATCAGTCCCTGGATGTGTCCTTCACCCCCCCACACACACACACACAAAACAGCTCTGCCATCAGTCCCTGGATGTGTCCCGCACCCCCCCCCCCCACACACACACAAAACAGCTCTGCCATCAGTCCCTGGATGTGTCCCGCACCCCCCCACACACACACACACAAAACAGCTCTGCCATCAGTCCCTGGATGTGTCCTTCACCCCCACACACACACACACACAAAACAGCTCTGCCATCAGTCCCTGGATGTGTCCCGCACCCCCCCCACACACACACACAAAACAGCTCTGCCATCAGTCCCTGGATGTGTCCTTCACCCCCACACACACACACACACAAAACAGCTCTGCCATCAGTCCCTGGATGTGTCCTTCACCCCCCCCCACACACACACACAAAACAGCTCTGCCATCAGTCCCTGGATGTGTCCTTCACCCCCCCCCACACACACACACAAAACAGCTCTGCCATCAGTCCCTGGATGTGTCCTTCACCCCCCCCCCCCACACACACACACAAAACAGCTCTGCCATCAGTCCCTGGATGTGTCCTTCACCCCCCCCCCCACACACACACACAAAACAGCTCTGCCATCAGTCCCTGGATGTGTCCTTCACCCCCCCCACACACAACACACAAAACAGCTTTGCCATCAGTCCCTGGATGTGTCCTTCACCCCCCCCACACACACACACACACAAAACAGCTCTGCCATCAGTCCCTGGATGTGTCCCGCACTCCCCACCCCACACACACACACAAATACCTCCCAGCCTTTTTGTGAGCAGGGCAACTAGCCCAAACCGCTCTTGATTGTTCCTTAAAGTTCCCAACTTGGAACCATTGGAAAAAAATCAATCACAACATAGGAAATAGAAGTCTTTGAAGGATTAGCGTTTTCTAACTTGCACTCAGTAGACATTGGCCCTGACAGTATGCGACCAGTGGATAGAGTCAGGCTAATGCTGCCCTTCTTGCTCATTTTGACACTTTACACCCCACAGTGGCTTCCTCTCCCCACTTTTTTCCCCATCTCTGCGGAGACCATCTCCTCTGCCCAGAGTGCTGTCTCATCTAGTTCTTTCATTCTCCCTTTGACATCTCATTCCTATGGGGATGGAATAGATTCTGCTAGCATGTTCATTCACACGTCATCCTTTCCATCTTGCTTATTAGGACTTACTGTCTGCCTTGTGCCGGCTTCAGGGAATGCTTTTCTCTAGCCTTCACAATAACCGTAACAGGAAGGCCATCCCTCGGCCCCTTGTAGTCTCTCTGCTCCTCCAGTCTGTGTCCAGAGTCATGAAAGGAATATGTTCAGCTACAAGTAGCAGAAGGATAATGAAATGATGAAGGTTTAAACAAGGTAGAGCTTTTTTTTCCCACCTGAAAGTTGAAGGTGACAAATAATCTGAGGACTCCATCCTAGCTGCCCATTTTTTAGGCATCAGCTGTGTGTGCCCTGGTCTTGCTTTTGAGTCTCATTATTTAGCAAATCCTTTTGGTTATCTATCCAAAGCATTTCCCAAGCAGTATATGGTGATGCATACTTGTAATTTCAACACTCAGGAGGCTGAGGCAGGAGGATCTCTGAATTCAAGGCCAGCCTAGGCTACAAGTGTGACCTTGTCTTTTAAAGAATGGTTAGGTGCAGCTCAGTGATAAATCACTTCCTGGCAAATGTATGGGCCCCCATCTCTAGCACCATTTTTTAAAATGCCAAATCTGTCTTTTCACTACCAGTCTACCAATAGAACCAACACCAGTGCCAGTCACCTGGGCTACTGTAGTAGCCTCCTCCTTCTTGCTCTATGCCCCATGTGCCTACACCCTTATTCCACACTCGGAAATCTAAGGTATCCTCTTAAATACTGACAGTGATGTCCCTCCTCTGCTCCCAACACTCCCACGGCTTCCTCCCGACTTAGAGAAAAAGCCAAACCTTCACCATGTTGTAAAAGGCATAACCTTTGACCTTACCTCCTGCTCCTCTTGCTTTCGCTCACTTCAACCACACCAGACTCCTTCCTGACGCTGCCCAAATCCAGTACACTCACCTCAGGTCGTGCAATCCACATTGGCCCTTCCCTCCATTTCTGCGGGTCTCTCCATGGCTCTCTTCCTCACCTGTGCGGGGTCTGTATCAAAGATCCCTTTCCCTGGGGACTTTCCCTGACCTGTTCAGTTCTACCCATTCATCTTCAACCCTCAGCCCTCCAGATTCTCTTCCCCAGCATCCTACATGGGCAGATACAGTTAAGGTGGAGAGGAGATTCTGCCCTCTGATAACCTGACCCCCAACCCTTTTTCTGCAAAGATCCTGGCTTTCAGCTTCAATAACCTCAACCCTCCCGCAGCCAAGGCCCACTCATGTAGCCTCCTGGGAATCTGTGTCACTACTAATCCTCATTCACTTCTCCTGCAACCTCTCTGTCCAGTCTTTCTCACGGAGTGGCAGTAAGGGGGAGATGGTCACAGGGATATAAAGGAGGATGCAGACCACACCATGAACCCTGAGAAAGCAAGCACCTGTTCCAGAAAGAGACAGGTGCTAGGGTGGGGAACTGGAACTGTCTCAGTCATATAGAAGATACAGGGACTATTCGGGTTCAAGTACACAAGGAGTAGGGATCATTAACCTTGGGGTACACCTACAGTCAGCTGCCTAGGACTCCCTGTTAGGTATGTGCTTCACCCCTCCCCTGCCCCCTCCCCCACACAGCCACATCTGTTAAGCTCCTAGGATCTCTGCAGACCTCCAAAGTAAGAAAGAGGACCTCATCCCACCTCCGTACCTCCCTCTCACCTTGGTACCTCCCTCGGCTTCCAACCACCACACAGGCCATGTTTGGTCTTAGATATGTCCCACCAACCTAGAAGCCCCAACCAGTGAAAGTTTTGCTTTGAGATAATGGTAGGGAGGGTTGAGGGTTTTTTTTTTTTTCAATAGTTGTTGTTGTTGTTGGCTGATATTTTTAGGTCTTCTTTTTTTTCTATTCGCTTTTTTCCCCTTTTGTCTTTACAAAGCCAGGCCATCAGTTCCACGCTTGTCTTTTCTAAAAAGGTGAGGTAGGTTGAGAAAAGTCACTCTCTTTGTGTGTGTGGGGGGGTGGACCTTAGAAGATAGGGGATAAGGAAAAAGGGGGCAAAGAAAGAAACCGGTAAAGGGAGTGGGTATTGGCCACTAGATTAAGTATGTGAATAAAAAACATATTTCTACTTTCTCTTCCTCAGGCCTGAAGTCAGTCTTGCAAAGAGGTCGCGGTGGGCGTGCAGCTGGACAGCTGGAACTCTGAGCTCTGCAGGGTGCCGGGGCATCAAAAGCTGGAATTCTTGACCTTGACTGTGCCTTGTCAGGAGAAATCTGTAGAGACTGATCTGTGTCAAGCGGTGGTTGGAAGGAGCAGATCTGTGCCAAAGTGAGGAAATGCAGCTGCCAAAACCTTGTAGAAAAACCTTAAGTGCTCACAAGCATCGAGCTCCAGAAATCTCCAAATCCCAGAACTTCCCTGCCACCGAATCCTAGAAATTAAACCCGACACTGTTGGCTTCAGGAAAACTGGGCACTTCAGAATTCAGTGATAAGGATCCCTATTTTCCATCTTTGTGATCCTGGGCAAGTTGCACCTCCATTTTCCTTCTCGGTATAATAGCAATACAGTAATGATGAAATGGACCCCAAAGGGAGCGTATTGTTTGGGGAAATGTTCAGCTCTGTGGCTGGAATGTGGAAAATTCTACATAAATGTTGGCTACCAAAAGTATGACAGTTACTTAGAATCCTTAAATCTTTGCAAACTGTAGCTTTGCTTTCCTTTTGTTGTTTAGGTTTTGAGACAGAATATGGCTTTATAGCCCCAGGCAGCCTTAAACTCTTGATCCTTCTGCCTCAGCCTCCTGGATACTGGGATTACTGGCGTGTGTTACTAAACTGGGTGAAACTGGAGCTTTTCAAAGTAGAATGTCACCGAGGCTTGGGGGGGGGGGGTTCAGAATCATCAGGCTATGGCTATATTGTTCCTGACAGGACGGGAACCTTGGGCTACCTTGTGTATTGTTCTTAATTGTTCTTAATCTCGTTTTTGTGATACTGAGGATGGAACCAGATGCCTTGTTCAAGTTAAGCAAAGTGACTTTCTTCCCCTAGCCCTTTGTTGTGAAGTTGGATGCATTAGTATGGGGCCTTTGGGGCTGTTTGCAGGTGGGTGGCTGGTGGGTCAGAGCGCTCACACATAAACATCAATGTGGAGATCCTTTCCTCCTCACGGGGAGACTCTCAGCAGATTCTAGGAGCCAGTGATTCTGAGACTTGTTGATTCTGTGAATTTGTGGTAGTACACCCCACTTTCTTTCTCCATGAACTGCATTGCACGCCTCTTGTCTTCTATGGAAAGAAAGGCTACAAAAGTGTCCAGATCTCCCAACCTTTGGTGACATGAATGATGGGGACCATTCTACCTGAGGAAAAACGGAGGCCTGAGGCAGGACAAAGCCTGTGGAAACCAAGCACTGGGTCCATCTCTTTCTTTGGTGTTTCCCATCCAAATGCTGGGCTTCAGATCCCGTCTTCTTTTCAACCCAGTGGTCCTCAAGCATCCTCCCGTGCACAGAATGGTGTCTCTACCTATCTCGGGATGCCTTTGGGTTTTGAGTTATTTTCCTTTTTTTTCTGACTCTACACACTTTTGTTTAAGAAATTGTGGTTTCTCATGAGCCCTGTTATCTCATTGATACCTTTTACCTCTGTCGTGAGGGGAAGAAATCATATTTTCAGATGACTTGTAAAGGGCAAAGAAAAAACCCAAAATTTCAAAATTTCCGTTTAAGTCTCATAAGAAAAGAATAAACAAAGCGAGAGAGAGAGAAAAAAAAAACTATGAGAACCCCCCCCCCCCTGTGATTATCAGCACACACACTCATCAAAAAAAAAATGGATTATTAGAAGAGAGAGGTCTGCGGCTTCCACGCCGTGGTTTTTCTTCTCGGTATAAAAGCAAAGTTGTTTTTGATAATGTGGCAGTTTCCCACAAGCCAGGCTGATCCTTCTCTGTCAGTCCATTGCACCAAGGTGAGTGTCCCTGCTCTCCCCCACCAGACACAGCTCTGCTGGAGAAAGTAGCAGGGAGAGAGCAGCTGCGGGTCAGGAGCCCTCGAGTCCAGCTGGGAACACCCAGCCACTGTGAACTCCAGGTAAGGACTTTTGAAACTAATGCTATTTATCGGAAGTGCCAGAGAGGTGGCGCAGTCAGTCCTTAGCTGGGGGCATAAAGAAGAAAACTGATTGTTTGATACACAGATGGACAGGATTTTTTTAAAGATGCTAATCAACCGCCGGTCTCTATGAATGCCAAAGCTTCGGGAACTTGAAGTGTTGTCCAGCTGGAACTAGAAACTTGAACTGCATCTCGTTTCTTTGCTCTTAATGCCCCACTTCTTTTCCTGTCTCACTCTGTTTCCTTGTCTGTCCCTTTCTTTCTCCCTTGAATGCCCACTCTCTGTCCATGTCTTTCCAAGGCTCTGCCTATATTCCCTGTCCCTTCCATCCTGAGTAGCTGTATCCCACCTCTCTCTCTCTCTCTCTCTCTCTCTCTCTCTCTCTCTCTCTCTCTCTCTCTCTCTCTCTCTCTCTCTCTCTCCTCACCTACTTCACCTGCTTTTCCACCCAGCACAGAGGTGTGCACCACTGGCACTTACTAATAATTGCTCGAGGGCTCCATTTCCCAAAAGGAGGATTGTGAGCAGGCAGGTCGGTCTTAGCATGTGATTGCTCTTTTGCTTGTGTCACACAAGAGGACACCCTCGACAAAGGCACTTCACAGCACGGTCAACCATGGTTTAGCAAAGGACTGTGTGACTGTGACCAGAATGCATGTCCGTGGAGGACAGACAGTTCAGGACTAGGGTGAACTCGTGTCTCCAGGCTTAGTCGTGTGGCCCTGTGAGTGACTGGTATATGGTAAGTTCTCACTGTGAACTGTTCGTATTTTTAAACAAATTAGAATCATGCTGTATGTGGGGTTTGTTCCTGCTTTATTCAATCAATACCATTTTTGTAGCATACTTTAAAAAATGAACATGTGATCTTTTATGTCTGCCCTGACTGTCCTCACACCACACTCTGAATTGCCTGAACTGAGTGCTGATGGTTGGACATTCAGGTTTCATCTAATTACGAAGACGCACAACAGACCCCTTGGACCCTGAAGATGGAGTAGCTGGGGAAGAAGGCTGTGCATTTTTAAGACTTTTTGTTGTTGTTCTCTCCGCAAATTGCATTTCCAAAGTGCTGCCTTGTTTTCTATTGTTTCTATGCAAGCTAACCTTAGGTGGCTGTTACCATTTCTAATCCCTTACCATCATAAGTAAAAATTGCTATATTGTCAAATTTTACATTCTTTGGTGACTTTTAATGATGATTGGCCATTTGTGCTTTGTAGAGAAGAGTTGTATGAGCATGTTCCCACCCCTAATAGAGTAACAAGATTTTTTTCCTACAGATCTTAATTTGGAAAGGACAATAACTTTCTATTGGCTATACGTCATAGCAAACATTTGCTCCAAATTCATCATTTGTGGATATATGTATTTTCATTTTATTTATTTTATGGGTATGCCTGTATTGCCTGCATGTGCACCATATGCATGCCTGGTGCCCACAGAGGCCAGAATAGGGTGTGGGACCCCATGGGACTAGAGTTAACAGATAGTTGTGAGTTGCCACATGGATGCTGGGGATTGAAGCCACCTCTGGAAGAACATTCAGTGCTCTTAACCACTGGGCCATCTCTCCAGCTCCATTTGTGTACTTTTGTGTTTTTGTTTTGAAAGAGGGTCCCACTCTATAGCCCTGGCTGGCCTAGAACTCACTGTGTAGACCAGGCTGACCTCACTCAGAGATCATCCATCTGCCTCTGCCTCCCGAGTGCTGCGATTAAAGGCACAGGCCACCATACCCTATCATTTGCTTTTTTCTATTTATTGTGCTTTGTAATGCACGTGCTTTATGTATTCAGATTACTCTTTTCTCATGTGGCTTCTATGGCTTTGTGTTTAAAAGTCTTTTGTCACTTGAAAATGAAATAACTGTTCACCCCATACTGGCTTCCAGTCTCCTTTATGGCTTCATTTTTTCCATTTTCACAAGTGTGGGTACTGGAGCCAGACTGTCTGGAACAATGTAGCCTCACCTCAAGTCATCTGTGTGAATGTGAACCAGCACTTAACCTCTCTGTCCCTCCATTTCCTTGTATGCACTGTGGGGGGTATAATAATACCTACCTCAGAGGAGCTTTCTGAGGATTGCGGAATACACAATGACAGACATTAAAACAGTTGTCTTCAGTGGGTCTGGAAATTATTCTAGAGCAGGTGATAATGGTGACATTTCAAGTGGGCAGAGGTACTGGTGGGAAAGTAGTCTGATCATTCAACCCAGTCACTTGATCTTCTCCTGATTGTCTCAGAAGCATTTAGTAATCTCGCCTGCACTATTCCTCATGTTGAAATGTTACATTCATTGCAAATCCCATCGTCTCTATGCAGACCTATGCCAACGCTTTTAACTCTGCTCTGATCCTTACTATCTGTTGTACAAGGGCAATATTTTTCTGATGTTGCTTTGCAAAACAATTCAATACCAGCCATGGATGTCTCTGGCACCTAGGGGCATTAGTCCTCCAGCCAGAGGCCAGTGATCATTTGGGTCAATCCCCTCTTTATCTCTTTCACTTTTTCTCGTTATTTCTCTGTCAGTATTTCTCATAGCTCTCATTGTCTCTCTCTGCGATCTATTTCTGTTCCATCTCATGTCTCTGTGTCTATCTCTCTCTATACCTGTAGCTTCCTCCATTTCTGTTTCCCCATGTCTTTATTCATACACACATGTGCACGTGCATACACAGGCTGGATGGATGTGTGTATTATGTATGTATGATTTACCCCAGACACAGGCCAGAAAGACCCTGGCCTTCCTCCATCCCATATTCTTCCCAGGCCTCACAGAGATGTTGTATCAGTTAAACACAAGCTCCGATCTCAGAAATCTCAGTGGGACCGTGCCTCTGGCCATCCCCCACTGTGGCCTCAGTTTATCCCTTGGTACCCAGGAAGCAGTTATCAGTAAGTGCCAGTCCCTCTTCTGCCTTCTCACAAGTTGGAGCCAGATTTGAGCAAGATGGTCCATAATCATGGCATGGGGCCAGGCCTCACAAACCCTGGGCCAGTGAGTCAGTTGGAAGCCCTAGCCAACCAGAGACTAGCAATGATGGAGGAGTATCAGGAGCGTTGTGTCCTCAGAGTTGGTGCTGGGTCCTGGGGACCACTATTCTGAGGTTTTGCCAAAGAGCGTGGTGGTGTGCTCTTTCCACGAATCCCAGGCCAAATGTCTTCCTCGTGTTCCCATCTGTGGTAGGATGTTATGATTTGGGGAGCAGTGTCCCAGGAGAGGGGGGCTGGAGTCATATGTAAGTGTCCATTTCCCAGTCAGACATTTTGCTCAGCATTTTATATGTACTAACTTTGTTACTGTCCCAAACTAGAAAGGAGGGCAAAGCCTGGCCTGCAGATCAGGACACATGAGGGTCCTTCTAATCCTCTTTCTTTATTGGGAAGGAAACTGAGGAGAACTTGTTGGCATCCCAGGCCCAGCAAGAGGCCTTATAGAGTTTTGGGCTTCCTGGCCTTTACATGGCTCCCATTTCTTTGGACTCAGAATGCTCCACATGGTGAGGAGGTGAATCCAGGCACCCTACAAAGTCTGTGTTCCTGACATCCTGAAATCCATTGGCTCTAAGAAATGAGATCCTATGGTTCCAGGTTTCGGTTACTGTACCATTTGAAGACCCAACGGCTCCCAATAGCCATGAGGCCTGCCTAACACTTACCAAGTGTTCAACCTTGGGCCCCTCTGACATCCAAGAAATACAGGATCCACAGAACCTGGGGTTTACATGGTGGCCAGATGGACGTCACCTACCACATCCGCTTGCACCCACCCTGGGCCTATCCGGCTACAGGATGGATCAGTCAGTTCTCGGAACGAAACCTGTGGGGTGGGTTGTCTGCCCCCTTCTCTTCCTCTTTGTTGCCGATGAAGCCCGGTGCATCCGGCCGCCATGACGTCAATGGCAGAAAAGTCTGGCCAAGTCGGGGTTGTGACAACAGGGCCCAGATGTAGACCCCGATAGGAAAACATATTCTATGTCCCAGAAACAACCTCCATGCAGCTTCTGAGAAACAGTCAAAAAGGGACGCCCCAACAGACAGTGCAGGAAGCTGGCTGGCCAGCCCAGCCCTCCAGGTCCCTACTACCACTAGACAGACCATATCCAATTTAAGTGCCCTTTCTGAGAATGTGCTGATGCTCCCCAGAGTCATACCAGTTCCAGAAATGTTTAGGGAGGAAATTTCTTATAAGTTCTGGCCAAATATCCATACTGCTTCGAAAGTGACCATGGTCCACCCATGAGGGCTAAGCCACTATGGTGGAAAATTCTACTCACGGAACTTAATACACATTTGCTTGGACTGCTGTGAAGAAGTATCACAAACTGGGTGACTAGCCGGGCGGTGGTGGCGCACGCCTTTAATCCCAGCACTCGGGAGGCAGAGGCAGGCGGATCTCTGTGAGTTCGAGACCAGCCTGGTCTACAGAGCTAGTTCCAGGACAGGCTCCAAAGCCACAGAGAAACCCTGTCTCGAAAAACCAAAAAATAAATAAATAAATAAATAAACAAACTGGGTGACTTATACAGCATAGTTTATCGTGGCAGTTTTGAGGCTAGAAGGCCAAAGTCAAGATGTCAGCAGGGTTGACTCCTTCTGTCATCTCTTCCTGCCCTTCTCCCAGTTTCTGGTTGTTTTCTTTGCTGCTCTTTTTCTTGGAGAAGCATCACCTCATGGCTGCCTTCCTTCGGTCTTTCAGCTCCTCTTCTCCTCACTGTTCTATGAAGCCTGTGTTCTCAGCCTCCACAGACTCCTGGTTCTTATACTACTATCTTTAATCCATGAGACACTACAATTTTAATACCTCCATACTAAACTCAAACCAATCTCTTCCAGGGCCACAGTTCTGACGATCCCCATAACATGATAGCAAAGAAGCAATTGCCTTCCAGAACACTTCTGTGCTCCCCTGGCTGTTTTCAGAAGCTGTATACCCATGTAGTACAGTAGACAAGAGGATGGCATACACACATGCGCAGATAGATAGAGCTGGGAGTCTATGAACTGTAGACATGGATACATACTTTCTAGAGAAAGATGTGGAGACATCAGCCTGGATGGTGACTTGTAATTCCAGTAATTAGAAAACAAAGGCAAACAGTTCAAGGACAATCTGGCTATATAGTGAGTTCCAGGTCAGTCCAGTCTACATGAGACCCTGTCCAGAAAGAAAAAGAGGTCCAAAGCTATGGAGAGACTAAGAATTATGAACCTCGGGATCCCTTTAATTAAAAGGGGGTAGAATTATATAGTCATTTGAAGATCTGGTTGCCTCTCTGACTAGAACTGTAAGATCCCGAAAAACAAAAGCCAGGCCCCTCAGGGGCTGTAAGTTACTGGGGCTCACCAGCGGGGCCTGGGTCACCATGTAGGGTTTGAAGAGAACACAGAAGACTGAGGTATGGCTAAGGGAAAAAGCGATGGTGTATGAATTCCAAGCTTGAAGAGCAGAGATTGGGGCACGTAGGGATGTGGCTAATTTGGG
Organism: Microtus oregoni; assembly: GCF_018167655.1. Lineage (NCBI taxonomy): Eukaryota > Metazoa > Chordata > Mammalia > Rodentia > Cricetidae > Microtus > Microtus oregoni. Next base: position 210,431 of record NW_024544751.1, on the reverse strand, counting down.
GAGCTCCCAAGGGCCCTGGATCAAGAAATCCTGTCCCTTCTTTTTTTTTTGGCACCTGCCATGCTAACTCCATGCAGGACAAAAGCCCAGAGAAGACTAACTAAGCCCCGCTGTGGCCCTGAGCTCTGCAGTCTTGAATTCAGTTACCTACCTGCATGTTTGCCCATGCATCAAATGCTTACCTTTGCGTCTAGCCACATCTGACTAACATCACTGCAAGCCCTGCTCCTCCATCCTCCATCTCTCGTAATGCCCACTGTGTGATAGCTGCTAATGCCAAACCCTAGACGTCATCTTGATGCTTTCTCTCATCTCCGACATCCAAGCTTCCAGCAACTTTTCCTGGCTGTCTTAAAAAGAGACTGAGTATCCAGCCACTTCCTACCAGCTCCTCTGCTACTATCCAGGCTGACAGCAGCAGTAGACTTCTCACTAGTACCGCTAGCTCCCTGGAACCTTCCCTCTCGTGGCATCCAGCTGAATCTTTTGAGCTCATGCCCAAGTCACTGGAATAAAATAATGAGAATCTAAGATGAGCCCCAGCAGAATCGGCAGAGACTGTGGCCTGTGCAGACACAAACCGACTCCCCATAGCCCCACATTCACAACAGGGTTGTGTGGTGTATGCTGGACATGTACATGTGGGGGCTATATACATATATCTATGTTTTATACACATACACATATCAGGGTAGACTGTATGTGTGTAATGGCTTGGGGTATAGTTATGGGGCCCTTTGTGACATACCCTGGCCAACACCTGCTCAGATCAGAGGCTACCTGTATGGTTCAAGTGGATGAATATCTTACACCGTCCCTGGAATGCACGTGACTCCATTCCACTGTTGTCCCTGCAGCCTGCCTCTGAAAAGAACCCAATGCCCAACCCCAGGCCAGCCAAGCCCGTGGCCCCTTCCTTGGCCCTTGGTCCATCCCCAGGAGTCTTGCCAAGCTGGAAGACTGCACCCAAGGGCTCAGAACTCCTAGGGACCAGGGGTCCTGGGGGAACCTTCCAAGGCCGGGACCTGAGAGGTGGGGCCCACGCTTCTTCCTTGAACCCTCTGCCACCATCACAGCTGCAGGTGAGGCCCGGGGCCCAGAATGGGGCAAGCAGGGTGGGGTACCTGGGCCTATAGGTGCCGACCTTTACTGTGGCATGTGGCAGGAGGGGCGCTGGCTGGGGCACAGGAAGTGGTTTATGGGTCCCAGGCAAGTCTGACTTATGCAGATGTTATAGGGCCAAGAAAAATCCCCATTCCCCAGGCCTCAGAGATCTAGGCTTCCCCCACCCTCCCAATCCTTGTCCCAAAAGGAGACCTTGTTATGATCCCATGGGCATAGCCCTGTGTCCTCATTTTGCTGTGACAAGAGGAGATGGCTGAAGCCCAGAAAGGTAAGATAAGGTGACAGTGTTGGGGCCAGCTCTATCACTTTAAACTGTTTGACATTGGTGAATAATGTCTCCATGAGCCTCCGATCCCACATTATGAACTGGATATGTTAACAGTCCCTACCACGTGGAACTTCAGTGAAGAGCTGATGAATGGGACACAGAACTGTGAAAATGGGCGGGGCTAGCATCTTACGGCATCTGTCTTCTCCTTCCAGCTGCCTACAGTACCCCTCGTCATGGTGGCGCCCTCTGGGGCCCGACTGGGCCCCTCACCCCACTTGCAGGCACTTCTCCAGGACAGACCACACTTCATGCATCAGGTATGGAACCTGAGCAGGCTGGGAAGAGGGAATAAACAGGAAAACTGTGAAGCAAAGCCCAAGCCAGGCTGAGCCATGGTCCATATGTTCGTCAGCTCTCCACTGTGGATGCGCATGCTCAGACCCCTGTACTACAAGTGCGCCCACTGGACAACCCAGCCATGATCAGCCTCCCACCACCTTCTGCTGCCACTGGAGTCTTTTCCCTCAAGGCCCGGCCTGGCCTGCCACCTGGTAAACATCTCAGCTTTCTCCCTATGGCTTCACAGAATCTTTGAACATACATAACATAAACTTTTCTGAATTACAGTCCTATGGAGGTCTAGGGGGTGGTCTTTTTTTTCTTTTGGTTTCTTGAGACAGGGTATCTTTTTGTTTGTTTGGTTTTTTGTTTTTCGGGACAGGGTTTCATCTGTAGCTTTGGAGCCTGTCCTGGAACTAGCTCTTGTAGACCAGGCTGGCCTCAAACTCACAGAGATCTGCCTGCCTCTGCCTCCCGAGTGCTGGAATTAAAGGTGCACCACCACTGCCCGGTGAGACAGGGTATCTTTATATAACAGTCCTGGCTGTTCTGGAACTCACTTTGTAGACCAGGCTGGCCTTAAACTCACTGAGATCCACCTGCCTTTGCCTCCCAAGTGCTAGGATTAAAGGCATGCACCAACACTGCCTGGCCATTATTTTTTTTTTATTTTATTGGTGTTTTGCCTGTATGTCTCTGTGAGTGTGTTGGATCCTGGAGTTACAGACAGTTGTGAGCTGTCATTTGGATGCTGGGAATTGAACCTGGTTCCCCCAGAAGAGCAGTCAGTGCTCTTAACCACTGAGCCATCTCTCCAGCCTAGAGGGGTCTTAAGAGTCATGAAAACTTCAACCTCCAAAAACTGTCAGGCTTAGAACCTTGAAGACGTAGAATGCTAACAACCACAAATGGCTGCCATTAGTAAATATGTCATTACTTACCAATGGCCATCTTTAGGCTGCTCTGTCAGAAGTTCTGCTCTGTGGGAACAGCAGAGTCCTGTGAGTCAGTGTTCAAAGGTCCAGGAAGGTAGAGGCCTTCTGGGACCAGCTACAGAACCTAGCCTGCTGCCCCCAAAGTACCCCATCTCTACCCACAGGGATCAATGTAGCCAGTCTGGAATGGGTGTCCAGGGAGCCAGCTCTACTCTGCACCTTCCCACGCTCGGGTACACCCAGGAAAGATAAGTAAGTTGCCAGTGCTGGGAAGAACCCCGCTCTCTCTGCCCACCCCTCTGCTGATATCCTGTACTCCCCCATCCCCAGCAACCCCTTGGCTGCACCGCAAGGATCCTATCCACTGCTGGCCAACGGAGTCTGCAAGTGGCCTGGTTGTGAGAAGGTCTTTGAGGAGCCAGAAGAGTTTCTCAAGTGAGTAGGCTGACTAACCATGGGCTTCTGGTATCTGAACCGAGGTCTGCCGTGCATGTCAACTCAGAATCCTCCTGATGGATGCAAAGTAGTAAAGGTTGAGACTTTATCCCTCCGGTTCTGTGATCTTGGGCTTCTCTAGGCCCAGGTTACCTCACTTGAATGAGACATAATACTAAAGGTATATGCTGATAGTTATCTCCATTTCATACACCAAGGTACTAAGGCCAACCAGAATTGTCAATTAAGCTAACAAAGGTCCTGTGTGATGAATGTTGGATATGAACCCAGGCGGCCAGGCTCCAGAACCCGCACACCAAACTGCTTTGTCTTGTTTTCCCTCATGCAACACACATGACTGAGTCTCAAATTTCTGCTCTTCCCGACAGCTGTAGCTGTTTCCCCTCGGCTTTCTATCTGTCCTCTTCTCCTTCTGTCTTTCACTAATCATACCTAGCTCTTGGCAATGATGTACTTCCTGTACGGCCAGGCCTTTGCGTAGGCTGTGCCCACCACCTGAAATGCCATCCTACTTCTCGGTGCCTTTCTGAGCTCAGGCTGGAAAGCCAGTAGTTGCCGAAGAGTGGATGTTTAAAGTAGTCTGTGTGGTAGAAAGAGACGGACAGGGGTGTGGTTGAGTGCAGGGAAACTGAGACTCTAAAGAGAAATCTCCCAAAGGGTCTAGTTGGTACAGCAAGCCAGGAGGCCTCCCCCATGGTCATGGAACCTTCTCCTTGCTCAGGCACTGCCAAGCAGATCACCTCCTGGATGAGAAGGGCAAGGCGCAGTGCCTCCTCCAGAGGGAAGTGGTGCAGTCCCTGGAGCAGCAGGTAAAGCCTGCAGGGTGTGGTTAAGGGGAAGGAAGGCTTGAGGGAGGGAGGGGGTGACAAGGGGGTGACTAAGAAAGACCAGGTAGAGGCCTCACTTTGGTGTACATCCCCACAGCTGGAGCTGGAAAAGGAGAAGCTGGGTGCTATGCAGGCCCACCTGGCTGGGAAGATGGCACTGTCAAAGGCTCCAGCTATGGTGAGTACCCCAAGTCCAGAGGCAGAAGACCTCAACTGTTGGGGGCCCTTAAGGACCAAATGACCTCTTCTCATATGCAAGCCCCGGCCTGTACAGGCCATTGCCACCTCCTCAATATGCTTACAAACCCTCTGACCTTGTGACCCCAAAACATCATGTTCTGCCTTTTCCCAGCAATGATAAATAGGCACACAGAGAAGGCAGACAGTAACCCCAATGCACCAGTGGCAAAACTCAGAGGGAGCACTGCGAAAAGAAAACGGAGGGCCCTACACTCCAATTTAAAGATAATAACCTCAGAACACTGGATACTGTAGGTCCCGTGTGAGCAAACACATCACACGCCCAGTCCCAGGCACTTGGCCGATGTGAACTTTTTCCATTCCCATACTACAATGCAGGGAGCCACCACAGTCATCCTAACGAAATAAAGACACTGAGGTCAAGAAGACATAGTGGACTTTTCCAAATTCACAGTTGGATACTAGGGGATCCCAATTCAGACCCTGCTCACCCCCAGCCCCAGCATCTATGGCTTCATAGCATGCACACTACTATACTCTAAACAAAATGCCCACTGCCCCTTTATGGAGGTCCACCACAGCCTGCAAGTGACAAGAGGGTGGTGGCCTTCTTGAAAACACTGACCTCACTAGACACACCGTATGCATCTGTAGTTCTAGCTACTTGAAGGAGAATCACTTGAAGCCTTGAACTCAAAACCAGCCTGACTAACATAGAGACCTCATCTCTAAAAGATGCTGGGTTGCCACATTTATGATATGAGGGCTTTGTGCCCAGTCTTACTGTATCAGAAACAGAGGAGGGGTTGATCTGGGGGAGAGGGGATGTGGAGGAAGGGACTGGGAGGAGTGGAGGGGGGCGAAACTGAGGGCATGATATATGAGAGAAGAATAAAAGTTTTTTTTTTTTTAAAAAATACAAATAGCCAGATGGTGGTGACGCACACCTTTAATCCCAGCACTAGGGGGGTGGCAGGTGGATCTTTGTGAGTTCAAGGCCAGCCTGGTCTACAGAGTGAGTTCCAGGACAGCCAGGGCTACACAAAGAAACCTTGTCTTGAAAAACAAAACAAAACAAAAAACCCCAAATAAACAGAGTTGGGGAGAATGTTCAATGGGAAAAGTGCTTGCCATATAAGTAAAAGGCTCTGAGGTTGAACCCTAGCACCCACACCGGATGCAGAGTAGTTCAAGTCTGCAATCCCCTTGCACTTAGGTGGAAACAGAATTACCTAAAATGCTGTGCATGGTAGCACAGGCCTTTAAATCCAGCACCCGGCACCGAGGAGACAGAGGCAGTCAGAGCTCTATAAATTCAGGTCAGACCCGTCTACATAGTGAAACCCTGTCTAAAAAACAAGAGAATCCTGCAATTCAGAGCTCACAGGCTGGCTAGCCTGGCATAAGTAGAGGCATACAAAAGACCCTATCTCAAACAAGGACTAACACCTTAGGACTAAACCTTAGGACTAACACCCAAGCTTGCTCTGTGATCTCTACACATGCACCAGCACTTACACACATCCAAACATGTAGATGTACATACATCATACATAGAGACAAGCGAGATATAAATAGAACCAAATGAGTAAATGCAAATTTTAAAATAAAGTGGGGTTGGAGGACTGGAGAGATGGATCAGGGATTAAGAGAACTTGCTGCTCTTCCAGGAGCAGTTCACAACTCTCTCTAACTCCAGTTCCACTGGGATCCAGTGCACATTTCTGGCTTCCACAGGCACCAGGCACGCATGTGGTGCAGACATGCATGCAGACAAAATGCCCATACACATAAAGTATTTTTGTTCATTTAAAATAAAAGTAGAATGGAAGCAGGATATAATGACTCACACCGATAGTCCCAGCACTCCAGAGGTGGAGGCAAAGGATCAGGAGTTCAAGTTCTGTATCCTATGATACAGAATAAGCTAGAGGTCAGCATGGGTGACATGAGGCCCTGCCTCAGAAAAACAATTTTTTTAAATAAAAATAAAATGGAAACTAAGTAGTGGCTTAGGTAGTAATCTCAGCACTTGGGAGGTTGATATGGCAAGTGTGTCCCAAGTTTGAGGTCATCCTGTGCAACATAGTAAATTGCAGACTAGCCTGCACTATACAACATGAGACCCTGCATAGGTAGAGAGATTAGATAGATATGTAGATAAATACATAGATAGATAGATACAGAGATAGATAGATAGATACAGAGATAGGTAGGTACATAGGTAAGTAGAAAAATAGATACAGAGACGGATGGATGGATGGATGGATGGATGGATGGATGGATGGATGGATGGATGGATGGATGGATGGACAGGTGGGCAGGCAGACAAACAGATGGGTGGACAAACAAACACAACCAAGCAAACATTTTTAAAAGTAAAATGGAAAGCCAGTGTGGTAGCACATGTCTTCAAGCCCAGAACTTGGGAAGCAAAGGCAAGTGGATTTTTGTGAATTTGAGGGCAGCCTGGTCTACATAGTGAGCCCCAGGACAGCCAGGACTACACAGAGAGACCCTGTTTCAAAAAACCAAAATATAAAATAAAATAGCAGCCACTTTGTAGTGACACCCACTTATAATCCCAGAACACCAGAGGTAGAGAGAAGAGGATGGAAGGTACAAGGCCAGCCAGAAATATATAGTGAGACTATCTCAGAAAAAATAATTTAGTAAGACACAAATAAAATGAATAGACAAGGCATGGGGGTACACTCAGGAGGCAGAGGCAAGTAAGTTTCTGTAAGTTCTGGGCCAACTAGGGCTACATAGTAAGACCCCCATCTCTAAGAATTAATAATAATCATTTCTGAACAAAATAAATAGACATGAATAGGGGCAAGATTTGTGGGGAGGAAACGGGAAGCAACAGGGGGAGGAAGCAGGGTGAAAGTGCTCTGTATGTATTGCAGACATGTGCAAAATTGTCCAAAAATAAGTTTAATAATAAAAATACAAAAGAATTTTGAAAAGGAGAAAATGAAATTTAAAGCTTAAGCCTCTCAATCACTATTCTCTCCCAAATCCACCCAGGCCTCAATGGACAAGAGTTCTTGCTGCATTGTAGCCACCAGCGCGCAGGGCAGTGTTCTCCCAGCCTGGTCCGGACCCCGGGAGGCTTCTGACAGCCTGTTTGCAGTGCGGAGGCACCTCTGGGGAAGCCATGGAAACAGCACCTTTCCAGGTCAGTGTACTCTGCACCCTGTCCGATGACCCCATTGGTGTCAGGGGAGCACAAAGGAGCTCCCCATTCCCCTCACACCCCCACCAGCATCTGGGAGGAAAATGCACCTGATAAATTAGGCCGAGAATCCTCCAATGGTTACAAATGCATAGCTCCAGCCCTGTGTCTTTTGGGGACTGGAGCCATGCCTCACCTTGGCATTTAGTCATCATGAGGGAGGGATCTAGTTAATTCCAAAGAACCCTCCCTTCTTCCTCGCCTCAAGGGGAAGCAAGTAGATTCATCCAACCAATCCATTCCCACCTGCCAGGCCTGGGCTGTGGACTTACCAGGGACAATAACTCTTTGGTGTCATGTTGGCTGTGCCACTTGAACTGATGCGCAAGCTACCTGACTTCTTTTTAATCTGGGGAGAGCTGTTTGGGCAAGAGTGGTGCCAAGAGTCAGCTCCGGGCAGGCACTCCGCAAACAGTACCTGTGTGTGATCACAGACACCCCCTCCACCCTTGGTGCTAATGGCAGGGTTTCAGGCCTTGGACTCAGTGTGGAGACAAAGGTAGGGCAAGGTGTGAGGAGCTCACGGGGCCTGATCTATTCCAAACCCTCGACAGAGTTCTTCCACAACATGGACTATTTCAAGTTCCATAACATGAGGCCCCCTTTCACCTACGCCACCCTCATCCGATGGGTAAGCAGGGCAGCCTAGACCTCACAGCTGGGGGTGGGGGTACTTGTCTCCTATGCTGCTGCATCTCTCTGCACCGAGAGTGGAATCCTGCATTAACAAACTTCAGCTCTGAGAAGCCCAAAGATGTGATCCTTCTTGATAGCTTCACCCCAGATCTATCCCTGAACCAAAAAACTACCACAATCCAGGCCAGTACAAGCCAAATTGTGACACTAGAGACTATCCTTTCCTTTGTCCACCCCATTACTAACTTCACCCTTGCCCCCACGCCTCATCCCATTCCCTCTCCCTCCCCTCCCTTGACCCACAACTACACACCTATCCCAGGCAGAGAGCTTAGAGTAGGCTCCCCCCCACCTCAGGCACAGTTCTGAGGAAACCTGCTCATTCCACCTGACTCCAACTTCCAGGCCATCCTGGAAGCTCCAGAGAAGCAGAGAACACTCAATGAAATCTACCACTGGTTCACACGCATGTTTGCCTACTTCCGAAACCACCCGGCCACCTGGAAGGTGAGCACCTCCCTACAGTGGGGGCTGGGACAGCTCCAAGGGTGGGTGACCTTGGGCGACACACGCGGGAAAGGGACAGGTCAGTGCTGAGGTCTGCTGAACTCACTGCCTGACTGTCCACCCCATCCCTGCCCGGGGTTCTGACCCCCCTTTCCACAGAACGCCATCCGCCACAACCTGAGCTTGCACAAGTGCTTTGTGCGCGTGGAAAGTGAGAAGGGAGCGGTGTGGACCGTAGATGAGTTTGAGTTTCGCAAGAAGAGGAGCCAACGCCCCAGCAAGTGCTCCAATCCTTGTCCTTGACCTCAAAACCAAGAAAAGGAAGATGGACAGGGGCCAAAACATAAACCAGAGGCTGTGGAGGCAAGGAGGCAAGTCCTGGACATATCTACAGAGACCAGGCAATGATGTTTCTGCCGTCTTGCCTGCCAGGGCCTCTGCTCCCTATCTAGCTACCCTCCTGGATTATATCTTCCGCCTTAAGGCTGAGGGACACCAATCCCAGCCCAGCCCCTACCCCAACCTAGCCCCAAGACAGGCTTTCCAGCCAAAAAGCCCTCAGACCCAGCTATACATACAGCCTGCCTTGGCCACTCCCAAGTGGAAAAATGACAGACACATAGTCATAAGCCTGGACTCAACCCAACCCTAAAACACAAAGAGCCTGCCTTGGTACATTCGCCTGCCCTCAAAGTTGCATAGTCCTGCAGTCTCACGTGACTGCAGCCCTACTGACTCATACAGCCACATCGGGAACCATGGGCACTAACTGTCACACATATGCAGACCCTTGCACAACAGCAGCACCGGAACCTTCAGGATTGTATCCCAGAAAACCACACAGGCATAACTAGTAATACACAGTCTCATGCCATGCCCCAAAATATCAAGTCACAGCTTGTCAGAACTCACACATGTACACACATGCAGCCCCCTCCACTGTATCTCCTGAGTTCCATGAATACACACTGACTCATCAAAATCTACCCCATGTCTCACTTGCCACTGACCCCAGTCCTCTACCCCAAGCCCCAATCCATGCCTCAGCGTGGACCACAGAAGAACTTCTCTTTTATTTGGGATAGAAGGCCCCTCTAATAAACTGTGGTCAAGCTAGACAATCACCCTGATCAAAGATGGGACCCGATAAGCAGGCATCTGGGTTTAAAATCCCAGCAGGAGAACGCGAAGGCCGAACGGAAGGAAGTGCTAGAACCAGTGCTTGGGCACTGCCTCCAGCACCCCCAAATTCCTGCCTGTGGCGAGGAGACCTCCATCAGGCCTCTAGGCCTCCCGGACCCGGGCCAAGAGGCCAGCATTCTCCTGGCGAAGGGCTCGGTAGTCCTCACAGATCTTCTCCAGGTTGCTCAGAGTCTTCTTGCCCATCTCTGTCTCGATCTAAGACAACACAATGCACACATCTTCAGTATGCAGGGCCCATTTCCCAGCCCCTGCTGGCTACCCCTCTACTGCATTACTCTCTGCTCCCCCCATCCCTGTAACAGTAGCCAGTCCCTTCCCATCATCAGACCTCTGTGGATGTCCTTCCCATCACCTAAAGTCACAGTTTCTACCATGGGTTCTAGGAGCTAGGCATGAGGAACCTCAAGTTAGAAGCCAGGGCTCAGAGTAGACGACTGGCTAGCTCCAGGTCCCAGACACAACAGGCCCCATGGCTGGGCCTCTAGTTCTCAGTTGTCTGGTTTCGCAGACTCTCAGTGTAAAGCAAGGAACTATCATCGCCTGGTCTGCCTCCATTCCCCTTCCTACTCCCAGATCTCACCTGCTCCTCAAGGTCTCGAACTTCCCTCATGATGGTGCCTGTGTCCTCAATGGTCTGGATGAGCTGGCTGCAATTCTAGAGACAATAAGAATGCAAGGCTTGCTTGTGCCTGTGCTAGCCCTCCACAGCCAGTCCACCAGGCACATGGCTCCCCTCACCTCATGCAGGGCAGCTAGATATTTGTAAGCCTTCCGGACAGCGTCATCCTTCTTAGCGTCCTGAAAAGACAGAAGGGACCACAAACGTGTCAGCAAACTGTTCCCACTTGTCCATGACGCCAGCCCCATCTAGACCCACTCTTTCCTACCACTTTGCCTTCACCCCTCCTGAGAGAAAAGCTAGGCCCAAGCAATAGGCAACAGCCCAGTCCCGCCCTCCCCCTCCCCACCCGCTCCATACCTTGAACACAAGCTCATCAGTCACTGCAAATGTCCGGTCCAGCTTCCCAGAGAGAGAGTTGATTTCCTTCTGAAGTTCCTTTGTGTCCGACAAGATCTGGCAGAAATCAGGGCAGCCATCAGTCCATGTCTGGGGCACGGTGGCTGGCTAGCGATGGTACTCATGCGCCTGCACTTACATCCAGTCAGGGCCTGCGTCACTGTGTTGGGGTGTCTGGGGTATACTGTATGTGCCTCTTATGTGCTGGAGTGTACCTGAGCAGCTCTGCCTACCAGAGACCATAAAGTCCCTGTGTAACTACCCTACACCTGTCTGCCCACGTGATCTGTGATCCACCCATCAGAGCCATAGTGGCACACCTTAGTGATTTCTTCTTTCTGCTTCCGGATGTTGCCCACAATCTCCAGGATGCGCTGGGTATAGGCCAGCCGGGACACATCTTTTGGTAAAGTCTCCAGCTCTGACACCTAGACAGGAACATGGCAGGCATGAGCCCAAGCCCCACACTCCACCCCCAGTTACAGCCCAGGGCCCTAAAATCGGCCGGCCTTACCAGCTGCTTATAGACCTCCTCCTTCCTGCGAGCCTCTTCTGCAGCTGCGCGAACACTCTGGTGTAGCTCCTGAATTTCTGCCAACCTTCGAGATGATTCCAGCTACCAGGAACCCATAGACAGAAGGCAGTGAGCAGAGCTCAGAAACAGCCCCCAGTGGAGGCAGTACATCTCCGTCCAGAGCCCAGGACTCCACCACCTACCTCCCTACAATCCTGGAGTTTTCGGAGGTGCCGGTACTCAGCAAGAAGCGGGACCCTATGTTTTTCCCACTGACTCGCTAGATGAATGACCCGCTGGGCACTACTCTCCACCACAAGCTGGCAGGAGTCAGGGAAATATGTCAAAACAGGCTAGATCCATCCACCCCACCGCTCTCGGCCCAACCCCAATCCCAGCCCACCTGCAGCTTGGCAAGGTTGGCAGCCCCATCAGGCAGCAATTCCACCACCCGACTCTTCAAGCGTAGGGCCTGCTCCTGTTCAGCCACGCTGAGTTCGCTTTGTCGACACTCGGTCTCCACCTGGTATACTCACAGCCAAGCTCCCAGTCATATATACAGATCATAATCCTAGTGAGCCCATTATGGCCCTGGCCCAGCTCAAGGCCTCAAAGATCACTCCATGGCCTCTATCTACTACAGGCCTCAGGATCTTCAGCTCCATACTGACAGCCAGAAGCCCTGAGAAGCCCTGCAAGCCCCTGCTCATACAGACCCATCTTACTCCACTGATGCCCATAGCTGCTATGCCCCCCTGCAAAGCCTGACTGGTGCCCAAATGTGCCTCTAACCCCTATAGGTCCACCAAGCCATTAATTAAACATATTTCTTGGCCCCACAAATTCTCCTAGACCTTCAAGAATATTAGAGATTCTTAATATCCTCCATTAATAAGCCTGGCATCTACAGACCTTTTCAGATCAGCTCTCAAGGCCCTAGTTCTGACCTGATCCAGCCCAGGTCACTCTCCCAGCCCCTTACCTGCATAAGGTTGATTCCCAGGGTCTTCATGTCAGCTTCGACCTCCTCAATGTTGTGGTTCACACTCGCCAGCTGCTCCCGAAGGGACTCTAACTCCTGCTCTTGAGCTGCCCGTGTGTCCTGGGAAGCATAGGCCAGTCTAGGTAGAGCTACCAAGTCCAGAAGACAGGCAATAGCCTGGCTGACCCCTCTCTCTCTCTTTTTCTCTCTCTCTCCCCTTACCTGTTCAGGCCTCTGGGAGGTAGCTGGTACATCTGGTACCTGGGGGGCCTGGACCTGGGGCTCCTATGGGTAGAAGTAGCAGCCTGGTTATTAGTCACACAAGGTCCCAGCCTTCACAGCTCCGCCTCAAACCCCAAAGCACCCCCAAACACTGTACCCATGTCTGCTCAACCAGTGACAGTTTTCAGACTGTGACTACAGGAGAATAAAACACCATTTTTAACTGCAGATTAGAGTGGCTGACCACAAGGAAACCTTCCTGAGGCTAACCCTGACCACCCCAACCCTGTAACCAGCCCAACCTGTAACCACCCCGACCCTGTAACCACCCCGACCCTGTAACCACCCGACCCTGTAACCACCCCAACCCTATAACCACCCCAACCCTATAATCACCCCGACCCTATAACTACCCCCAACTCCGTAACCACCCCGACCCTGTAACCACCCTGACCGAAATGTCCATGAGAAAAGCAGGCATTCCTCTGAGTGGGGGTGTCCAAGGAAAAAGAGATGTTCCCAAAGGAAATATGTTTACCAAAGGAAAGATGGGATCTGTGCTGGGAGCACTGCACACCCCCTTACAAGTCCTACCACCTATCTGCCCTTTCTCCACTCAAGTCCCAAGAAGCTAGGGGAGCCCTCTGGGCACTGTCTCCCAGTTGGAAGGCCTACTCAGTGGGCACGGGGAAGCTGTATGGAATACAGTGGTGTTAATACGGAAAGCAATACTCAAGGCAGCCATCAGCACACTCCCTGTCCACTCTGGCCTACCTACCAGATAAAAGGTAAACTTCTCGGAATGGGTGAAGCGGGAGCCTTTGGGGGTGCTAGTCGTAGTCCTAGCATCCCAGGCCTGTAGCATCTCTCCTAGGTCTCGGACTTGTGTCGAGGCTCCAACTGGGCCCCAGCTCTGACGCAGATGTTCAGCCAGCTGTTTGTGCAGTCGCTGCTGTGCAGCCCGGGAATCCTCCTGGAAAGAACAGACAGGGGAAGAGGAAGGCATAGGGGCCTGCTGCTCCCTAGGACCCTGCCTTCTCACCAAGGCAGCTCCCTGCCCTACTGGCCTAGGAGCTCCCCAAGAACAGAGGGGTGCCTTTCTCCACAGTGGGTAGCATTTCTCTACCCACTCACTCCTCACACTGCAGAATGTGAGAAGAGAGAAAAGTGAACCTGGGGCTTTCAGATCAGAAGGAGACGGAAAGGATGGTGGGCAGCAAAGACACAGAATGTAGAGTACCAGGTCAAAAAGGGTCAGAGTTCAAGACAGAGAGAGATAAGCAACGGAGAGAAGAACAGAAACCATTTCAGTGCTGAAGGGCATGAAGAAATCATTAATTTCATTCAGCATAAAAATGGCACAAGGGTTACATAAAAATGTTCTTGTGAGTAATGACTCATCATCTTGAGTACTTAGGAGTGGAAATTATGTGGCAGTTTGGGTTAACTAGGATTTGATCCTGAACATGGAACCCAGGGCCCTGTGAATGTCTGGAGAGTGTTCTACCATGGAGCTACATTCCAAGCTCTGAGATTTGCTTTAAAATACAGGGGGAAAGTTAAAAGGAAATAGAAGAAAGACTAGAAGACAAGAATCATTAGAACAATCTGTCTATATTTATGCTTCAAAATTCCTGTGAATTTAAAGAAGAAACAGTATGGTGGTACATGCTTGTAGTCCTAACACTCAGGAGACAGACAAGGAGACTGTAAATTGTGATGCCAGCTTAGGTTATATCGTGACACCCTGTCTCAAATCTCCCCTAAAAAACCAGAAGATGGGGCAGGGAGAGAGAAAGTACAAGCAAACATGGTAACCAGGGTGGCAGGGATAGATAGATAGATAGATAGATAGATAGATAGATAGATAGATAGACAGACAGACAGACAGATACAAAAGCAAAAATGGACAGGGAGGGTGGGGAGAGGAGACAGGTGGAGAAGCAGATATGGGGGAAGAGGGGACAGATTAAGTAGACAGAGGTGGCAAGAGAAGATGAATTGGTAGGAGGGCAAGAGGGGACAGACAAAAGTGAACAGAGAGAAAGATGCAGTACACAGCCCGGCGGTGGTGGTGCACGCCTTTAATCCCAGCACTCAGGAGGCAGAGGCAGGCGGATCTCTGTGAGTTCAAGGCCAACCTGGTCTACAGAGCTAGTTCCAAGACAGGCAGACAGGCACCAAAGCTACAGAGAAACCCTGTCTCGAAGAACAAAAAAAAAAAAAAATGCAGCATACAAATGGGTACAGAAAGGATGAGAGAGGGGCAGGAAAACCACAGAACAAGAAAGACAGTAAGAGGAGATGGTGCAGACAACCAGAGCCAGAAACCATGAGGATCAGTGACAAATGCAGAGGCAGAGACAGCCCAGGGACACGCCCCAGTACCCACAGTACCCACAGGGGATACTTCCAACAGTCCCAGGTAAAACTCATGCGAGCTCACTACCCCACTAGCCCATTTTTTTTTCAGAACAGGAAAGCAAGCAAAGGGGAAGGCCTTGCTGCAGGTTCCGTCCTTATTCATTCTTTCAGGCAGGTGCACACAGAGGAGAAGCAAAGAAGAGAGGGCCAGAATGGGGACAATGAGATGTGGAGAACTAAGAGGAGCCACGGGAAGCAGAAGCTTTGGGAGGAGAGCTGAACAATGATGGTACCTGGGATGGGAGGCGGTGTGTCCGGCACACTCGGTCTTCATCCCCTGGGCAATCCCTGCTCACATGCTGGCAAAGCTGGATGGCGTGATGCTCTAGGAGGGAGGCTGCCCTCCCCACAAGTGGGGGCACCTGTGTGGGGGCTGGTAGCAGCAGGGGACTCGCCTGGAACTCCCGTGGCTCTGAAGGCAGAAACAGTGCCAGTCAGCTTCCCCCTTCACCGCCCTACACCAATGCTCACACACTCCTCTCCCTTCCTCACTTAGATCCATACAGCTGCAGCCTCACCTCCTCTGGAACTCAGCTCAGGCAGAACCAACGTGCTGGAGTGGAATGACTGCCGGAGGGCTGAGCCCTGTAGAGAGAGCAGAGTCAGCCTCTAGGTTGAGGTACTAGTGAAGGGGGGGGGGGGGGGCAACAACCTGAGCAAGCGCATGAGGGCAAAGAAGGCAAGGAGGGCGCAAGTCCAGATGGACAGGAGGTGGGGATCCCACCTGGAGGCGCTGCAGCTTGGGAGTTCGAAGGAGAGGTGGGACCCAGGGCAGGGCCAGCTGGTCCCGGATTTGGCTCCCAATGGCCCGAAGGAAAATAGCCGAGTCACCTATGGGGTGAGGGGTGGAGGTCGGGGGGGGGGGGGGGGGGGATAGGGAAGGAGTGACATGCCATAAATCTGAAAGTACTGGGAAGCCAGCCTGGGAAGCCAGCTGCAGCACCTGATCCCTCGCCTCCTAGTGCAGGTAGAGTCAATTAACATTCTCGCTCATCCAACAGTTACTGAGCTTAAAGTAGGTAGCTACCAGTTACGTCAAACACTGCTTCAGGAGACAAAAGTGATAAGGTCCCCATCTTCATAGCGTCAGCAGGATAACAGAAAAGAAACTTCATGAATAGGACCATTAGGACCATCTATTCTAAGCAGGAGAGAGAAGGATTGCTAAAAGGGGCTGGAATGTTCCAAAGAGCAGCCAGAGAAAGGCCTCGCTGAAGTAACAGAGCAGAAGGCACAAGAGTTGAGGGCGTATTTAATCTTTTGACATCCTGACATCATATTATCATCTACAAAGATAAAGCACGCTCAAGAACAGAGCGGTTCAGTCACACCAAACAATCTCCTAACGTTTGAAGCGGGTTTAGTTTTGTGCTGCCTGACGTTCACAGCTATTTTCAGCAGCGCATGCCCCGTGGGTGGGACTCACTTAGTAGGGAGTTGACCATGAAGAGATCTGAGGGAAGAATAATCCAGGGACCCAACACCCTGAGGCTAGACCTGGCCTGGCACATTTGGGAACACTAAGAACACCCATATGATGAGAACGGAGTGAGGAGCAGAGGTACAGGAGGGAAGCTGGGCAACTCATTTCCTACCTCATGCTACCTGCCTTGAATCCATCTGCTCTCTGACCTTGGATCTACCCATTCTCCCGAGAATACATCCACCCCCTACCCTTCCTGTCACTTCTCTTAGCCCCTATCACCCTGGGAACACAGTCCATTCAGGACCCCATACCTGCAGGCTGGTCTGCATCCTCAGAGGCATCGGTGGGGAGCCGCTCAGCCAAGAAGAGAAGCAGGTCTCGAAGGTCAGGCTCACTGGGATAGAGGAAGTTCTGATAGCCAAGCTCCAAGGGATAGCCCAGGTCCTGGGGGTTAGCAAGTATAGCCAGATGATGATACTGAGGGTAAAAAGCCAGGCCCTCATTTGCCAATCAAAGAGGAGCCTCCTGATCTGGGGGCCCTGGGACTACCACACCTGCTCTGACTCTTTCACTTGCCATCACCCTCCCACTCCCCCCCCCCACCCACATCACCAAGGCATTCTGGCCACAAAGTCATCATACTCAGTATTATAAGATCAATAAAAGAGATTAAAGCTCAGCAGGCTTGCTGACAGTGGCAGCGCACGCCTTTAATCCCAGCACTTAGAAGGCAGAGGCAACAGGATCTGTGAGCTGGAGGCTAGCGTGGTCTACAGAGCAAGTTCCAGGACAGCCAGGGCTACACAGAGAAACCCTGTCTCCAAAAACAAAAACAAAGTTCAGCCTTGTTAACTATGACTCAAAATCCAAAGGCCATAAAAGAACACAGGATTTCTGCCCATGTGAAAAAAAAAAAAGAAATAACTTTAAAAAAATATAACTAACAAAGTCAAAAGAGCAATGACAGCTTAGGAAAACAATATCCATCGCCTTTGAGAAGAAGTCATGAACCTATCTCTTATATAAGTAGTGCCTAAAAATAAACAGAACTGGGGATGTGGCTCAGAGTGCTTGCCTATGTGAGCAAGGCCCTAGGTTCCACCCCCAGTACCAACAAAATAATTCCCACAACCATCATGATCAATGACAACAGGCAAAAGATCAGCAAACACACAGCTCAGGAAGAAAGGACTCTCAAGAGTTCCAGAGAGGCTGGGCGGTGGTGGTGCACGCCTTTAATCCCAGCACTCGGGAGGCAGAAGCAGGCGGATCAAGGCCAGCCTGGTCTACAAAGCAAGTTCCAGGACAAGCTCCAAAGCTACAGAGAAACCCTGTCTCGGAGGGAAAAAAAAAGAGTTCCAGAAAGGTTCAAAGACAAAGCAAACTTCCTGGGCTCAAACCCAAGTTCTGCTTCTTACCAACTGTGTGATCATGAGTCAATACTTCTCTGTACTTCACTTTTGTTAAAAGAAAAAAATTATACCAAGGGCTAAAGAGATGGCTCAGTGGTTAGGAACACTAGCTGCTCTTCTGAAGGACCTGGGTTCTAGTCCCAGCATCCACATGGTGGCTCATGACCCTCTGTAACTCCAGTTCCAGGGGGAGGCTGGAGAACTGGCTCAGTGGTTAAGAACACTGGCTGCTCATCCAGAGGCCCTGGGTTAGATTCCCAGCACCCACATGGCAGCTCACAGCTGTCCTTAACCCCAGTTCAAGATGTTCTAAGGCCCTTTCTGTCCTCCATGGCAAGTACATGATGTACAGACACATGCAGGCAAAACACCCATGCACATAAAAATAGATAAGTGCATTTTAGCCAGGCAGAGGTGGTGGTGCACGCCTTTATTCCCAGCAGTTGGGAGGCAGAGGCAGGTGGATCTCTGTGAGTTCGAGGCCAACCTGGTCTACAAGAGCTAGTTCAAGGACAGGCTCCAAAGCTACAGAGAAACCCTGTCTCGAAAAAAAAAAAAAACCTCCAGTTCCAGTGGAAGGCAATAACTCCTTCTGACATCCACCAGTACCAGGCACACAAATGATGCATATATACACACATACATGTAGGCAAAGCACTCATATGCACAGAATGAAAAATCTAAAATCTAAATAAATAAAAAAATTTCAATATCTTTTTTTAAATGTATTTATTATGTATGTAGTATTCTGTCTGCATATATGCCTGCTGGCCAGAAGAGGGCACCAGATCTCATTAAAGATAGTTGTGAGTCTCCATGTGATTGCTGGGAATTGAACTCAGGACCTCTAGAAGAGCAGCCAGTGAGTGCTCTTAACCACTGAGCCATCTCTCAAACCCTAAACATTCTTTAAAAAAATATTAAAAGGCCAGGCGGCGGTGGCGCACACCTTTAATCCCAGCACTCGGGAGGCAGAGGCAGGCGGATCTCTGGGAGTTCGAGGCCAGCCTGGTCTACAAGAGCTAGTTCTGGGACAGGCTCAAAGCTACAGAGAAACACTGTCTTGAAAAACAAAAAAAAATATTAAAAGTACTCATCTGGGACAACTGTCAGGAGGCTTAAATGAGTTCTCATCATGCTATCACAGTGCCTGGTGCAGAATATTGACTCAAAAACCACCATTATGCCGGGCGGTGGTGGCGCACGCCTTTAATCCCAGCACTCGGGAGGCAGAGGCAGGCGGATCTCTGTGAGTTCGAGGCCAGCCTGGTCTACAAGAGCTAGTTCCAGGACAGGCTCCAAAACCACAGAGAAACCCTGTCTCGAAAAACCAAAAAAAAAAAAACAAACAAACAAACCACCATTATGATATGTATTCATGTATTCTGTCACAACAGAAGCTGTATTAGAGGATCATGGTCACACAAGAATAAAAAAAAAAAACAACTGGGGTCTATGCTACATAATTTAAAGCTTATAAAATCTGACATCTATGATCTAAGAGTTGTGACGGATAAGGAAACTCATTCCAGGAGTGAGGTGCTGTGGTGGTTTGAAAGAGAATAGCCCCATAGGCTCACAGATTTGAATGCTTGGTCTCCAGGGAGCAGTGCTATTTAAAGGATTTGGTGTGGCCTTGTTAGAGGAAGTGTGTCACTAGAGGCGGGCTTTGAGGTTCCAGAAGCCTGTGCCAATCAAGCCCAGAGTTCTCTTCCTGCTGCCTTGGGATCCAGATGTAGAACTCTCAGCTACATCTGTCTGTGTGCCTCCATGCTCCCCACCATGAGAATAATGGACTAAACCTCTGAAACTGTAAGCCAGCCCCAATTAAATGCTTTTTTAATAAGAGTAGCCATGGTCATGGTGTCTCTTCACAGCAATAGAGCGCTGACTAAGTAGCCTTATACAGTGACAAATGCCCAAAACACAGAGGTGTTTCAGGTATAGAAATGGATACCAAAAGCAAGGGACACAGAGAGGAAGACACCAAACACACAATGCTGAATTGGAGACCCTTTTTGATTGCTGCTGGCAAGCCATGGCTGCTGAACCAGACAATCACAGGTATCCCTTGACCAGCAGGTTCCCCATACCGAAATTAACATGAGCCACAACATCCAGAGGCAGACAGCACTGAGAAGGGAACATCAGAGAAAGTCTCATACCATCCACCACCTTGGTACTTCCCACTGAGCATACTATGTGCCCAGCAGAAGACATAGCTTCTCTCTTAAAAGGCCATCTTCCAGAGGCTGAGAGATGGCTCAGGGGTTAAGAGCACTGGCTGCTCTTCCAGAGGTCCTGAGTTTAATTCCCAGCAACCACATGGTGGCTCACAACCATCTGTAGTGAGATCTGGTACCCTCTTCTGGCATGCAGGGATACATGTAGACAGATGCTGTATATATAATTAATAAATAAACCTTTTAAAAAAAAACCATCTTCCAGAATGTGGCCCTGAACAGGGGCAAACTGATCACTTCATGAGGCAAAGAGCCCTAGACAGAAGAATATGGGAACAGTTTGGCAAATCTGAGAGTGCTGACCTAGCCAGGAAGAGCCAACAGGGGTACTGCTCAGACCAAAACTGCATAAGCACTTTATTTGATCTAACAGAGCAGTGGTTTTGTAACTACAAGAGGCACAATACAATGTAACAGATGATGTTTTCCTAAAACAGAACACCTCTCTATGGGTAACCATCCCTTCCCCAGTTCTATGCCATGAAACAGCAGCTAATCAGCCCTATAGGAGGTTCATGTGATCTGGGCACAACTAATCAGAGCTTGGTTTGGAAGTATATAACGCAATCAAAGTCTTTCTTCAGCCCTGATATATAGGTAAATGGATACAATGTAACACTGGGGTGAAATCTTGACGGCAAGCTTAAAAGGTGGGGGCTACAGCTAGTCCAGGGGTAAACTGGATCAGCTCATTTACCCCACACAACCTTTTAGCACCTCCATTTCAGAGATAAGGAAATAAGCCACGGCAGGGTTAGGGTCATACAGCCAGGATGCGTAGAGCTATGTAGAGTCAGAACTAATTGCACGGTTTGGCTACACATGTGGCAGCTTTAACCATTAATGAATGGCAAGCCACAAAGAGGGACAGAGAGGAAGGCAAGAGTGTCAAAGAACTTGGTGACTGTGAAAAGGGAATGAAGGTGGTGTGCATACTGGGAGGAGGGCACTCACCATGCAGGCCTGAGCCAGGCTCATGGCCAGGCGAAACCGGGCAGACATCGCTGGTGGCAGCAAGTGACTGAGGCCAGAGCCCACGTCAGGACTGATCACTCGAAGGCATCGGACCACGGCCTCTACTACCAGCTCAGTGGTGAAAGCTCGCAGAGTCTGCACTTCTGGAGGAACTGCCCTAAAGAGGAAAGCAGCAGGCTTGAGGAGGGGTTAGGGGGGAAAAACAGCCTTCTAGAGAAGGAAGCGCTAGTACCCAGGGGCAGGGAAGAGCCTAGGTTTCAACAGACACTGGGTGTCTGTGACTAGGACTTCTACTTGGTCCAGTCTCAGGGACTCTAGAGACGCTGAGTGCCAGTCCTGGATTGTAAGTTTCCTGGATCTCAGAGTGCAGGTGTCTTACACCCTCTACATATCAGGGTCCCAGCATATTAGTGTCCAAATCACACATTTCAGGTCTCAGTTCCCACGGTTCGAGTCTTATAAGGTGCCTGAGTCCTCTGGGCTTACCAAATGTCCAGGTCAAACGTTTGGGAGATCCGTGATGTTAAGGTGTAGGTGGGCTTAGGATCCTGTAAGTTGGGGCCCTTGGTTGCCAAGGTCTCGATTTTAAGGTTCCCGGGTAATGGGGTACTAGGTTTTGGAGTCCCGGATGTGAGCAATTGGAGGCAGTGGGGCTGCGTACTTACGTGCCCGCCTGGCGCAAAGAATGGATGAGGATTCGATCGGCCTCTTCCATGCTGGAGTCAGTTCTAACTCTGCTGGGGCTGGGTCCGGGACCGGATCAGAGAAAGTGGAGCAACGCTGTAGCAACTGCTCTCCGCGCCCACGGAGGACAGAGCATCACGTGCCGCGCAAGGAACATTGGGAAGTGTAGTTCTGCGAGTGAGCGCTGCGCAAGCGGGATGCCTGGAGGCGTGATATATTGCACACACTCAGAGCTGAGTACGCAATGGCTGCTGGAAGCTGTAGTTCTCCCATCTGAAGTTCTGCAGCCTCGTCCAAAGGAAAAAGGAATTGTGCTAGCAGCTGAGGGACAGGACAGAGAAATGCTTCATTTAAGGAAGCTTCATCTTCCAAATTATAAAAGCCTACAAGTGTACAAAATGACTGTTCCCCTCTGTGCTGCTTTCCTCATCTGTAAAATGAGAATTTTGATAATACCTACGTTCTACGGTCAAGATATAATTACTACTCCTAGGAAGGCAGCTCAAGATAAGGGCTCCTGCTACCAAATCTAACAGGCTGAATTCTGTTCCCGAGATCCACATGGTAGAAGGCGAGAAATGACTCCATAGAGTCTGAACTCCACACGTGCGCTGTGACACATGTATGCTTGAGCGTGCACACAAACATGTAATAAATACATTTTAAATAAATAAACAAACCTAATTACTGGGCCATTAAGATGGTTCATCACGTAAAGCCTCTTGCCACCAACCCTGGCAAACTGAGTGAGATACCTAGGACCCACATGGCAGAGAAAGAATAGACGCCTACAAATTGTCCTCTGACATCCACACATGTGCAGTGGTACCACTGTCAGGCACGCACAATAGATGAAAGAAAAAACAAAGTTACTAAACCAGGTGCAGTGGAAAACACCTGTAATCCCAGGACCTGATTGAAGCAAAGGTTGGGCTACGCCGGGAGACTCCCTCAAAAAAGGAAGAGAGTGGTGGGGAGGGAGAGAAAGAGCTGTCAGTCATGCAATCAATAAATGAATCGTTTTAATATACTAATACACACACGTTCAATCAAAAGAGTATTAACACAACAATATCTATGCAACCATTACTTATTGAACAGCCTATTTTGTCTCCCCTGCTCAATAGTCCTAATTTTTGTTATAAATCACACACATATACACACACATCACGTACATGACTCAGTTTCTGAACAATACTTTGTTTTTTATTGTTGTGCTGTTTTGTCTTGGTTTGGTTGACAAAGTCTTGCAATGTAGTCCAGGCTGACCTCAAAACTGTAATGGTAGTACTCCTCTTTCTCCCAAGTTCTTGCATTAAAAGCTTGTACCACCACACATGACTGTATTCTATTTTTAATTACTGTAGATTTATAATGAATCTTGATAACAGATATGGCAAGCCTTCCCATCTTGTTCTTTAAAAAAAAAGTGTTGGCATTTCTTGGTTCTTTGTATCTCAAAAATGTCAATTCCAAAGAAAATTATGCTGGGATTTTGTTTGGTATAGCCAAAGCAAAATGCCAAACGGATCACTTTGGGAAAAATTTACATCACCACTAAATGTTATATATTTCTCCATTTTACATCCCTTTGATATTTACTATTTGACTCTTTTTTTCATAGAGATAATAATGCTCATGTTAATTTTGTCCAATGTACTTAAAATTTTGTTATTGGAAAATTGCATCATTTTTTTCTTATTTCAGCTTCTGTCTACTTAGTGCAGGTATCTATTTGGTAAATAGTTAACCGGAGCCTTTTCACTTGCCAGTCTCTGGCTTACAAATATCTCCCCTGTTCACCCTCCCAACTGACACTATCCCCATTTGCTCCCCTGTTCACCCTCCCAACTGACACTATCATTCCCCGCCCTGTGACCTTAATCTCTCTAAGGCTGGAGGAGAAGAGGGGGATGGTGTCCAGATGGCCCTTACATCTCCAGAGGAGGATGTCAGAATCTGAAGGCGGGAAAGGTGAGAGCAGCCATCCACCCCTGAACACCCTTGGAGTCACCCCGGGCTCTGGTCCACCCTCACCCTCTCACCTCCCCACTGCTCACCTGGATCCTTCTCCTGGAGAGTCTCTGAGGAAATAGAGTATCATCACTCTTTTCCTGTCCTAGCTACCCCTTAGAGCTTCTTTGTCACCTGCCATATAGGCACCACAACCTAGCCCATGTCCCCAGTACCCTCCCCAACCTCATTCATAGCCTCGGTTCCCAAATGAAAGCCTGACTCCATCCTGACACTAGTACTCAGTCCACTTCTAACTCCAATCCAGTAGCACTCGAAACCTTCATCTAAACCATCCTAACCAGAAGACAATGCCCTACCTCCAGCACAGGGGACCTTAGACTGCAAACCTCACAATGGCTACAGACTTTATCATGAACTTGAAGGTCATCTAACCTCTAGATACCGGTACTGCTACTGACCGATTTTCCCTGGCTGCCCAGAAACAGCACAGATCCTTTTTCAAATTGTTATTAATTTATTTTTATAAGTGTATGTATGTCCCTGAGTTTATGTATGAGTGCCATGTGTGTGCAGTGCCAACCGAGGTGAGAAAGGGGCAACAGATCCCCTGCAACTGGGGTGACAGGAGACTGTGAGCTGCCAGGTGGGTGCTGGGAGCCAAACTTCCATCCGCTGGAAGAGCAATGCTGTGCTCCTAACCACAGAGCCACCTCTTCAGGTTAAACAGACACAAAACCAATACAGAGCAAGAGCATGCAGTTGCTGCTATTGTAAACTGGGAAGGTCAGATTGTCAGAATGCTTGATTTTGACCACTTCAGCAAATTACTAACGCTTGCATCTCAGGTTCCTCATTTTCAAAATAGTGATAATACTACATACTAGGCATTCTTATGAACAGGGAGCTCAATTTACTCCTCACAGCGCCCTTATAATGTAGTCAACCGTTATTATCTTCCTCAGTATACAGATAAGAAAACTGAGGTTCAAGGGTAATTCCATAATTTACTCAAGGCAATACACAACTTCTAAATAGGAGTCAGAATTTGAAACTAGACAGCTGGGGATCTTAACCAGGCCTCCTACCCCTTTCAGAAACCGAAACAAAGCCACAGACTCTTGAAACTGAGTGATGAAAACCCTAATGAAAAACGCAAATCCTACTCAAAATTTATTCCTCACTTTGATCCGAAGTCCAAGCCCAACTCATTTGAATACCCAGCTTCAACCCTAAATAAAATCTCAACCAAACTCCATCCTTGCCTTTATCAGTAAGGTTAAGCCCACTTTGACCCAAAATCCAGCACTCCAGTTTGACCTTAAGTTGAAATGCACAGCACAGTGACCATCCAGCCAAGTCCTGCCCCGCTTGAAAACAGTCTTAGCTTCATCCCTCAACAAAACTCGCTCCATCCTAAACTTAACTCCAACACTGATTCTTAACCCTCAACCCATAACCCAAGCAGGCTCCACTCGTCCATAGTTTTGCATATTCTTCTCCCTTCAAACAGAGGGATAGAATTGAACAAGAAGTTGCTATGATTGTAGTATGCCATCCCTTCCCTGACTCTGTTTCTCCTCACAGACACCACTACAGAGTCCAGTCCAGCCAATGGGACAGGCCCTGGTCCTGAATGGGGGCTGAGTCCTGGGCCTCCAGTTGTGGGGCCTGATACCAATGGGGCATCAGGCCTGGGGACCCCAAGAAGAAGGACCCAGCACAACAAACACAAGACTGTAGCAGTTGCCAGTGCCCAGCGGTCACCTCGAGCACTCTTCTGCCTCACCTTAACCAATCCCCTTCGTCGGTCCTGCATCAGCATTGTGGAATGGAAGTATCCTAGGCGACTCAGGGGTAAGAATGACCAGGTTATAAAGAGTCAAGGATTAGATCAGGCCTAGAATGAAGGAGGACTGCAATTACCGGAGACCACGGATCAAATGTTGGGGCAGGGTAGACTGATTCCTGGGGTGGGCACAGAGCTCAGTGGTAGAGTATTTATTTAGTGTATTAGATACCCTGAGGGCAATCCCAACGCAGAGAAAAAGAGAGAGGGGTCAAGAACTGGAATAGAAAGGGTGTCCAGAGAAATGGCAGTCACCGGGATCAAGATCACTAAGCTGGCTATGCTTGCATATGCCTATAACCCCATAACTCGGGGAGCTGAGGCAGAACTAAAAATCCAAAGGCAGACTAGGCTACATAGCATGATCCTGCCCAGAGTCAGCACTGGGTGGAGAAGGCACCAAAGGAATATGCGGGTTTCAACGTCACTCTTCCTGGGTCCTTAACTGTGTTCACCTGAGACCTTTTGACATTCTCATCCTCCTGACCATCTTTGCCAACTGCGTGGCCCTGGGTGTGTACATCCCCTTCCCTGAGGACGACTCCAACACTGCTAACCACAACTTGGTGAGGCCTACCCCATCCCCAACCTGACTGAAGTTTCCTTTAGAACCACAGCTTAAGCCACCCAGCCAGGCCCCACCCTCCTGGACCCACCTCACTCCACTCTTGGTTCTGGCAAAAGCAACCTTGTTAACCTTAACCTGCGCCCACACCCACCGGATCTGACTCTGGCCCCAAATAAGTCCCGACCTTCACGTCCCGTCCCCGGCTCCGCCCTCAGGAACAGGTAGAATACGTGTTCCTGGTGATTTTCACCGTGGAGACAGTGCTCAAGATCGTGGCCGATGGGCTGGTGCTCCATCCCAGCGCCTACATTCGCAATGGTTGGAACCTACTCGACTTCATCATCGTCGTGGTCGGGTGCGCGTCTGCAGGGGGAGGAGCACCCCACCCTAGTTCGCAATCCACTGAATTCTGGGGCTCAGGGAAGCGACTGCTTCGGACAGTCCCTGTTGTGCAGCTAAAATCAGGCATATTAACATATGTAAAACCATTTGCGTTTCCAGTTACAGGGACTTGTATTTTTCTAAACGGAAAGGAGGGAAGGGGCGGGAGCTAAAGGCTTGACTCTCCCCCTCCCGGTTTCATGCTCCGCCATCAGGCTGTTCAGCGTGCTGCTGGAGCAAGGACCCGGACGGCCAGGTGATGCCCCACATACTGGAGGAAAGCCGGGAGGCTTCGATGTAAAGGCACTGCGGGCATTTAGGGTGCTGCGGCCACTGAGGCTGGTGTCTGGGGTACCGAGTAAGTGTATACGCCCCCTGAGCTGGAGGTGGGGCTCCCAGCTGAAGGTGAAAGCGCTAAGCCCGCCCCTCCCCATCACAGGCCTGCACATAGTGCTCAATTCCATCATGAAGGCGCTTGTGCCGCTGCTGCATATTGCCCTGCTGGTGCTATTCGTCATTATTATTTACGCCATCATCGGACTCGAGCTGTTCCTCGGACGCATGCACAAGACGTGCTACTTCCTAGGATCCGGTCAGCCACCCCCCCTTTCACAGGACAGGACATGCCCCCTGCCCTCTCTTGCTTTTAGAAAGCCCACTCTGTTTCGCAAGGCTTGGTCTCTAAGCTCAGGTATAGCCAAACACCACCCTTGTATTGAAAACTCCTCCGTAAACCCCAGAATACAGCCCCTCTCTCCATAATGGCTGTGCAGGTATCACAAGACCCCACCCACAGGACCAGTCTGCCTAGCGGCAGGCATTTAAGACTTCAAACCCCACAACCTGCCTTTAGGCATTTGTGGAGACCCCTGTCCAAGCATTTTCTCTGCCTTCTTTTCAAGACTCTCACAGTCACAAGACTCTGCCCCCTGTTATTTAAAATTCTTTTTTTTCTTTTTTCACCACTATACTAACGAGGATATTTAAGATTCTATACAGGATTTACACTTCACAATTCCCAGATCCATGTTGGAAGGGTTCAGCATCCCAGTGGTTCAAATTGATACCTCCAGGGCTTTGATTCTAGCACAGGAGCCAAGAGTTACTTTTGCCTTAAAAACCCCTCAAGCAGCCAAACAAACTTCCTGTGAAGACGGGGCTGCAGAGTGGCAGGAACTAGTGTGTGACTTTGCCTCATAGCTCCGGCTTCAATTTTCCTACAGATATGGAGGCAGAGGAGGACCCATCACCTTGTGTGTCTTCTGGCTCTGGGCGTTCATGCACACTGAACCAGACTGAGTGCCGCGGGCGCTGGCCAGGGCCCAATGGTGGCATCACGAACTTTGACAATTTTTTCTTTGCCATGCTAACTGTATTCCAGTGTATTACCATGGAAGGATGGACAGACGTCCTCTACTGGGTGAGGCGAACAAGCCCTCAACACAGCTTAGAGGCTGCACCTGCCCTTCTTTGCCAGCTCAGGTTGTCGTGTCTGCATGCTAAGAGGGGAATGTGCTCTCTCTCCAGATGCAGGATGCCATGGGATATGAGCTACCCTGGGTGTACTTTGTGAGCCTCGTCATCTTCGGATCCTTCTTTGTTCTCAACCTCGTGCTTGGCGTCCTAAGTGGGTGAGAAGCCTGGATGTTCTCCCCTACAAACCCCCTGACTTTTTGTGCTGTCAAATTCCTAAGCATCTTTCAAAAACTCACATCTAAGCTGAGCTTGGTAGCACAAGCCTGTAATCGCTGCTATTTGGAAGGCTAAGACAGAAGTATCTCAAATTTCAGACCAGCCTGGACAACTTAGTGAGACCCTGCCTCAAATTTTTGAAGTTAAAAAAATTAAAGTCTGAGCATTTGTCCGGCATGTCCATGGCTCAGGCCTCAATCCCTAGCACTACCAAAGAGAATCTGATGTGTTCCTTCAGTCTTTCCATCTTAAACACCTACTGTGTGCCAGGTACTACTAGAGAAATGGAACAGGAAACGTGAAACCCCCTGGTTTCTTGGATATTGCATTTTTTGTAGGAAGATACAGATAATAGAAGTGTATGATAAGTAAATGTCTGTAAATTACGCACAATGTGTACCATGGAAAGAAACAAAAGATAAAGAGGAACAGGGAGATGTTACAATTAGAAATAGCAACATCAGGGAATGGAAAGATGACTCGGTAAAGAATCCTTGCCTGAGCTGGGTGTGGTGGCACACACCTTTAATCCTAGCACTTGGGAGGAAGAAGCTGGTGGATCTCTGTGAGTTCGAGGCCAGCCTGATCTTATGTAGTGAGTTTCAGGACAGCCATGGCTATGTGAAGAGATCTTGTCTCCAAAAAGGGGGATTGCTAGCAGACGATCTAAGTTCAGTTTCCAGCACCCACATGACAGGTTACAACCTCCTGTAACTTGTAGTGCTGGGGTAGCTGATTCCCTCTTTTGGCCTCCAAGGGCTCCTGAATGCAAATGGGGCACATATAGTCAGGCAGGCTCGCACGCATGCGCAAAAATACTAAATACTTTTAAAAAGGAAATAAATGGGAACCCCAGAGCTAAGCATATCAGTGCACACCTGTACCCAACACCCAGAGGCAGGAAACGTTGCAAGTTTGGGGAGGCCCTGAGCTAGTAACAAGACACTATCTCAAAAATATAATCAAACCAGGCATGGGATATGCATCTGTCATTTCCGAATTTAGGAGGCAGAAGCAGGAGAATCACACACACACACACACACACACACACACACACACACACACACACACATAATCCGAGTCCAACAACATGGCTATGTGGGTAAAGATGTTTGTTGCCAAGTCTGTTGACCTAAGTGCAATACCCAAGACCCACATGGTAGGAGAGAACCATCTCTCTTGGATTGTTCTCTGGTCCACAGGTCATGATATCTACTTGCCACCCACACCCACCCAGCCCCCCCACACACAATAATTAAATAAATGTACTACTATTAAAAATCAGGAAAGACCTCTTGAGAAGGTGTTGATATTTTAAGCCACAGGAACAGCCAACGCAAATGCTTGGCGGCTAGAATGCCTTTGGCATATCCAAAGAACAATGAGAAAGCTACTGTGGGTGGGGTGGTACAGACAAGATTACTGGTGTGCCTGCCCCATGTAGTAATCTTCTCCCCTCCTCCTCCAGGGAGTTCTCTAAAGAAAGAGAAAAGGCAAAAGCACGAGGAGACTTCCAGAAGCTTCGGGAGAAGCAGCAGATGGAGGAGGACCTTCGGGGCTACCTGGACTGGATCACACAGGCTGAAGAGTTAGACCTCCATGACTCCTCTATAGATGGCAACTTGGCTTCTCTTGCTGAAGAGGGACGGGCCAGCCATAGTAGGCAGTTCATTTCTGACCCAGCTTCATTCCTACCCCAGATGTGATTTGTCCTCCCGAGACCCAGACCAAGCCTGCAGCCACCCTAGGCTTTGTCCCAGATCTGACTCAGGACACAGAATCTCATCCCAGACTCAGACCCAGACCCCAACTAGTCCCTTGTCCCCCTAGATTTGACTCTAATTCTGCCTTGGGGTCATCCTTCCCAGTCTTATCTATCCCCACAGGGCCACAGCTGTCAGAACTGACCAATAGGAGGCGTGGACGACTACGATGGTTCAGCCACTCTACCCGCTCCACACACTCCACCAGCAGCCATGGTGAGAACCAACCAGGCAAGGGGCAGGGTAGAGCTGGGATGAGTAGACAGAAGGAAAAGCCGGACGTGGGACCTAGGCCTTTGGGTCCTGACTTCTGTCCTCACTTTGCCCATAGCCAGCCTCCCAGCCAGTGATACTGGCTCCATGGCAGACACCCCAGGAGATGAGGATGAAGAAGAGGGGTCTCTGGCCAGCTGTACACACTGCCTGTAAGGGATCTCAGCTTTTGGACCCTAAGTAGCCCAGATCTCCATCCTTACTTTAGCTTCAAATCATGTCCTCAGCCCTGACCTCTACCCACAATGCTGATTCCCTCTCAGCCCCTTATAACACCCCATCCCTTTCCCATCCTTTCTAGAAACAAGATCATGAAAACCAAACTCTGGTAAGTTGTGAAAGTGTGCAACCTTTTGACCCCATGACTTTAAGACTAGTCCACCTCCAAGGATCATTGGACTTCCGAGCTCCCCGACCTGAACCCCGGGTTGACCTAAGCCATCTCAGTGATATAATGATGGGCTCTCCTCTGCCCAGTCGCCACTTCCGCCGAGCCAATCGGAGCCTCCGTGCACACTGCCGCCGGGCTGTCAAGTCCAATGCCTGCTACTGGGCTGTTCTGCTACTCGTCTTCCTCAACACGTTGACCATCGCCTCGGAGCACCATGGGCAGCCTGTGTGGCTCACCCAGACCCAGGGTGTGCCTCAGCCTGCCAGCTCTCTTCTTCACCCCTTGCTTCCTCCACTCCAGGCGTTCAAATGCAGGCTCTCTAGGGAATCTTAGACCCCCAGATCTTCCAATCCAGATGAGTACAGAAATCTTAACCTGTCCTATCTCACCCTGCAAACCACACTTATGTGGTACTTGCTGTGTGCATAAAGCTCCAATCTCAGTGTTTCACATGTCCAAACTCAAACTGTGTTCTGCTAGAACCTTACTTAGTACTTATGTACTAAGGATGGCCAAGGGTCCTGCTCACCATGGCACTGAAGTTAAGTAACTAACCCCAGGACTCAGCCCCCAAGGGACAGACTAGGATTCTAACCTGGCCTCTTAACACCAGGCTAAATGGACAACTCCTCTGTATCTCAGCTTTCCCACGCACAAGATGGAGCTACTTTGAACTACCCACGGCCCAGAGTGGTTGGGGCGACTAACGGAACTCAGCTTAGCTATTGCTTGGCCCAAATTGTGTCACCTGTTGTCATTATTCTGTACAATCTCAACCCCAGTTTCACCACTGATCCTGCTCCTAACCCCACCCCAAACCCGTTCAGTCCTAAAGAAACCCCAGGCTTGGAGCTGGTAGAGTAACTGTGTGAGCCCCTGGGTACGGAACCCAGAACCAAAACCATAAGACATAAATAGAAAAAACAATTTAAAAATAATAACTCCTACATACTGACTGTACCATTGAATTTGGAGTTGTCTTGGACTCACAAAGGCTGACTCTGGTACCCATCTCAACTCTATCCTCTACCCCAGCTCCAAACCTACAAATTCACCTCAGTCCCTAACCCCAATTAAACACTAGCCCATACCTGGCCTGTTCCCTGCTACCCTAAGATCACGCCAAAGCTCCTGGCATCCTACATGTTACCATAGCCAGCTCAGTCACCCTCCCCGCTCTCCCTGCAGAGTATGCCAACAAAGTGCTGCTCTGTCTCTTCACGGTGGAGATGCTTCTCAAACTGTATGGTCTGGGCCCCTCTGTCTATGTGGCCTCCTTTTTCAACCGCTTTGACTGCTTCGTGGTCTGTGGAGGCATCCTAGAAACCACGTTGGTGGAGGTGGGAGCCATGCAGCCTCTTGGGATCTCAGTGCTCCGATGTGTGCGCCTCCTCAGGATTTTCAAGGTCACCAGGTATGTATGCATGGGGCCCCAAAATGCAGACCCAATTCCACACCCCAGCTCCGAAGACAATTTCGTCAGTCTCGTCATTCATTTAGCAAACACTCATCGAGTACCTACTGTTGTGTGCTGACCTTCTAGGTCCTAGGGAAACACCAGAAAGCAAAGCATGCACAAGTTCCCATCCCTGTGGAGAGGAGAGCCACCTGGGAATAGTGCCTCCTCCATCTCCATCCCATTGGCCAACACGAGTTTACCCCCAAGCCCATCTCCATGTTCATCACCAGTCCCAGCCATACTGTCCTCTCTAAGTCCAACCCCAACTACATGCCCTGCACAGGTCCACTATCTAATCCCAAACCCAACCCAACCTCCACCTCAGCCCTACTTCCCAGCCCCAGTCCTCTCACTGAGCACCAACCACAGTGCCATTCTTAGTTCGCTGATGCATCCCTACCCCTGGCCAGCAGCCTTTCTCCAATTGTAATCCCATGTTCTGCTCTCCCCAGCCTCAGGCTCCTCTTTATTCCCTCCCTTATACCAACCTTCAACCACAACCTTATTCCAACTCCTCCAACCCCAAATCACCCTAACCCCATGCCCAATTCATCCCAGTCCTGACATGAAACCCAGCTGTATCTATACCTCGTCCCTAGTTTTACCTCCCGCCACACCCTGGATGCCAACTCTAACTCCAAACTTAAAGGTTCCCTCCTTTCTTACTCTTATCATGCTTTAATTCCAAAAGTCACCTCCAACCTCGGCACCACAACCTATTTTAACCCCATGTGCGCCAGTGTATCCCAAGTTGGAGGCCTGCCTGGACTCTGAAGGGGAGAAACGTCAACCTTGCCCTTTTTGGTCTCTGCTGCAGACACTGGGCGTCTCTGAGCAATCTGGTGGCATCCCTGCTCAATTCCATGAAGTCCATCGCATCCTTGTTGCTTCTCCTCTTTCTCTTTATCATCATCTTCTCCCTGCTTGGCATGCAGCTATTTGGGGGCAAGTTCAACTTCGATCAAACCCACACCAAGAGAAGCACCTTTGACACCTTCCCCCAAGCCCTCCTCACTGTCTTTCAGGTATGGCTTGGAGACTCTGAGCCCTCTCTCTCTCTCTCTCTCTCTCTCTCTCTCTCTCTCTCTCTCTCTCTCTGTGTGTGTGTGTGTGTGTGTGTGTGTGTGTGTGTGTGTGTGTTGGTATTGGCCTGGAGTTATAGGTGGGTCCCCAAAACTTTTTGATGACTTCCTTCCCCAGATTCTGACAGGTGAAGATTGGAACGTCGTCATGTATGATGGCATCATGGCCTACGGTGGCCCCTTCTTCCCAGGGATGCTGGTGTGTGTTTATTTCATCATCCTCTTCATCTGTGGCAACTGTATCCTCAGAACTTTGGGAGACAGGATAGAGCAGGGTGAGAGGTGGAGGGGTTGCTGGGCAGTCCACAGGCAGGCTGCTTCTCCATCTTTGCAGCCTGAACTCACTCCAGACATCCTGTTGAATGTATTTCTTGCCATTGCTGTGGATAACCTCGCCAGTGGAGATGCAGGCACTGCCAAAGACAAGGGCAGGTAAGCTATTGGCTCCATCTCCAAGACATCCTTTCCCTAAGATTTCTGACTTGGATCTCTCTCTCTCTCTCTCTCTCTCTCTCTCTCTCTCTCTCTCTCTCTCTCTCTCTCTCTCTCTCACACACACACACACACACACACACAGACACACACAGACACACACATTCCACAGGACTTCAATTGTGCTGGAAGCACCCACCTCCAGCTACAGGCCTCATTCATTCATTCTTTCAACATGAATTTATGGAGCATACACACAATAATTTTGTGTTAGGCTCTGATGCAAATGCTAGGGAGACAGCATGGGTTGAGGCACACAGAGTCCTTGCTGTTTGTAGTTGAGGAAGGCAAGCAAACTACAAGAATATAGGTATACAATCTTAAGAATATGTTAGTAAGCCGGGTATGGTAGCACATCCCTTTAATTCCAGCTCTCAGAGGCAGAAGGTATCTCTCCATATCAGAGACCATTCTGGTATACATAGTGAGTTCCAGTCCAGTTATGAGTTGTCTTTAAAAAAAAGGAAGTTAATTATAAATAGTAGTGAAGGAACAGAAAACAAAGCAAAGCAATAGTAAAAAATTAAACCAAGCCTAGAAAGCCATACCTATATTACCTGCACTTGAACAGCTGAGTCAGGAGGATAAGAAGTTCAAGGCCAACCTGGGCTCCACATTGAGACTGCAGAGGATATAAGGTTCAATAAGATTGCTTTTTTGCCTAGTGGTGGTGGTGCACACCTTTAATCTACCACTCAGGAGGCAGAGACAGGCGAATCTCCATGAGTTTGAGGTCAACCTGGTCTACAGAGTGAATTCCAGGACAGCCAGAACTGTTACACAGAGAAACCCTGACTCAAAAAAAAAAAAAAAGATTGCTCCTTTGAAGTTGTGGTGTTGTTAGCGCATTGACAACAGAACACTAGAGCTCAGGACCTAGCTCAGAGGAAGAAAATGTAGCTGCTTGAAGTTCTGGTTTCCATCCCAGTGCCATCCACAAGCAGATATAAACCTCCAGTGATGTAGGAATGCAGCACAGGGGGCGGGGAGAGACAGCAATAGGAGATGTGGCTAGATGTGGGGAGGAATAACAAGACCAGCCTGGGGATATCCAAGGGCAAGATGAGAGTTTTGACTTTTGCTCTTGGTAAGAACTAGGCATGGGAGCATAAAGATTTCACAGGTTCCTTCTGCGCGCTGTGAGAATAGACTCTAGGCACTGGGAACAAAAGCGGGCAGTCCCAAGAATAAATATCCTGATAGCAGTGTCCACCCCAGCCTTAGCCATCTTTTACCACCTGCTGCCATCAGCTCTTATTTTCTTTGACAGAGAGAAGAGCAGTGAAGGACACACCCCACAGGAGAGCAGAGTGTTGGTGAGTTAGAAGCCTGGCTCTGGTGATGCATGCCTTTGATCCCAGCACTAGGGAAGCAGAAGCAGGGAGTCTCTATGATTTTTAAATTAGTCTGGTCAACATAGCGAGATCCAGGCCGCCAGGGCTACATAGTGAGACCCTTTTTTTAAAAAAAAAAGGATGGGAGAGCTTCAGAGATGGATCCACAGTTAAGAGTGCTTGCTGATCCTCTAAAGGACCTGAGTTTGGTTCCCAGATCCATGCCAAGCAGACCACAACTACCTGTAACTCCAGGTCCAGGAGTTCTAAGGCCTCTGGCCTCCAAGGTCACCTGAATTCGCATGCACACACCCACACACAGACACACATCATCAAAAAACAACAATAAAAAAAATCTTAAAGCTGGGCAGTGGTAATACACACCTTTAATCCCAACACTAAGGAGGCAAAGGCAGGTGGATCTCTGTGAGTTCGAGGCCAGCCTGGTCTACAGAGTGAGTTCCAGGACAACCAGGGCTACACAGAGGAACCCTGTCTCAAAAAAAAAAGCAAAATAAACAAATCAATCTTAAGGAAAAGAAGCCTGGGTGTTAGATATACCTCCTCCTAACACCCATACCTATCGCCGTGTACATGGTTTTAACCCCATCCTTTGC
This sequence comes from Microtus oregoni, assembly GCF_018167655.1. Classification (NCBI taxonomy): domain Eukaryota; kingdom Metazoa; phylum Chordata; class Mammalia; order Rodentia; family Cricetidae; genus Microtus; species Microtus oregoni. Next base: position 174,915 of record NW_024544751.1, on the reverse strand, counting down.
GGATGCATTTCCATATTATCCTGTCTCTTCCATAATCGATGACTCCAGTCTTCCTGTCTCCAGGTGCCTGGCGGAGAGAATGAGGAAGGAGAGGGTGCAAAGAGTGCAGGAGCAGGCAAGTAGTCAGGTCTGCTTCCGGTGGAAGAGGTGTGGAGTCTTGGAAAGAGGACTCAGGCAGAGAACTCCTGGCCATCAGACTCTTCCAAGGTCATCCTGAAGGCAGTAGGCATAGTAGCACATATCTGCAGTCCCAAATCTTGCAAAAGGTGACAAATTCAAGAACACCTTGTGCTAAACAGTGAGTTCCAGGTCAGCCTGGACTATATTAGAGACACTAGACACTATCTCAGAAAAAATAATAAACACACCAATAAGGACTAGGGATATACCTCAATGGTAGAGTGCCAGGCCCTAAGTACAATCTTGATGACTGTAAAAGTAATTACTCTGTGATGAATGAATAAGCTTGGTCCCTAGCCGGCAACATTTGGGAAAACGAGGTAAAACAAGAGGAATGGACATTTAATTTTACCATGGGCCTTCTCAGAGCCTTTGTTATCAAATTGTGTGTATATAGCACACTCACTAAACACACTCACCAGGCTCTCAGTGCGTCCCAGAAACTGTTGGAAAAGCTAGGCATGGATTTAAGACCTCTTCCCTGAGAAGCTGAGATTCTGGGCAGGAAATGAGAAGAATTCATCCTGTGTCAAGCACAGTTCCAGGAGCTTTCCATAGATTCTCTCAGCCAATTTCCCTTTTTGCTCTTTTTAAGAACCATGCATAGAGGAAGAGGAGGAAGAGGAGGAGGAGGAGGAAGGTGGTGAAGGGCATGTGGAACTCTTGCAGGAAGTTGTACCCAAGGAGAAGGTGGTACCCATTCCTGAAGGCAGTGCCTTCTTCTGCCTCAGCCAAACCAACCCGTGAGTGCTAGAAGGGGCAGTAGGGTAGAACCACAGGGACTGACCAGGAGGAGAGCCCCAGAACTACCCAGGAGGCAATGGGCACAGATGTATCCCTTGGGGTCTCCCAGTAAACACTGATCCTGGTTTCTAATCCTTGACTTTCCCCCACTCCCCAGACTTCGGAAGGCCTGCCACACTCTCATACATCACCACGTCTTCACCAGTCTCATCCTGGTGTTCATCATCCTCAGCAGTGTGTCCCTGGCCGCTGAGGACCCCATCCGAGCCCACTCCTTCCGCAACCATGTAAGCCCATGGCTGAAGGCTAGGAGGAACTCACAGGGGCATTCTCCTTGGCACAAGTTCAAGCCAGAGTAGAAACAAGGAGACGACTCCTCACTGGGCTAGAGGACAGGGCCTGTAATGGTGGAGAATACCGTGCCAGCACTCATTTCCATACTCCAAGAAGTGTGGGCAGGGTAGCAGGATTTGACTGGGGATGGGGGAGAGAGAACTCAGAGAGGTTAAACAGGCCAAGGGCACTCAGTGTAGCTGGGTAGAGACAAAGGAATCTAAATCTGAGTCCTCATCTCAAATAGACAAACTTTGGTACGTATAAAAGTCTTTCCTAATGCTAAGAGGGAAGGATGAGGGCGAGCAAGGCTTATACAGAGTGGTGCACACACAAGCTGGCACGGTGGTACCTGACTGGATTTCTAGCACTTAGGAGACTGAATCAGGACTATTACTGCAACTCAGAGGCCACCCTGGGCTGCAGAGTAAGGCTTGTCTCGGATAGGTGGATAGATAGATAGATAGATAGATAGATAGATAGATAGATAGATAGATAGATAGATAGATAGATAGATAGATAGATAGATAAGAAAAGGAGGCACACACATACCTATCAATCTCCTTTAGTAATGACACTGTTCCTCATCTTTCTCATTTCCTCAGATTCTGGGATACTTTGATTATGCCTTTACCTCCATTTTCACTGTGGAGATTCTACTAAAGGTGATTATTGAACCCCCAATACATTCTCTGCCACCCTCTCCCATCCTATCCACCAGTTCTCCTCAGGTCTGAGGCCTAATCCAGTGTCATCTAATCCCCAGATGACAGTGTTTGGGGCCTTCCTGCACCGTGGCTCTTTCTGCCGTAGTTGGTTCAATATGTTGGATCTGCTTGTGGTCAGCGTGTCCCTCATCTCCTTTGGCATCCAGTGAGTAACACCTTCCCCTGCCCACCCCACTCCTCCCAGAACCAGGACCAAGACCTAATTAGGACCTGAAAACCTCCCACCCCCAGCTCCAGTGCCATCTCAGTTGTGAAGATTCTCCGAGTACTCCGAGTCCTGCGACCCCTCAGAGCCATCAACAGGGCCAAGGGACTCAAGGTAAGCCCAACTCACCCAAAGCCACAGGACCCAAGCCCTGGGTCAGGATCACAGACCCAACCAACCATTTGCACAAAGACGTTACTGTGCAGCCTGAATCCAACACGTGACCATGGATTCTTCACTACTGGCCATGTGGTCTGCTCCGTGTTCCTTACAAGTGACTATACTAGTGACTCATGTCCTTGACATGTGACTACTTGTCCTTACCTAGAAAACACTTATTCTTTGTTAATAGCCATACATGCTAGCCCACAATACTAGTGTTCCTCACTTGCAACCACCTACCCCTGGCCCAAGTCCTTAAGCGATATTCATCACCCAAGCTCCCACTGCATGCTATGGCCTGCGGTGCCCACTAGTCACGTGTGTGCGTGTCTGCAGCACGTGGTGCAGTGCGTATTCGTGGCCATCCGGACCATCGGAAACATCATGATCGTCACCACCCTCCTGCAGTTCATGTTCGCCTGCATTGGTGTGCAGCTCTTCAAGGTGGGGCGAATCCAGAGAGAGGCCCCTGTCAAGGTAGGGGTGAAAGGTGAACCTGTCTAACAGATGTCTTCCATACAGGGGAAATTCTACAGCTGCACGGATGAGGCCAAACACACCCTGAAGGAATGCAAGTGAGTGAGATGCCACCCTCTATGGAATGCAGAACCCCTTCCAAATCACATAGAGAACTACAGACCGCTCTGTCTCTAAGGTTCCTAGAGCCACTGACAGCCTCTTACCAAGGACTCTAGACATGTCTGGTTTCCTAAAAATCCCTAAGACCCTCGAAATTCCCTAAAGGCCCTAAGACATACCCCCAAAACTCTCCCAATAATTATAACGGCCTTCATATTACAGCAAGGGCTCAAAGCCCCCCAGAACCCTTTTCCACATTCTTCATCATTCCGTACATTCCACGCCAGAAGCCTTTGCAATTCCTGCCCCTCCTCTGAATTCCAGCTTCCCTCTAGAGATGTTTGTAGAGGGAGGTGGTTTCAAGCAAAAGCCATGAGGCCAGGAATCCCTGGCTCAAACCCACTTCACAAGGCTTGAAGGCGTCTATTCACTTTGCTGAGTCCCAGCTAGCTCAACTGACAAAAGGGGATAAAAAGAGTTCCTGTTTCACAGGGCTTATGAGGAGTAGAGAGGCGTGGAGTAGACATACACGGTAAATACCTGCATGGCAAGCCAGCACCATCCCTGGCATAGAGTCAGTGCTAAGAAACTTTGGCTGTTTGAAGAACTACTTTCCCCTGGATGGCAAAAATGTTCATGACAGTGGTGATGATAAACCAACTGTGTTCCAGAAATTAGTCTTGTTTGTTGGTGGTTTTTTTTACAATCTTGTATTTATTCATATGGTGAGTACACCTGCTACTGCACATGTGGGGATCAGAGGCCAACTTGAGGGAGTTGGTTCTTTCCTTCCATCATGCTGGCTCTGAGGACCAAACTCAGATCATCAAGTTGGCAGCAAGTACCTTTACCCACTTAGCCATATTGCTGGCCCTTGCTTGTTTTTTTTTTTTTTTTTTTTTGGTTGTTGTTGTTGGTTTTGATTTTTTTATGGTTTTGGTGGGTTATTTTTTTTTAATTTTTTAAAAGGTTTATTTATTTATTATGCATACAATGTTCTGTTAACATATATACACCAGAAGACGGCACCAGATCTCATTACAGATGGTTGTAAGCCACCATGTGGTTGCTGGGAATTGAACTCAGGACCTCTGGAAGAGCAGCCAGTGCTCTTAACCTCTGAGCCCTCTCTCCAGTCCCTTGGTGGGTTTTTTAAACCTTAAGTTCTCAAGCTAGCCTTAAATGCACAAGTTTCCTGTCTTCTGCCACCTGAATTGCGGGGATTATAAGCATATGCCACTATGCCTGACTTTATTTATTTGTTCGTCTGTTTATTGTGAGACAGTCTCAGTATGTAGCCCTGGCAGACCTGGAAATCATGTAGACCAGGCTGGCCTCAAGCTTGCTAAAAATCTTCTTGCCTCTGCCTCACAGGTAATGAATGGAATTATAAATGTGCACCACCATGATTAACTGTCATTTATTTAATTTATTAATCTTGGTAAGATATGAGAAATGGATTCTGTTAGTACCCTCATTTTTCAGATAGCTCGTGAAAACAAAAAGTGCATAGACGAGTCAGGCAGTGGTGGCGCACGCCTTTGATCCCAGCACTTGAGAGGTGGAGGCAGGCAGAGCTCTGTGAGTTCAAGGCCAGCCTGGTCTACAACAGCTGGTTTCAGGACAGCTAAGACTGTTACACAAAGAAACCCTGTCTTGGAAAAAACAAAAAAGAAGTGCATAGACAGAGATTGAATGTCTACAATAACCCAGCCAGGAAACCAAAGGACAGGATGTGACCCCAAACTATCTAGGTACACCACGATGCCCTGTTACATCCATAATAAAGACCCTAGAGCCTTTGCCATGGCTCCCCACTCCTCCTCACTCACCTAGCCTGTCTACAACATCCACAGGGGCTCCTTCCTCATCTACCCTGATGGAGATGTGTCACGGCCCTTGGTCCGAGGGCGGCTCTGGGTCAACAGCGATTTCAACTTTGACAACGTCCTTTCAGCCATGATGGCCCTGTTCACTGTCTCTACTTTCGAAGGCTGGCCTGCGTGAGGGGCAGGGCCTTGGGGACCCAGGGGACGGGACAGATTATTCTAGATAGTTGCCTGGGATCAACTGGGAATGGGTGGGAGTGTATCTTAAGGGTGTACAGAGAGTCTCGTAAGCCTGGATAAGGTTTCCTTTCTTTCCTTTTTCCTCTTCTATGCTTGAGAATGGAACCCAGGTTTTGTATATACTAAAAAAATAGTATAACATTAAGCTGCATCTCTACCCCTTATTTTCTTGAGTCGGGGTCCTACCATTTAGCCCACTTTGACCTCAAACTGGTGATCCTCCTTCCTGATCCTCCTGAGTGCTGGGATTCAGGTTTGTGCTACCACATCCATTTGGGGGTAGCTTTCTAGAGACTCGTATATTGAAAGACTGGGTGGGGATTGCCCGGAACCCCACTGAGGACTATTGGGACTTCAGAAAAGGGTCTCTAGAAATTGGGAAAAGGTCTCCAGGGGTAATAGGTGAAAAGAAAGGACTGGGTGAGTGTTACTAGGGGTAAGTAAGATGTGGAAGGATTCGAAAGGGGTTCACTGAGAAAATAGGATTCAGAAATTTGCAGAACTCTGCAAAAGTCTTTGGGCATATTGGCTAGAAATTTCTGGGGAAATTGAGCAGAGTATTCAAGACTGTGGGATGGGGGTCCAAGATCTTTAGAAGCCTGTGGAGGAGTTCTGGAGAACCACGTGGAGGAGGTGCTCAAGAGGCTATTATGGGGATGAGAGGTTTGTAGACACATAGGGGATGTTGAAATGTCATGGAAGGTCTGGATAGTATTCTCTGGGGGAACTGTATAGGTGTCTCTGAGACTTTGAAGTGTTTGGAACAAAAGATTTGGGATCCTGGCCTACATAGTTGAGTTCTAGCACAGCCAAGGCTACATAGTGAGACCCTGTCTCCAAAAAAGAAAAAAAAATACAAATACTTAGGACCCTTTAAAAGCCTTGAGGGGTTACTTTGTAGATGTATAGGAGTCCCAAATGATTAGGTTGTAAATTTAGTGGGGTCGGTATACCAGGAGATTTGGGAGGCGAATATGATAAGCAACCTGGGAAGAAGTCTGAGCAGGGCTAGGATTCTCCTACCCGCGCCCTCATCTCTCCCTCCCCCCATCTCCCTCAGGCTGCTATACAAAGCCATAGATGCACACGCAGAAGATGAGGGCCCTATCTACAATTACCATGTGGAGATCTCAGTATTCTTCATCGTCTACATCATCATCATTGCCTTCTTCATGATGAACATCTTCGTTGGCTTTGTTATCATCACGTTTCGTGCCCAGGGAGAGCAGGAATACCAAAACTGTGAGCTGGACAAGAACCAGGTGACTCTCTCTCCTCACCAGTAGCCAACCAACCTGTCTCTCCTTGCCTTGTGAACCTCCTCTGCTCACTCATGCCCCCTATACCATTATGTAGCGCCAGTGTGTGGAATATGCCCTCAAAGCCCAGCCACTCCGCCGATACATCCCCAAGAATCCCCATCAGTACCGTGTGTGGGCCGCTGTGAACTCTGCCGCCTTTGAGTACCTCATGTTTCTGCTCATCCTGCTGAACACAGTTGCCCTAGCCATGCAGGTCTGTCTGAGCCCCCACCCCCAACTTGATCATTGCCAGACATTTGTTCTTTTTACACATCCCTTGAGAACTATTAGGAATACATTAGGCCACAAGTAACATTCTCCTCCCACCTCACTGACAGATCCTTAAATTAAGATACATTTCTAAGTTGGGCAGTGGTAGCACACACCTTTAAACCCAGCACTCGAGAGGCAGAGGCAGGTGGATCTCTGTGAGTTTGAGGCCAAGCTGGTCTACAAGAGCTAGTTCCAGGACAGGCTGCAAAGCTACAGAAAAATTCTGTTTCAAAAAACAAAAACAACAAACAAACAAACAAAGTTACATCTGTAACCTTTCTTCAAATCTAAGGCCAAAAACCACATTCTGCTTTTAAAGATGCTGGAATGTGAATCCAATGGTCCATGACCATTGCAAGATGTCACAGATTATAAAATGCATTCCAAACTCAGATTCTAAGATGAAACCGGTTGTGCACACTAGAGTCAGTGCAGTTCGCTTATTTACTGCAAACACTAAAGTAGGTTGTCTTCTCTGCTGATCAGTGACCCTGGTTCCGTCCAACTTTCTGCTGTGCCATTCATTCCGCTGTATTTGGTTGTTGCTTTATAGTCACAACGCAACTATTACAGCCTTAAAGTAGGAAAAAAGAGAGAAAGTTGAACCAAGCAGTAATTCTTGCATATTTTAATGAAATAACAATTTTTTTTTCAAAGAAGCTGTCAACCATGGCACCCTGGGAATCAAGAACTGGGCTTTGCAGTGTCCATAAGGACAGACAAGCAATGCAAACACAGTGTTAGACACAGTGTTTCCATGTCCCCAGATGTCTGAACTCAGGTCAGGGACTATGTGTCTGCGTGTAGGGGTGTCTCTGTCTTAGGCTCTGTCCCCATCTGGTTTCCCTATAGCACTATGAGCAGACTGCTCCCTTTAACTATGCCATGGACATCCTCAACATGGTCTTCACTGGCCTCTTCACCATTGAGATGGTGCTCAAAATCATCGCCTTCAAACCCAAGGTACACCCTAGACCCACACCCTATTAATAAACTCCTTTGGGAGGAAGCTCATTCCACAGTGCTGGGAGGGGGTAACAACCGACTAAGGAATGAGAGGAACCCAGGTACAGACCATTTGTGGTCCAAACTAGGCCCTGCCCCCTCAATATCACTTATTCTCTACTGGCCCCCTACCCTGGTCTGCTGGTTAAGAGAACACAGTACAATGCTTTCCTCCCATCTACAGCATTATTTTGCCGATGCCTGGAATACATTCGATGCTCTTATTGTTGTGGGCAGCGTAGTGGACATTGCCGTCACAGAAGTCAATGTGAGAACTGGGCTTTGTGCTAACCCTTCTACCCTCTCCCTAGAGCCTTCCTTCACCTGGGTAGACAGCTCCCACTCAGATCCTCCCCAGTTCTGGAGACTGAGCATTCCTCATGCTAGGTCTGTCTTTTTTGAGTCCTTGCTGGGCTCTAGCACAGTACTCCTCCCTCTAACCAGCCCTGTATTCATTTTTGCAGTCTACCCAGTGGCTTTGCTGCCTCCTAGAATGCCTCCCTTATTATTTCTGTTATCTCTTTCATTGTCTCTACCCCACTCCAATGGCTCCATCGTCTCTCTGACTACTTCGTTGACTCCATCTGCTCCACCAACTCGGTCATCTCCTACACTGGCTCTTTCCTGGCTCTGTTACCACAACTGATTGCATCATTGGCTCCATCATTTCATCCAATTGGTACCATGTGATAATAACCTTGACTGACAACGCTGCCAATTGCATTTCTGCATCACTGGCTTCTCCGATGTCCATCCATGTATTCTCATTTCCATGAAATTTTGGCCCCTTTGTTTCTTTCAATGTCTTTGCTGTATCATCTCCTTTACCTGATCCTTTTACTTCCACCCCATTACAACTCTGTCTACAACCACCTTGATCTACTGCCATATAACCTTTCCCACCATTCCCTGAGTGTGCACCATGTTATGCCCTTATCCATTTGGGCATACAATTACATCATCTCCTTTATCACTTCTGTTTTGGCCACATATCCCATCAGAATGGAGGCCATCTTGGCGAGGTAGCTTCTCACACCTAACAGAAATAATTTTTTTCAACCTTCCCTCCCAGCCCACTCCCTGATACACACACTCCCTGACAGCTGGGCATGGTGGCACACACTCAGGCAGATCTCTGAGTTCAAGGCCAGTCTGGTCCAGGACAGGGCTACACCAAGAAACACTGTCTTGAAAACAAACAAACAAATAAACAAAACATGCCTCCTGACCACCTTGGGCCTGGGTTCTGAGAAATTTGGGAGCTGGGAGGGCCAAGGCATGAGGGAAAGAAGTTGCTAGACCTGACGCAAACTGATCACCACCACTACACCCCTAATTCCAGAGTTCAGAGGACAGCTCCCGAATATCCATCACATTCTTCCGCCTCTTCCGGGTCATGAGGCTGGTCAAGCTTCTCAGTAAGGGTGAGGGAATCCGCACACTGCTTTGGACGTTCATCAAGTCTTTCCAGGTAAGTCCCTACTCAGAACTACAGTTCCCAGTCTGCCATGGCATTTCCAACTTTCTTTCTCTGGGCTCTCAATCCTTAACGTGCCTCTAGTTCGCTGACTTTACCCTACTCTGTGTAATAGTGTGCCTACATTTGGGAAGCACATGAAATCCAGGAAAGTTTGAGGCTAGACTACATCCCCAGCAGGCCCAGGCTGGTAGAGAGGAGTGCATTCTGGGATTTATAGTTCTCTGACTGCACCTGAAATACCTGTCCCCTTCACATTCTCCCAGGCCTTGCCCTATGTGGCTCTTCTCATAGCAATGATATTCTTCATCTATGCAGTCATTGGCATGCAGGTAAGTGGAGACCCTCGAGAAGATCCCTCCAGAACCCTTCTGTCCCAGATACTTAGTAGGAATAGCCCTAGTGTGGGGATGGAGGAGCATAAAGATAAATTAGATGACCCTGGGTAAGTCTGCATGTGTGGAATGAGCTCATTAGTAACAGCTTTTAAGATTATGAAGATCCCTTAGGTATTAGGAGATGTGAAGTGGATGGGAACACGTGGCAGCATGGGTTCACTTCCAGCACACGGCCTTTGTATGTCTATAGATGTTTGGCAAGGTGGCACTTCAGGATGGCACACAGATAAATCGAAACAACAATTTCCAGACCTTTCCACAGGCTGTGCTTCTTCTGTTCAGGTGATACACTCCCACGTCCCTGCTACCTTGCTCCCCAGAATACCTAGTGTATCTACATACCCTCTCTGGACCCCAAGATGCCTAAACTAGGGAAATATCAGAGTCTTTCAAAATATTCCATTTTGGGCCATTCTTTCTCAGGCTGTAAGATGTGCCTCCTTTTTCATCCACGGTACCCTCATGTGTAAAAGACATTCTATAACTGTCATTACCATGGTCCTTCTAGTTGTTAGAGTGTTCAAATGGAAGCTGATGAGACAGTTCAGCCTGGCAACCTGAATTCCATCCCCAGAAGCCACATGGTGAAACGAAAGAAAAGAGTCCCACAGATTGTTTTCATACATACAGAGAGAGAGAAAGAGAGAGAGAGAGAGAGAGTAAATAAATGTAAAGTATAGCCCCTGGTGAGAAGCCACACCCTCACTCCCCTAGACCCCCACAACTGTACTTGACTTCAGAGCCTCTCCAGAATGCCACCCTGTTTGACCATCCCCAGGTGTGCCACTGGTGAGGCATGGCAAGAGATAATGCTTGCCAGCCTTCCTGGAAATCGATGCGACCCTGAGTCTGACTTTGGCCCAGGCGAGGAATTTACCTGTGGTAGCAATTTTGCCATTGCCTATTTTATTAGCTTCTTCATGCTCTGTGCCTTCCTGGTAAGGAAACATTTCCCCACTGCCACCATCATTACCATGGGGGCTGGCCTTGAGTAGTTCAGAGACGTCCAGATCTTGAGAGGGCTGCCCCAACAATAAGATCAACCAAGCAACTTATGACCCAATGACCATAAAAGATCATCCCAGCTCCTACCCACCTCCTAAAACCCAGCTCTGGCCCTTTATTTACCTCTGCTTGCTCCTCGTCCCACAGATTATAAATCTCTTTGTGGCTGTGATTATGGACAACTTTGACTATCTAACCAGAGATTGGTCTATCTTGGGCCCCCATCACCTTGATGAATTCAAGAGGATTTGGTCTGAATATGACCCTGGAGCCAAGTATAGCCTCTACCTTAGTGCCTAGAATCCTAGGGATAATGTGTTGCCCTCCATAGCCCCCTAGTCCTAGAACTTCAGATCCACACATTCCATTACCCAGAAATAAAGTTTCCACTGCCCCACCCTCTGTCCTCTCCATCCGTGTTCTTCCCTGGAAAGCCTTGAGGTGTTGGTTTGGGAGGTAATGATTTGCTTGGGGCGGGGCTTAAGAAAAGCCTAAATGAGTACTGGTGATCCAGTGGCACCTCCCTGACTGCCCCAGGGGCCGCATCAAGCACCTGGATGTCGTCGCCCTGCTGAGACGCATCCAGCCCCCACTGGGATTTGGAAAGTTGTGCCCACACCGAGTGGCCTGCAAGGTCTGTGCACCTGCCCCACACCTGTTGATCTCCAAGAAGGCGCTATACTTTATGGGAAGGGATAGGGACTTGCCTTTGGTAGGGATAGGTATATGGCTGCATCTACAAAGGTTTCTACCCTGGGCACATAGAGTGTGCCTAGCATTTCCCCAGAGTGGGTTCTATGTCTCTGGTGTTTACAGAGACTTGTGGCAATGAATGTGCCCCTCAACTCAGATGGAACAGTGACATTCAACGCTACACTATTCGCCCTGGTGCGGACATCCCTGAAGATCAAGACAGAAGGTGTGGGGGAGAGGAGGAGCAGGAGTGAAAGGGTCCCTGGGGAGGGTTCAGGGAGCAAATGCAAAGAATGACAGATATGTGTCTCCTAACTTGGAATCTCAAAACGGGTGACTTTGGCTTCACCAGCCTGCTGCCACACCCTATGTGAGAGCAGAAATGTGAAACTTCAAAGCCCCGCCCCCTTCACCAGCAAGGAGGGGCAACTCCAGCACTTCCATTCCCCCTACTTCACACTCTCCTGCATTGCAGGGAACCTGGATCAAGCCAACCAGGAGCTTCGGATGGTCATCAAAAAGATCTGGAAGCGGATAAAGCAGAAATTGTTGGATGAGGTCATCCCCCCTCCAGATGGTGAGCTGCCCACTGCCAATTCCTTAATGGCCTGCCCCGACTATTGCTGGTAGGTAGGAACTGGGGAGGCAGTAGCAGTGGAACCCTATGTAACTGCCCTCTTTTCTTGTCCCAGAGGAGGAAGTCACCGTGGGCAAATTTTATGCCACATTTCTGATCCAAGATTATTTCCGAAAATTCCGGAGAAGGAAAGAAAAGGGGCTCCTAGGAACAGAGGCCCCAGAGAGCACATCTTCCATCCTTCAGGTCTTAAAGACAGGGCCTGGGGTGAAACCCATGTCATAGAGGAAGAAACTGAGAACTAGGCTGCACAGAGGGTTAAGGGAACCTCAGAGCCCAGACACACACACACACTTCTACATGGGAAGCAAGCTTACAGAGGGGCAACTTAGACCATGAGTTACCAAAGTTCCTTCTTTTTCCATCCATCCCTACAGGCTGGTCTAAGAAGCCTTCAGGACTTGGGTCCTGAGATGCGACAGGCCCTCACCTATGACACTGAGGAGGAGGAAGGAGAAGAGGCAGTGAAGCAGGAGGCTGAGAAGGAGGAAGCTGAGAGCAACCCAGAAACGTACAAAGTGAGGACAAGTTTCTACTTCCCTCAAAACTCTTGACTGTAAAATGCTCCTTCAGACTCCTAAGTGAATTCAGTACTGTGTCTGGGGAGAAGTCTTCTCTACAATGGAAAACTATTCAATACCGATCACTAACTGTTGGAAAACAAGAGCCAGATTCAGCCCTTAGGGAGTGATGGTCTCCCCATGGCCCAGTGAGGGCAACACTGATCAAGTAACTTAGGCATTGCATTGATAAAGCACTCAGTCAAGTAATGTCCCCTCAGGACTCCACAGACTCCCAGGCCCAATCTCGATGGAGCTCCAGGATTTCAAGGTCTCTACCTGTGAGGGAGAAACTCCCAGACTCTCTCTCACCTGGGCCTAGTGATGATGATGGAGTGGTTGCCAACTCCAAGCAGCCCAGTGTGCTCCAGGCTGGGTCCCAGCCCCACAGGTATGGTCAAGCTTCTGGGGAAGGTTGTGAGAATGAAGGAAAACTAGACACAGTGTTGGATGAGATGGGACAAGGGCTAAAGGCCTTCAAGAAGAAATTCGGAAAGGACAGATGTGTTTCCGGGGCTCAAGTGAGAGTCAAATGCGGTGGGCCACAGCAGTAATCTTAGCACTTGGGAGCAGAAGGCAGGGGGAGCCAGAGTTCAAGGCCATCCTTGGCTATATAGTGAGTTTGAGATGCTGTTTAAAAAAGGACAAAGATAAATGAAGGGCTCAAATGGCAATAGAGGGTGAAAAGAGACTAGCAAGAAAACGTGAGAACGTGGGAAGAGACTAGCAAGAAAACGTGAGAACGTGGGAAGAGACTAGCAAGAAAACGTGAGAACGTGGGAAGAGAATAGCAAGAAAACGTGAGAACGTGGGAAGAGAATAGCAAGAAAACGTGAGAACGTGGGAAAGAGAATAGCAAGAAAACGTGAGAACGTGGGAAAGAGAATAGCCAGAAAGCGTGAGAAATGCGGTGCAAAAGATCAATGCAAATCAAGTGTCGTGGCACACGCCTTTAATCCCAGCAGTCAGTAGGCAGACAGAAACAGCTCTCTGTGAGTTCAAGGCCAACCTGGTCTACAGAGTGAGCTCCAGATCAGCCAGGATTACATAGTAAGACCCTGTTTTAAATTAACTGTAAATTCTAGTGTTTGCATAGAGAAGGGGACATGCATGAGATGAGAGGAACAGGGAGCCTTGGGTCACATATGGGGGGGGGGGTTGGGACCCGATCTAATTAATATGCATCACTTCCCCAGGAGAAGCTCTGGGGTTTTCATGTTCCCTATCCCAGAGGAAGGAAGTTCTCAGCTCAAGGGAGTTCAAGAGCAGGACAATCAGAATGAGGAACAGGAAGTCTCTGACTGGTACCCTGGCCACACCACATGGGTCATGCCGGGGAGGGCAGGAGTGCTGATACCCCAACTCTGAGGAGTTCACTGCTAGCTCTGCCTTCCCCCACAGGACCCCCTACCTAGATGAGCAGGGAGAGACTCCCCCGAACCCAGTCCCTTTGCCACCTCACCAGCCCCAGAGACACGTAAAGGGGCACCACATACCACGTCGGCGTCTGCTGCCCCCAACACCTGCAGGTAAGCAGACAAATGGACCTTATGAAACCCGAAGGGCTAGCAGAACGGAGCAAGGGAGGAATTGCAATGGTTCTTTGCCCACCAGGTCGGAAGCCCTCCTTCACCATCCAGTGTCTGCAACAGCAGCGCATTTGTGAAGATTTACCCATCCCAGGCACCTACCATCGCGGACAGACCTCAGGACCAGGCAGGGCTCAGGTGAGGAGAAGGGACACTGTGGCCTTCAGGGAGACAACCTCTTGGGCTGAACATTACAAGTATACTACATTTCAGGGACTTCTGAGGAATAGCACACTTAAAGGACCACACATAATCCCCACTGTACTTAGGAAATGGGTTTACGATCTCCAGTTTACAGGTGAGGAAACTGAGGCTCAGAGAAGTCTATCCTCCTGTGATCACATAGCTAGTAAGCAGCAAAGCTGACGTTTTAAAAAGACTTAGTACTTGCTTATTCATTTATTAATTTTTGTATGTGTATACATGTCTTCTTGTGTCTATGTGCATGTGAGCATGTGGATACACTCAGCCATGGGGGTGTGCAGAGTTCACAAGAGGGTGTCGGTGTCCTCCTCTATTTAACTCCACCTATTACTTTGAAGTAGGCTTTCACTGAACCGAGGGCTCACATTTTCTTGCCTAGGCTGGAAACCAGCAATCTCCAGTGATTCTCCTGTCTCTGCTCCCCTTGGAGTTAGGGTTAACACCCCCTCCAACACACACACATACACAACTGACATTTAAATCCAGGTTTTTGAGTTGGATATGATGACGCATACCTATAATTCTATCACTTCGGAGGTAGGCACAGGAGGATCAGGAATTGGAAGTTCTCCTCGGCTACACACAGAATCAAGGCTAGCCTGGGTCACATGAGACTGTGTTTCAAAAGAATCAAAACAGCTAGATGGGGTAGTTCATGCCTATAATCCCAGCTCTTGGGAGGCTGGTACAGAAGAATTGCTACAAATTTGAGATCAACCTGGGCTACATAGTAAATTATAGGCCTTGATGGTGAAGGGAGGCCACTTGTTCATCCCAGCTGCCCAGAACCAAAATAACCACACAGAAACTGTATTATTTAAATCACTGCTTGGCCCATTAGCTCTAGCTTCTTATTGGCTAACTCTTACATCATAATTTATCCCATTTCTAGTAATCTGTGTATCTCACGAGGCTGTGGCTTACTGGGTAAAGTTCCCAGCATCTGTCTCCGGTGGCTCCATCACTTCTCTCTGACTCCACCTTCCTTCTCCCATGCTATAGGCCAAGACAGTTTTCTTTATTAATTAATCAATAAAACCAACACGTAGACAAAAGGACCTCCCACACCACCTTGATAATAAAGTCTCAGATAGATAGATAGATAGATAGATAGATAGATAGATAGATAGATAGATAGATAGATAGATAGATAGATCACACATAATGTGCACAAAGGCTTTCTGTATTATGACATAAACTCAAGTCTGGAGCTGGGGATGGAGCTCAGTGGTGAAGCATTTGTTTGGCATGTTTATGACTCAGTTTGATCCCCACAAATAAAGAAGTCATTTATTTCTCCTCTGAATTACATCCATTCAGTGTAACTGCAGTTGTGTTTATTAGAGAAAAGGGACAGAACTAGACTCTCATACTCACCAATCCTTGCCCCCTCTGGTCTTTGTTCTGATCCAGGGTTCCTGGGCAGCCCCTCCTCAGAAGGGACGGCTGCTATATGCCCCCCTGTTGCTGGTGGAGGATGCCACAGTGGGCGAGGGGTACCTCAACAAATTCAGTGGGCCACTGCGTACCTTCACCTGTCTGCAAGTGCCTGGAGCACATTCAGATCCCAGCCACCCTAAGAGAGGCAGTGCCGACAGTTTGGTGGAGGCTGTGAGTCCCGATGGTTATGGGGGAAGAGGTTGGAGTAGAAGGGTAGAGGTGAGAGCTGGGGAAAGGCAACAAGGAGTGGCCAGATTCTGTGCCAAGCATGTTAAAGCCCCTCTTCTCAGCACACTGTACTTGACCCTGTTCCCCTGAACGCTTCCATTAGCACATCACTTCACAGTGACCACTCTGTTCATTGTGCCATTGGTCAACACTCTTCCTACTTAATCCCCTCCCCAGGTGCTCATCTCTGAAGGCCTAGGTCTCTTTGCCCAAGACCCACGATTTGTGGCCCTAGCCAAGCAGGAGATTGCAGACGCATGTCACCTAACACTGGATGAGATGGACAGTGCTGCCAGTGACCTGCTGGCACAGAGAACCGCCTCCCTTTATAGTGATGAAGAGTCTATTCTTTCCCGCTTTGATGAAGAGGACCTAGGAGATGAGATGGCCTGCGTTCATGCCCTCTAAAGTCTTACCCCTCATCCACTGCTCAATAAACCCCCTGCCCTTCCTTCGCCCAGAAGGAGGCAAGCATTGAGCACACACTGCTGGATTTTGGTGTCTTTGTTCTGGCAGTCTGGGGCAGCCCAGCCATTTCCATCCATCCCTTATTGCATCCCTGAGCCACTGCCCACACATGAGTATTTCCAGAAACCAGGACAGCTAGGCCTGATTATTCAGCGTCGGGGAAGGAGGGAGGAGGAGGAGAAAGAGACAGAAGCCAAAAAAAGCTGGAGACAGAGTGGAGGTGGAGGAGAAGGAGGGCACCGGGCAGATAGGGGGAGGGAAGAGAAGAGACACTGGGTATCCGGATAGTAGGAAAGGTCAGCCTGAAGAAGGACAGACTGTACAAGAGTCTTGACAGGGAGAAGGCCTAGAGCTTACAGTTAACCTGGTAACTTAAGCAGAAATGTCCTCATCAATAATTTTGGGGATGTTAAATTGGTATCGTAAGTGTCTCCCATTTCCCATCTTCTGCCTGAGAAAAAGAACAAAAGCCTAAATCCGTTAGTAGAAATTGTAGGTGACAGCAAACAGTGGTGCTTCTAGCTTCAGGGAACCAATGCTGAGCCCCCTTGATCTTCCTGAAACAGCTGAGAGTAACTCTCCTCCCACACAGATGCCTGAGCTCCTCTTTCTGCTTCTGGCTCTGCCTTTGGGGGTCTCATTCATTCAGGGAAAGCTTATCAGGCATTTGGTGTGTGCCAGGTGCCTAGCTGGTTTCCCTCAGGGCACACTAAGGTGGCTTAGACATATGACAAGGTTTATCGAAAGTGGGAGTCAGCTCCCCTCCAAAGGAAGTGCAGGTAGTGTAGTGAATGAGGTCAGATGCGACCGCCCTAAAATGGATCCCGCCCGACTCTTGAAGCAGGAGGGTTCTTATTTGTATCTTTTAGATCAACCAAGCCAGGAAATTTGGGAGGAGCCGCAATCAAAGACTGGATCTCTAAACACACAATTATACTTGCATTGAAACAAAGGTTTAAAGTAATTGGGTTGGTGTATGATAAAAGAGCAAGTTAGGCTGGGCAGTGGTGGCACACGAGGCGCACGCCTTTAATCCCAGCACTCGGGAGGCAGAGGCAGGTGGATCTCTATGAGCTCGAGGCCAGCCTGATCTACAGAGCTAGTTCCAGGACAGGCTCCAAAGCTACAGAGAAACCCTGTCTCGAAAGACCAGAAGGAAAAAAAAATCAAGCAGTCTTGAATGCCAGGTTCTAAGATGTCTGCTTTTTATATCAAAAGCATGGGAACTATAGGAAAGAGTTGAGTAAGGTAGTGACATAGTTAACTGTGCATTTGAAATAGATGCTCTGGTGGTATGCTGCGAACAGGCTGGAGGGAAAAGAGTAGAGATGCTAAAATTGGCAGAAGCGATGGTTCCCCTAGCCAGGGAAGTTAACAAGGGGCTTGGTGAGAAGTCAGTGAATTCCAGGACTGTAAAGGAAGTAAAATGAACCATGTCTTGATCCCTGGACTAAGTGCATTATAGTTGACTATCTTTTTTAATATGTATGAAAAGCCTAAATATAATATTTTAAAACATTTTACATGTCTAAGGTCAAACAGGAGTAAATATTAGAAAAGAGATTCAAGCAACTGAGAGCCAAAACTCAAACAACTAGGAAGTATCTATTACATACTTGTGCTTTTAGAAATAAATATAGGGGTCAGGCATGGTGGTGCAAGCCTTATTCCTAGCATTCAGGAGGCAGAGTTCAAGGTCAGTCTGGTCTACACAGTGAGTTCCAGAACAGCCGGGGCTATACAGAGAGACGCTGTCTCAAAAAAGTAAAATAAAACAAAATAAATATGAGGGCTAGGGAGATGACTCAGCAGGTAAAAGTGATCGGCATCAAGCCTGAAGACCTGAGTTGGATCCTCAGGACCCAAGAACTGACACTCACAAGGTGTCTGATGATCTCCCCTTGTGCATACACACATACATACAGTAAATAATTCAATGTAAAAAAAGTATAAAAGCCATAGCTAGCTTAGCTATGGTGGCACGTGCCTTTAATACCAGCACTTGTGAGGTACAGGCAGGAGAATCTCTGAGTTCAAGGCCAGTCTGGTCTGATCTATAGATTGACAGCCAGGATTGTTATACAGAGAAACCTTGTCTAGAAAAAAAAAAACAAGAATAAAAAACAAAACAAACAAACAAACAAAAAAGTCAGAGTTAGCATGATAGTACATGCCTATAATTCCAGCATCTGGGAAGTAGAAGAAGGAGAATAAGAAATTTAATGGCTAGCTGTGTCGGGGTGGCGCACGACTTTAATCCCAGCACTCGGGAGGCAGAGGCAGGCAGATGTCTGTGAGTTCGAGACCAGCCTGGTCTACAGAGCTAGTTCCAGGGCAGGCTCCAAAGCTACAGAGAAACCCTGTCTTGAAAAATCAAAAAAAAAAAGAAAGAAAGAAAGAAAATAAAAAAGAAAGAAAGAAAGAAATTTAACGTCATCCTCGAAGTTCAAGGCCAACCTGGACTATGTGAAATTCTACCTCAAAAATAAATAAATAAATAAATAAATAAATAAATAAATAAATAAATAAATAGATGGCATCCATCCAAATGTTTAGACTTTCAAAGATACAGAGAGGTATGGAACGGTGTTCTTTTCCGCTGCTGACAGTGTTATCCATTTTCTTTTATTACCTGTGTAAGCTGATGCACTCATAGTTTAGCACTTAGTATCTTAGTGCTTTTTACA
This sequence comes from Microtus oregoni, assembly GCF_018167655.1. NCBI lineage: Eukaryota > Metazoa > Chordata > Mammalia > Rodentia > Cricetidae > Microtus > Microtus oregoni. The sequence goes on along the minus strand of NW_024544751.1, from coordinate 155,950 downwards.
CACATTTCTTAATGGGAGGTTGGCCATCTTAACCTCAACTATATTTTATCCCTCAGATTTTGTAACATGGCAATCATCACTGACCTTGATGGGCCTAGTTTTAGTATCACAAAAGAGGGTAGTCCATTAAGAGATGGAGGCCCCACACAGTGCCGAGAGAGAGACTACTCTGACAAGCTGTCCTTTCATCTCCAGGCCTGTACTCTAGTGCCCCCCTTCCTTCCCTCCATCTCTCTACCCATACTAAATCAATGCAGTTTTACAAGAAAGAGGGCTTACACACAATCAATGTATTAAAAGAGAGGCCAAGGAAAAAACAAAAGGTGAAGTTCAGAGTTAGAGTAGGCAATAATTTGACCAAGAAAAAGAAAAATTGAGGTGGTTAGAGATTGGGGATGTGCTTAAAAATGCAGATTTTCCAAAAGGAACCCTCTGGACCTTGAACTGTCTTTTAACCTGCAGAGACTCTGAGCATCGCTGATTATTAACTGTGTGACCTTGTGCAAGTCACAATCTCTCCGGAGACTCATTTTCCTCACCCGTAAAAACAGGACTAATAGTCACTGCTATATAGGGATTAAAGGAGTGAACACAGTGTAACAAACACGGCGCTCGGCTTGGCAAAATATTATGGAACTGAGTCGTCCTCCTATCCCCAGACCGCTACCTATGCTTTCTGAAAGGACCCTACACTTTTACGGATTTACGGATTCCAGCCTCCAAGATGGAATGGCTGCAGGCGAGCTGGGGGGGGGGGGGGGGGATGAGGGGGTACCGTGGTGCGCAGGCGCTTGCCCGAAAGAGAGACAGAGTGAGAGGGGCGGGGCTGCCGCCGACTGGGCTGTTCCGACGATCGCGCGCCGCCCCCGCCGCGCCCCGCGCCCGCCCTTGCTAGCAGGCACCTTCCGCCCCCTGCATTGCTGATGCTGCTTCTGGCAGACATGGACGTGGTGAATCAGGTATGCGCTTCAGCACCATGGATAGAGCCCAGCGCAGGCTGGAGCCCTGGTGGCTATGGCCCTTCCAACCCTAAGAGGTGTTGGCCAGGGTAGCGGGATGCGGTCACTGGGGACTAGGATGGAATTGGGGGGTCTGCAGCAGGCTAGGGGAGGGAGGGAGGTGGAGAAAAGGAGTGCGCTTTTTTGCCGCATCGAGGACTATCCTCACTGCCGCAGAGGGGGCCGCCAGAGCCCCATAAGAACTGTCGGTGGGGAGAAAGAGGGGAGCCCGGGTCTAGGAAGAGGGCAAAGGGGTAGGGGAGGGGGAAATGAAAATAAGACTTGGGGGGCTGCAGATGAGCTAGGAAATAGAGCGACAGAAGGTGTGGGGGCGGGGTGGGGAAGGGCTGGCATCCGCCCCTCCCAGAGATTTCACCCCGTAGATGACCACCCTTCTGTCCCCCAGCAGATCTAGGGGGACGATCCGATTTTGCCTCTCCAAAGCCCCCAGGCTCCTCATTCCCAGCGCATATCCAGTGAATCCATGCCCCAGCTCTCCCCCACCTTAATCATTCCAGACCATCTCCGCCATCTCCTTCTTCTTCATCGCCTCAGAACTGGCTTCCTCCCTAACCAGTAGCGACCCCTCCCCACCCGCATCGCCTCAGACACAAGCACCATCCTCTGACTCACGTTTACCACTGCAGACCCCTCCCCTATGCTGTTGTGACTCACCTTCATCCCTCGGCGCCCCCTCCCCCACTCGAATGAACCCCATCTTCTTCCACTCAACCTTTTCCCCTTTTCCCTTTCTGAGTCACCTTTAAGCAGCTCAGACTCGCCTTCCCTAACTAGTCTGGACCCCATCTATTTTCTACCCCCGACCTCTGCCGTGTGACTCATCGGCTCACACTTCACCACCCCTGAACCCTGGGGTTTTTTTCTGAGACCCTGGTGTTTACTCCTTCCCCAAAGTGTCATTTTCTCCTCCTCACTCCCTCTCCATATGTCACCTACTTCTAGGGGTCACATGCCCTATCTCCAGGGATCAATGCTTGGCAGCCTGGCCCCTCACCTCTGTATTCCCCACCACCTCCCTCCCCCACTGTTTTTCTCCTCAGCTGGTGGCTGGGGGTCAATTCCGGGTGGTCAAGGAGCCCCTTGGCTTCGTGAAGGTGCTGCAGTGGGTAAGTGTGGTCTGGGTTGTGGGGTGGGTGGAGTGCAAGGAGAAAGGGTGGTAATGGGGTCCTGAAGAGCAGGGGTGCTGGAGGATCAGGGAGCCAGACAAGAACTGGAGTGGAAGAAGATGAGGGAATTGAACTCTAGAGTAAGGTACCAGGGGTTTAAGGGACAGGGAACAGATAGGCTATGATGTCACATAAGGCCGAGGGTACCCCTGTTGTGGAGTGACAGATTGTGACGTCCTACCTCCTCTCTTGAACTAAAGGAGGGAGGGATGGGAGGTGGAGCCTGAAGCCGACTGCTGAGAGAGAGAGAGAGAGAGAGAGAGAGAGAGAGAGAGAGAGAGAGATGCAAAATCAGAAAAATCCAGAGACAGTGAAGGAGACAGAGAATGAGAGGCAGGGAATGGTAGAGACAGTGATGTAAATGCCAAGAAAAAAAAGAGATGAGAGCCAGAGAACTGGACATGAGGCAGAAAAATGTGGTAGGGGAAAGAAAGGCACACACAGATAGATGGACACCCAAAAGAGAAAACAGAGAGCAACATACAGAAATGGGCACAAGGGAGACGGGGAACCATAGAGACTTTGTGGCAGGCAGAGCAGAACAGACAGGCAGACCAAGAAACAAGTGTGTAGAGACATACAGTCATACACAATGAAAAGAGAGAGAGAGAGAGAGAGAGAGAGAGAGAGAGAGAGAGAGAGAGGATGGGGAAGAATATGCATAGAAACACAGATATTGAGAGAAAGAGATGCAAAAGACAAAGATGCAATGAGTGACAGAAGAGAAGAGAAAAGGAAAGGGGAGAAGGGACAGGGGGAAGGGAAGGAAGGGGAGGGGGGAGAAGCCAGAGCACCCAGAGGTAAAAGCAGTGACACAAGGAGAGAGAAACAGTCACACCCTTGTAATCAGCTTGTGCTAGGACCCGGTGAACCCTGATTAGGGGGGTAGGAGTGGGGACCTCTCCATCTGCTGCTGTCTCTGCTGCCCCCCTCAATCTGTCCAGAGGAGGGCACTCCCTCCCACATGCATACAGGCTCACTACAGCCATCCCCTTCCCTGCTACCCAAGGTCTTTGCCATCTTCGCCTTTGCTACATGTGGCAGCTACAACGGAGAGCTTCGGCTGAGCGTGGAGTGTGCCAACAAGACGGAGAGTGCCCTCAACATCGAAGTTGAATTTGAGTACCCCTTCAGGTGTGCCCCTGCCCTGGTATCCTGAGACCTGGGAGAGGCAGGGCCGGGGTGAGGGTGGGTCTGAACAATCCTTCCCCATGACCTTTGCACAGCACACACAGGTCACGGCCACTGGGATCACTGCCCGTGTGCTGAACACCTACTGTGTAACTGGCACTGCCCCTGATCTCTAGGACAATGTGATGTGCAAGACAGACACAGGGTGTCACCCTCTCTAGCTATATTCTGGGGGGGGGGGAATACAAGACAGGAAATAAGTACGATTCATAAGCAAATGGCAAAGTTGGGGCTGTAGTGCAGTGGTAGGGAGCTTGCACAGCCTTGGCACGGCACTGGGATACAGAGAGAAAGAGAGCTACATGTGTATAAACACATATGTGTGCACTTGAATGCGGTAAATGCTCAATTAATGTTCATTGCTGGGTGTGGTGGCAAATGCTTGTAATCCCAGCACCTAGGAGGCTACGCCAGAAAGATTGTGGTGAGTTCCGGGCTACCCTCAGATCCAAAGTGAGGTCTTGTCTCAAAATAAGGGGAGTGCAATGGCTCAGCAGGTAGAGGCCCTTGCCACTAAGCCTGACAACTTGACTTTGATCGCTAAGTCACATGTGGTAGAAAGAAAGAATAGACTCCCTGCAAATCATTCTCTGACCTCCACACATGAGCTGTGACAAACATACACTTACATACATGTGGGCATGTACACGCTAAATACAATTTTTAAAAGACATATTTTAAAATAAGGCTAGTTAACATTATTTACTTCTCAACGTGCTGGAGTTTAACCGGGACTAAAGCAGATCAAATTCCCAGTCCTCGTGACTCTCCATTAGAACAAACAAAAGGGGATAACTATTGATGCAGATAAATACTAGAGGCATATTTTCATGCAGGGGTTTGGCTAGAAAATAATGGGGATGCTGTATAGATATGGAAAATCATGGGACCAAATTAGAGGTTCCCGATGTTTACTGAGGCCCGAACATGTGGCAGGCATTGTGCTAGGTGTCAGGTGTACATGTGTACGGACAAGCTGGAGGAACTGCTACATCTTAAGGATGGGGACACAGACCCACAGTTTCGCTTGACTTTCCTTGATGACTGAAGCAAATCATGTCACAGTTTGAGTCTCAAGTTCCTTGTTTGTAAACAGAGATAATAATATTGATGCTCCACAAGGGGATGGGACATCTTCACTAATTCGATACTTGTAAAGCACTCAGTGCAGTGTCTGAGACCAAGAAGTGCTCTGCATGTGCTTGTTAAGTGTAAGAAATCAGATTTAGGAACTTGGCGAAGAATTGGGAGTTGGGCAACACCAAGGGTAAATGGAGGCCTAAAAGATCACACAGTTGGGAGAGGGAAGCCAGCTCGGGTCCTGACCAGTGATAGAAACAGGAGATGGCAGCAGAGCATGACCGAGAGAGACAGAGAGCAGTCAGAGCTATTCAGATTCACGTAAGCCACGGAGAAAAGAGTTTGGGGACTGAGGGTGTAGCTCAATAGCAAAGCACTTGTCTAGCATGCCTTGGGTCCCATCTCAAGTACCTTGGAGAAGGGGGAAGCACACACATGATGTTTGGGGGGTGGGGGTAAGGGGTAGTTGGCAGCATAAGAACCAGCCTTTTGGGAATTCCATAAAGGCCACAGAAGCCCTCTATGAATCCCCCACCCCCACCCCAGCATCTTCCATGCTTGGGGTCTCTGCTATAGGAGACACCAGTTCTATTTGTTCAGTCCTGGGAGCCAGTCTCCAACCTGAGGCCAGAGCTGTGGGCTCCCAGGCCAGTTCTATTCTGCCCACACATGAGGCTTTCCCCATCACAGCACAGGGAAGGCCTTTGACTCAGAACACCTTCCCAGTCTGCCCTTCACACAGCCTGTTCCAATATCCCTCTACTCTTCGGTCTTTTCCTATTTCACAGCTGTTGGGCATCTCTGCCACGCATACATTTTTTTTTTTATCTCAGGGACCTAAAAAGAGTCTCTAAAAAGAGAAAAGCGTCAACATGATTTAGGAGGAGATGGGATTCATACAGCAGCTCTGTCCTTCCTCTACTAGCTGAGTGACTATACAATCAAATGCACTTCTCTAAGCCTGTTCCCATCTCTGTGCTTCACCCTAAAAACACTGCTCGAGAACCTAATTGGTGCCATCTCTGTTCCAGACCCTTGGGATCTGTCAGTAAATGAAAAAGGAATAAGCCCGGCCCCCTCATAGTTACAGGGGAAAAAATCAAGGGAAAATAGTAAATCCCGAGCTGGGGAGCTAGCTCTGTCAGTAGAGTGCTTGTCTTACAGGTGTGAGGACTTGAGCTTGACCCCCAGAACCCACATTAAACAAACCCAGCACAATGGCTTGTGTCAGAATCCCTGGCACACCGTGGACAGCCAACTTAGGGTAATTGGTGAGTTCCAAGACAGAAAGAGACCCTGTTTCAAAAAGAGGGGTGATGGTACCTGAGGAACAACACGTGAGGTTAAAATTTGTCTGTCACAAATCTGTGCAATTGCATACACACCAACAAATGTGCACCTGCACACACACGCACATCCAAACACAAACACACACATGCATAAGGTCCTATGTTCAATCATCAGCACCAAAAAGGTTTTAAAAGTGTGATGGGGGAAATCTTTAATGAGAAGGTGATTCTTAAGCAAAGTCTGAAGGAGCTGGAAGAATAAGACATGAGGCCAGGCCTTGGTGGCACACACCTTTAATCTGAGCACTAGGGAGGCAGAGGCACGTAAATCCCTGTGAGTTCAAGGCCAGCCTGGTCTACAAGAGCTAGTTCCAGGACAGCTAGGACTGTTACACAGGGAAACCCTGTCTCGAAAAACAAACATACAAACAAAAAAAGAATAAGACATGAAGCTATGTTAAGGAAGGGCATGCTTACATGCTCTTCCAAAGGGCTGAGAAACAACAAGGGGAGAGCATGCCTGTTAAAGAGAGCACGTAGCCAATGCAAAGACCCTAGAGTAAAAAGATATGATACCTGGTATGTTCTAGGACAAACTCAGAAGCAGAAGTGCCTGGGTTGCAGTGGGGGAGGGATACCACATATCTTACCAGGATGCTTTCAGCAACTAATGGTACATTGTCAATGCTCAGTACATGGTCGTTTCCTCCTCTTCCTGGGACCTCAAAACAATCTGGGAGACCCATGGTTAGGAAGGTGAGAAAGGGATTCTTAGAGTCTGGGCCCCATCTACACACCTCTCTCTTCAGGCTGCACCAGGTGTACTTTGATGCACCCACCTGCAAAGGAGGCACCACCAAGGTCTTCCTAGTTGGAGACTACTCCTCGTCAGCTGAATTCTTTGTCACCGTGGCTGTGTTTGCCTTCCTCTATTCCATGGGGGCCCTGGCTACCTACATCTTCCTGCAGAACAAGTACCGAGAGAACAACAAAGGACCCATGATGGTGAGTCCCCACAGCTGATGGCATGCATTGACCAAGGACATGAGGCTGCATGAGGCTCACAAGCCAAACCGACTCCAAGACAGGCCCATTGCCAAGCAGCCCAACACTGCTGTTGTCTCCATGACTCGACAGTGGGCATCTGGTTTGTGAAGCCATAAAGTCATAGAGAAATACACACAGCCCACACGGAATGCCAGGCCGGCCCACAACCTGACCCTACTATCTTTCACACAGTCACAGAGACTAGATCAAAGGAAGTTCACTGTGACAGAAATACATGTCACCCTGCCACACAGACACTGATTCCTACACAGAGATATTCTCACACCCTCATCCCAGACATAAAATGACACATATTCCCACATGCAAATAAAAGCGGTAAGACACACTTCTCAGAGATTCAGAAGCATCCCACAGACTTAGTTCCTCCCTCAACATCCGCACCCACACAGCACACTCCCACAGCTTCTGTATCATACACACTCACAGGAACTCAAGCTGAACACACTGGGAGCTTCTGGGCTGCAAAGGCAGAAGAGAGGCAGGCCTCTTCTAGAGGACCCCTCCCACAAAAGTGTGTCACCTCAAAAGGGCTGGGGGCTCAACTTGAAGCAGTCCATTCACAGTGACATCTTCCTCACCCCTGCCTAGGACTTTCTGGCCACGGCCGTGTTTGCCTTCATGTGGCTAGTTAGCTCATCTGCTTGGGCCAAAGGCCTGTCCGATGTGAAGATGGCCACGGACCCAGAGGACATTATCAAGGGGATGGCTGTGTGCCGCCAGGCAGGGAACACGTGCAAGGACCAGAGGGACCCTGTGACTTCAGGACTCAACACCTCAGTGGTAAGCCCTGGGAAGCTGGCTGGGTGGGAAGAGAAAAGCTGAAGGACACAGTCTGGGATGGACAGTGGTGGAGACCGAAAATGAGAGGAGAGTCAGGAGATCCATGGGGGCTCCCAGGAGGAGGCATGCCAACAAAAACAGGCTGAACAATGATAATCATTAGGATAGCACACGCTGTCTGTCCCCCATTGGGGGGGGGGGGGGGAATGAGGCCCTTCAGATTAGGCCGGGACACCTGGACCCAGCCCAGTATGGTTAAATCTCCTGAAACTCAGTATCCTCCCAGGACTTGTTTGGGAAACTGCAAAAGAAAAAACGGTCTTGAAATGGTTCCCGTCTTGGACGCCCCCTACTGGCTAGAATCAGTCTGAACATAAATCCTGTCACTTGCAAGCTCTGTGACCTACAGCTAGCGACAAACCTTTCGGGGATCATTTTGAGCATGTAATTGAAGGCTAATAATGATAGGTCCTGCTCCAAAGCTGAGTTCTCACTGAATTCACAAGACACAAAGTGCTTAGGAAACAACCTGACACAATATCGCATCCTATATCACTATTGCAGATGCTAAAATTTGAACCATTCTTTCCTGCCTCTTGTTGTGTTATCTTGGGTAACTTAGTCTCTGAGGACTTGACTTTAAAATAAACATAACAAGGCTGGAGAGGAGGCTCAGTGGTTAAGATCACCGGCTGCTCTTCCAGAGGACGCAGATTCGAGTCACATGGCAGCTCACGCCTGTCTGTAACTCCCGTTCCAGGGGATCCGACACCCTCACGCAGACATACATGCAGGCAAAACACCAATACACATAATTTTTTTAAAATTTAATTAATTAAAATAAATAAATAAAGTGGACATATCAAGGGTTGAAGAGATGGCTCAGTGATAAAGAGTACTTGCTGCTCAGCTGGGCAGCAGTGGCGCACGCCTTTAATCCCAGCACTCGGGAGGCAGAGGCAGGCGGATCTCTGTGAGTTCGAGGCCAGCCTGGTCTACATACAGATCGCGTTCCAGGACAGCCAAGGCTACACAGGAAAACCCTGTCTCAGGGGAGGGTTGCAGGAGGATGAGGAACACTCGCTGCTTTTGCAGAGCACCGAGATTCAATTCCTAGCACCCACACTTTGGCTCTGACCCCTCCATAATCCTAGTTCCAAGGAACTTGTACCCTCTCTGATCTTCTCAAGGGCCAGGCATGCAGGTGGTATGCATGCTTATGTGTGGCCAAAACGCTATATCCCTAAATGAAATTTGAAATCTGGGGCAGGAAGACTGGCGAGAGTTTGAGACTCTGGGTTATATAATGAGTTCCAGGATAGCCTAGGATGCAGAGTAAGATCTTGTCTCAAAAAAAAAAAAAGAAAGAAAGAAAAGAAAAGAAACTAAAAATACTAAAAATAAAATGGGATATCCACTGGGTGTAGTGATGCATGTGTGTAGTCTCAGCTACCAGACAAGTAGAGACAGAAGATCAAGCACTTGAGCTCAGGAGTTCTGGGCCAACCTGGGCAACATTTCAAGGCTATTTCAGAAAAAGAATAAAATAAAATGTAGGTTTTACTTCCTGTCCAAGCATGGAACTTTAAGTGAACTAATATTGTTTAAGGTACTCAGAAGAGGGTTTGACATATAGTAAATGGCATATAGCATTTTGTTTTTTAAAGTATTTTATGTGTTTGATATATTTATTTATAATTTTAAATTGTTTTTCTTTAAGAGCATATACTTTGCTAGGCATGGTAGCATATATCTTTAGTCTCAGCATTTGGGAGCAGAGGCATATGGATCTCTGTGAGCTTGAGGCCAACCTGGTCTACATAATGAGTTCCAGGTCAGCTAGAACTACACAGAGAAACCCTGTCTAAAACAACCAAAACAAAACAAAAAAAACCATTTATTTAGAGTCAGAAATGTTAATACATACCTGTAAACTGAGCACTTAAAACACTAATTTTTTAAAAAGATTTATTTTTTTTCGTATGAGTATTTTGCTTACACGTGTGTATGTGTACCACTTTTATTCTTGGTGCCTGTGGAGGTTAAAAAGAGGGTGTCAGAAGCCAGACATAATGGTGCAGGTCTTTACTCTCAGCACTCAGGAGGCAGAGGCAGGTAGATCTCTGTGAGTTCGAGGCCAGCCTGGTCTACAGAGGGAGTTCAGATAGCCAGGGCTACACAGAGAAGCCTTGACTCGAAAAAGCTTAAAAAAGAAGAGAGTGCAGATACCCTAAAACTGGAGTTATGCGTGTTTGTGAGCCATCATATGGGTGCTGGAAATTGAACTGAGCCTAAATCCTCTTAACACTGAGCTATTATTCCACCCCCAGGGCTAATTTAAAGCCAGACTAGCCTACATAGTGAGCTCCAAGCCATCCTGGGGTAAATGGACAAGTTCCTATATTAAAAACAAAAATCAAATGAGCACACCATGTCTCTTGCACTTTCAAACACAGACACACACACACAAACACTATAAATAAATGAATTTAATAAAAAGTAAAGCCACCAGGCAGTGGTGGCACATGCCTTTAATCTCAGCACTCGGGAGACAGAGGCAGGTGGATCTCTGTGAGCTCGAGGCCAGCCTGGTCTATTGAGTGAGTTCCAGGACACGCTCCAAAGCTACACAGAGAAACCCTGTCTTGATAAATAAATATGAGAGAGACAGAGAGAGAGAGAGAGAGAGAGAGAGAGAGAGAGAGAGAGAGAGAGAGAGGAGAGAGAGAGGAATGAAACCAAGGATATTTGTTTAGTAAAAGGTGAAAGATTTATACGATCTGAAGAGAAACCAGAGTATAAGGATATTTGTTTAAAAAGTAAAAGAAAACAGGGGACTGGAGAGATGGCTCAGTGGTTAAGAACACTTACTGCTTTTCTTAAAAATAGCAGTTCAATTCCTATCGCTCGGGAGGCAGAGGTCAGCTCAGCCTGCATAGTGAGTTCCAGGACTGCCAGTAAAACCCTGTCTCAACAACCACAAGAAGCATTTGGGAGGCAGAGGCAGATCTGAGTTCAAGGCCAGCCTAGTCTACATAACAAATTCCAGGACGGCCAGAACTACATAGAGAGAACCTGTCTCAGGAAAAAAAAAAAAAAAAAAAAAAATATATATATATATATATATATATATATATATATATATATATATATATATATATAATATGAGGAAGAGGAGGGCTGCTTGTTCGGCCCGGCTGCCCAGAACCAAAATAATCACACAGAAACTGTATTAATTAAAACACTTCTTGGCCCATTAGCTCTAGCTTTTTATTGGCTAACTTTTTTTTTTGATTTTTCGAGACAGGGTTTCTCCGTAGCTTTTGGTTCCTGTCCTAGAACTAGCTCTTGTAGACCAGGCTGGCCTCGAACTCACAGAGATCCTCCTGCCTCTGCCTCCCAAGTCCTGGGATTAAAGGCCTGTGCCACCACCGCCCGGCTTATTGGCTAACTCTTACCACTAATTTAACCCATTTCTATTGATCTGTGTATCACCATGTGACAGTGGCTTACCAGCAAAGATTTGGCATATTTGACTCTGGAGGCTCCATGGTGTCTCCCTGACTCTACCTTCTTTCTCCCAGAATTCATTCTAGTTTTCCCCTCCTACCTAAGTTCTGCCCTATCAACAGGTTGAGGCAGTTTCTTTAGTCACTAATGGTAATCACACCACATAGAGGGGAATCCCGCATCATATTTTATACATGTACATTTCTAAGTTTTATACATATGCATCTGTGCTAATTTGTACATACATGTGTTTACAAACATCAATTAGTGTTTATTTAAAATGTATACTTATATATTTTGCAAATTTAAGTTTATTATATTTTGTATATGTATAAACATGTATACTTAATAAGTGTGTACCTAAATACATTTTTTAAATTATGTTTTTCTTCTTTTGAGGCAGGGTCTGTCTACATGGCCCTGGCTGTCCTGGAACTCACTGTGTAGACCAGACTGGCTTCAAGCTCACAGAGATCCATCTGCCTCTGCCTCCTCAGTACTGGGATTAAGTCTTGCACCACCCCTGCCCTAAAAATTAGTTGTTTGAGGCTCTCATGTAGCCCAGGCAGGCCTCAAACTATGTAAGGAGCTAAAGCTAGCCTTGAATTGATTATCCCGTCTCCAGCTCCCTAGAATTACAGTTGTGGGCCACCAGGCCCAATAAATACTTGTACATCTAAATTCTAACTAATGTCCCAGTCCCAAATTTTTCTGTACACTGATAGTCACAGAGACTCAGGAATTTAAGCCCTCAAAATGCCCATTCCTGTTCGCTCAGCCTTAAAATCCCCGGGGCTGCCAAGGTAATGAATGGGTGAGGGACAACAGCTTGGCCTTGTCTCCCTGCAGGTGTTTGGCTTCCTGAACCTGGTCCTCTGGGTTGGCAACCTATGGTTCGTGTTCAAAGAGACAGGCTGGGCCGCCCCATTCATGCGCGCACCTCCAGGCGCTCCGGAAAAGCAGCCAGCCCCTGGGGATGCCTACGGCGATGCCGGCTACGGGCAGGGCCCCGGAGGATATGGGCCCCAGGACTCCTACGGGCCTCAGGGTGGTTACCAACCCGACTACGGGCAGCCAGCGGGTGGCGGTGGCGGTGGCTACGGGCCTCAGGGCGACTATGGGCAACAAGGCTATGGCCCACAGGGAGCGCCCACCTCCTTCTCCAATCAGATGTAATCTGGTGAGTGATGGATGGACGGATGCGGCAGGAAGGGACAAGAAATGAAACTTGAAGGAACCAATAGACAGGCAAAACTACAAAAAAAGGGGGAGGGGGAACGAACGCGGAAAATCTAGCCAATGGGCGGAGAGCAAGAGAAGGAAGGGGCAGGAGCAGCGTTCAGAGTAACCAATGAATGGAGTGTAGGAGCACTTGCGCAGTGGAGAGTCAAGGAAGTAGTGCAGTTTCCAGGTAGGGAAGGGGAGGTGGGTCTTCGAAATGATTGATAAACTAATAGAAGATAAAGCGGATAGATGAAGGAAGGTAAGCACGGTGGGGTTTGAGGGTTACCAGCACACGAGCAGGATGTAGATCTGCTGCTCCCTCTCCTTAACTCTTGTAGTGAAAGAAACGCTGTGGAATTTCAAATGAAGAAAAAGGGAAGAGCAGGGGCCTTGGAAACATACATATGCCTTCTTGTTGGGCCATAAAAGAAATGAATGCCTGGCGTGATGGAGCACATATACAATCCCCGCACTTGAGAGGCTGAGGCACGGGGATTGCAAGTTCTTGAGTCCTGCTTGGTCTCTATAACCAGATCCTGTCTCAGAGAGAAAGGTGACATCACCTAGATGGGAATAGATTTGCTAGTGGGTGAGCCAGGTTGGAGAGTCTTCTAAAGCAGTTCACATTTAATCAAAAAGTCCTTGGCCGGGTGTGGTGGGCCCAGTGCCTTTAATCCCAGTACTGGAGAGACAGAGAGAGGCGGGGCTCTGTAAGTTCAAGACCAACCTGATTTACAAGGCAACAACTTCCAGGTCACTCAGGCCCAGACTTTCCATTTTTCACATTCATCTTCCCTCTTCGCAAGAGCCTAGTCTATCTCATTTACAACCTGTTCCACCCGCAGCGTCCATGAGGATTCGGCTAGGCCACTGTCCTCCTAAATTCAGAAATCGCTGTCCTGTTTTCAGAAGCCGGTTGTAACATCTCACTAAAAGGCAACCATTTTCCAGAGTGGTCACAAGACCCACACATGCTGCACAGATGGCTTTGTCTTTTCTGTATGGTCTATGTTATTTTTGAGACCAGGTCTCCTGGAGCTCATGCTGGCCTGGAGCTCATTGTGTTAGCTAAGGATGACCTTGAATTCCTGATTGTGCCTCCACCTCCCTGTTTTGCTAGGGTCCCACTAATGTAGCCCAGGCTGGCCTCAAACTTGTTTTCCTCATGCCTCTGCCTCCTAAATTCTGGGGTCACAGGCATATACCTCCAACTCCATAATCAGTGATTATTTGTCTAAAACAAATCCTCCTATTATCTCTCATCACACCCTGTGTTTTTCCATATCGCAATTTTATTTTTTTAAAAAAAATATTTATTTACTTATTATGTATACAATACTCTGTCTGCAGGCCAGAAGAGAGCACCAGACCTCTTTACAGATGGTTGTGAGCCACCATGTGTTTGCTGGGATTTGAACTCAGGATCTTTGGAAGAACAAGCAATGCTCTTAACCACTGAGCCATCTCTCCAGCCCCCATATTGCAATTTTAATTGCTAATTTATGGTTCATGACTGTATTCCACTAGATTGGAGGTATAATCAAGGCTCATTCATGCTATACACACATCACTTAGAGCACTTCTTAAAAATGATTTTATTTTTGTTTGATTATGTATATGTGTGTGAGTATGTGCGTGTGAGTTCAAGGAGCCCAGGAGAAAGGTCAGATTCCTTGGAGCTGAAGTTACAGATGGTTGTGACCCATCCAATGTGTGTGCTGGGAGTCAAATGTGGGTCCTCTGAAAGAGCGGCAAGCTCTCTCAGCTTCTGAGCCATCTCTACAGCCTCACTTAGAGAATTTTTTGTTCTTGGGTGACAGGTCTCAGTACATAGCATTGGCTATCTTGGGATTTACTCTGTAGACCAGGCTAGCCTTGAGCTCACAATGATCCACCTGCCTCTGTCTTCTGAGTGCTGAGATTAAAGGTGTGCGCCACCATGCCTGGCCTCTTATCATTTTATATTAGGTGATTCCCTAATACGTCCTGTTCATCTTGTGAGGCTTGTCTCCCCTAATAATGATGTAAGCCTCACCAAGATAGGGTTACTTACTTTGATTTTCAACAGTGACTACAATGGTGCTGAAAAATGGGCTTTTTTGATTAGGAGAGAGGACCTCAACTGTTCCTTTGGTGCCCAGTTTGAGCAAGGTTGGTAATATCTTTGTCGTGAGAACAGCTAGAATGAGGCTGATTCCAGAGCTGTTAGAGAAGAAAACATGCCAGGCAGAAGAAAAAGTGTTGTGGCCCAATCCCTCCCTGGGGATGTCACCCTCACGTGTAGGGCACCACCCTCATCTGGACTTCTCCTTTCTGTGGCTTTTGTCTCTACAGGTCAGTGAAGCCCACGAAGACCCCATGGGTGGGCAAGAGCTCAAGAGAAGACCTGCCCCCCTTCCTATTCCCATACCCTAGGTCTCCACCCCTCAACCCAGGAGACCCTGTCTTTGCTGTTTATATATATATTATATTATATATAAATATCTATTTATCTGTCTGAGCCCTACCCTCACCCACTTCTCCATGCACTAGGGGCCCAGTCCTGAATGGGCTCCTCCCTTATCCTGACCTTGCATTCCTCAGCCCCTCTCTGTTCCCTAGCCCTGTCCCTTGAGGTAAGAGGACTCTAGAAAGGGGACAGGAAGGGGACCAGACCTTGGCTGCATGGGGAGGGTCAATGTGACTTTTCCTTTACTTGTCTCCCTCTGCTCCTCTTGACTCTCTAGCCTTGGTTCCTCCAACATTGCCTGAACAAAAGCTTGAATGGAAATCCAACCCCAAGAGTAGGACAGCAGATTGGGTGGGGATACAGGATATGGGTGAACCAGGTGGAGAGATGGGAGGAGCTCTGGAGAGTCAGCAGAGAGCTGGGTTCCAGACATACTAGACACTAGACATGGAGCCTTTTAGGGAAATGGTGTCCTACAGCATTCTGGAATGGGGTTAGAAGGGACCCAAGGGAGCGGTTTTAGGAGGGGCGTGGCTTTAACATCCAGTGGGCTCCAGAACGAGCCAGCTTGGGTTGGAACCAGCATCTCTAGGAGTGTATATTGAAACATGCAGGAGTCTGTGTTTGATTCAAAAGAGCTTGAGCAAGGCTAGAACTGGGGTTCGGGAGTGATGTAGGCTTGAGAGGAGGTCCTGTCAGGGTTATGAAGGGTATGAGGAGTGTGTGATGGTCTCGAAGGGAAGCCCTTCCTGTCGTGGGGCAGCAAAGAAAATATGTTTTCAAAGGAGTAGGGTTCAAGCAGTGGGGGTGGGGGGCCGTAGTTAGGAGCCATGAGACGAGTTTTGTTAAACGCAGGAGAGAGAACACACCTGGCACCCTGGGAATTGAGGTAACCTGGGAAGAGCCAAGTTATCGTGGTTTGGAGGGTGAAGGGTGGGATCTAGAGAGAAATATTTGTCCCTTGCTCACCTCCTCAAGAGACAGCTAGATAATCAGAGGACAGAGTCTACAGGTCTGTGGGGCTGACCCACCCTCTTCCCCTTTCTCTACCCTCTCCTTCCACACTCCCCTCTGCCCCGGAATACTTGGAGGCTGGGTCTGGAGCCCCCATCCTGTACCCTCTGCTGTGTCTGTGATGTTGGTAGTGCCTGTGATCGTGTGTTGCCATTTTGTCTGACTGTGGCCCTTTCCTCTTCCCTCCAGACCCCCCACTTTCCTGTGCCCTTCGGTATTGTTTGAAGACTCCCTCCCCGAGGAAAAACAAATATGAGAAATTCCCTTCTCCCAAATAAACTCCTCAACCACCCAGTTCATCTGGCTCTGATTTCTCAGTGCGTCGTTTCCTTTGGGTGCAGACAAAGGAAGAGGAGCAAGAGGAGAGGAAATCAGAGGAAGCTCAGCCCCCAGTAGCATCCTGCTGAAGCCTTGCCTACAAAGTATTCCGAGTCTCTGAGTTAGCACTGCTTGCTATACCATTGCTGGCCATCTAATCTAGGGTGTGGTCCTCATGCTGATCCCTTAGCCACCACCCTTCCTGGTCCCAGTGAAGTCTTGTCCTCAAATTCTCAAGGCCTCCGTAACTAGGGAGACTCCACAAGACTTCATCCTACCCAAGCTCTTGTTTGTGAACACTTCAGGTCCTGTGGTAGCTATCTTCTTTCTCTTGCCTCAGCCTAAGGAGGGGAACCAAAGACCTACCAGGTGGGGAGGCTGATTAACTGATGAAGATCCTCCCCTCCCAACCCCAGTTTCTCCCGGACAAGGGTCAGGAAGTGACAGGGTTGTGTGTAATGGGGTTTGGGGAGAGTGGAAGGGAGAGTTCCTGGGCGCCCAAGATGAAAGGCCTGTCTGACCCGTTGGTGCCTCATGCCTAATTAAAGACTTCACTGGGGCGCCTGAGTTCTGAGTTGTGGCTGCCAGTACTTGACCCCTTCCTAGCCCCAAGGCCCAGAGATGCCAAGAGCAGGAAAGAGAGACCCAGCTCTGGAAGTGAGCTCAGGAAAGGCAAGATCTACCTGGCTACAGAAAAATAAGGGAGCGAGAAGGAAAGCTCTAAGACCTACTTGTTTGGGCTGGGATCGGTAGGCACAGTGGCTGGAGTGGATACCTTGGAAGGATGTGGAACAGGCCTCGGAACCTGGCCAGTGATTTCACTCTCTTCCACATAAATCTCAGGTCTGTCTCTGAAAATGGAGTAAGTCCAGCAGGACCACGAGCGCCACAGAGCACCAGTTAGGACTGAAGATGAGGTTGGGACCATTCTTGTAACATCCATCCTGAAAAAAGGACTCTGGGAAGGGACCAAGAGGTGGCTTTGACCCTGTCCCCCAAAGCTTCCAATGATACTATTCATCCATGCAAACACTCCAGTGTACCACTGTAATCATGTCGCTACGTCCAACAGCTTTCAAACTCTAAAGACTGTGACACCGAGGGACACTGGAGGGTCAGCCTCCTGACAGACAACCTGCTCTGGCTCTAGCCCTGGGATGAACTCCAATGGTAGGCTTTCCAGCAAGGCACTCACTCACCTTTCGACTGGGGACAGCGCAGCAGTGCCTTAGCTACTACAGGCCAGGGGGGCGGGCCCTACTTGGCGTGCTCCTCCCACCCGGGAGTCAAGTTTACGGAACAGAGCTGCCTGGCCGGACGCGCCTGTGGCCTGGCGGCCTGGAGGACTCCATTCGCCTGACCCGGCTGGGCTTGACTCTGTCTAGGCACGCCATGTTCGCGCGTGGGTCCCGGAGGCGCCGCTCCGGGCGTGCGGTGAGCAGGGCTCAAGGGCAGTGGTGGGGGTCAGGGGAAAACTGAGGCCCGGGCGAGGGGGCAAGGCACTGGGACAGAGGGGAGGCGCCCCAGGGACGGCCTGGAAATTCCCTTCCCCAGCTTTCCTAAGACTTGGGCGCTGGGACCAAAGCACACTCGAGGATGCAAAAACGTGTAGAAATGGTGGCTCAACTCTCTAACACGTCTCACACCCTTTATCACCCGCTGCAATCTGGGGACACCCCCTTTCCTGTGAATTAATCCTAAAGTTGAAAATAGGGTCTTGGGATTTGAAGTTGAGCAGGGACGTCCTGAGCTCTTGAGTAAAGGACCTCATACATTGGGGGACTGTAAAATGAGAAGCAGGGGATCCTTCACTCGCGAGTACCAAGACTCAGTGAACCAAGATTTGTATAATAAGATTTCCAGGCTTCCTTCGGAGTCTGGACGCTTTTGACTTCCTAGATAGGAGGATTTCCCCTCTTTTCTTTGGAAGATCTCTAACCAAGAAAGGTGGAGTCTGGACCAAAGAAGAGAATAGTCCTAAAGTATGAAGGGTAAAGGCAAAGATGTATTGGGATGGGACTTTCAGAATGGAACAGGGACGTACTGTGGTCCTAAAAGTAGTTAGTTACTCCTCAGTTCCTCAGGTAGGAGAGGTGAAACCAGGGTTTGGGGGAGGGGCAGCAGAACTCCTTAGGGAAGAGCTTTGTCCAGAGTTCCTGGGGATCTCCGGGAAGGGTGGGTTCGCAGCCGCCTACTCTGTGGAACTGGTTGTTGAAGGGATCAGAATAAGACTTGAGAGGAAATACCAAGATTAGGGACCCTCCTCTGGTAAGGAGAGGACACTCTGACGGACCTGTCTGAGAACTAGAGAGAGACAGACCAGCCCAGACTGGAGAATTCCCTGAAGGAACATACAGGAAAGTGGTCCCAGCTGCCCTGCCTCTGGTTTGGTTGTTTCCTCCTCCCCCGCGCTCCAGGCGCGGTCTCAGCCTGCCCAGCGCTGCCCCCAGTGAGACAGGCCCCAGCCTGCGGTTGCAAGCCTGGGAGTGGAGGAACGGGCGTTGACGTCTCCCTCCCTACTCCCGCACCTTATTTCGCTTTGCATCTGCCCCCCACCCACTACAGCCTCCCGAGGCAGAGGACCCTGCTCATGGCCAGCCCTGCAATTCCTGCAGGGAACAGTGCCCAGGCTTCCTGCTGCACGGCTGGAGGTAAGTGACCTCTAGCCTTTGTCAGAGCCCTGCCCCAAGGTTTGAGCTCCGCCCACAGAGCAGAGTTGGGAAAGAAACCTAAAAGTCCATTCCAGAGCCCCGCCCCCTGACTCATTCCCGAGAGACCTGTTCCCAGGAGGGTTTCACAGCCCTATTATCTCCCAAAAGCATCTTCTCCAAGTCTGGATTCCATCTCTAGAGAGATCTAGCCCCTTCCACATACTCCCTCAGCTCCCTTCTTAGGTTCAGAACTTTTCTCCTAGGCCCAGTGTTCTCTCCTCCTGGAGCCTTACACCCAAAGTCTAGGAGCCCATAGTCCCACAGACTCACTGTCGTGTCCCCACTCCCTGTACACAAGTTCAGGGCCTCAACACAAGACCTGCCTCCAGGGGTCCCCCCGCACAGAGTGCAGAATCTTCCCCTAGGAAATTCTTTGATTTGTGGCACCAGTCTGAACCCCGGAGTCCCGCCCCTGTTGCCCAGAGACTCTGACCCACGCACCAGAGCTGGTTGGGTGATGTCCTTCAGACCCTGAAGCCCCACCCCTTAGTATCCTGCACCAGAATCACAGCCCAACCCCCAGTCCTCTAGGCCCCTGTGTTCCTGACCTGTCATCGTCCAGAGCCTGGCACAGCCAGTGTCCCATGGCCTGGTCACAAGCAAAGTCAGATCTTGGCTTTAGCCCCAACTCCTGTCAGCCCTGGCCCCAGGCACATAGCTCTGCCCCAACTCTGAACCCTCTAGTGTTAAGCTACATGCCTTGCCCTTCTTCTGCCGTGCCTGGGCTGCCTAGGGAGCGGGGTGGGCAACTCCTTAGTAACTGACTCCTATCCTGGCTCTCACAGGAAGATCTGCCAGCACTGCAAATGCCCACGGGAGGAGCATGCAGTGCACACTGTGCCTGTGGACCTAGAGCGCATCATGTGTCGGCTCATCTCGGACTTCCAGCGCCACTCCATTTCTGATGACGACTCAGGCTGTGCCTCAGAGGAGTATGCCTGGGTACCCCCTGGCCTTAAGCCGGAGCAGGTGACCAAAGGCTGGCCACCCACTCTCCTTCTCTAGTGGGTGCACACAGATGCGTTTGAGCGCAAATTTATTTCTGGAGGAATGCAGGAGTGTGGTCCAACTGTCAGCGTCTCTGTTCTGAGTGATCGCTGGACCAGTTCCCCTGGGTCCTGCTCACCTGTTATCCCATGTCTTTTTTCTTTTTTAAAGGTGTGCGTGCGTGCGTGTGTGTGTGTGTGTAGGTACGTGCGTGCATGCGTGCATCCGGTGTGTATGGGTACCTAAAGAAGCCAGAAAGGGTATCAGATCCCTTGGGAGTGGACTTACGGCGGGTGGGGGGGGGGGGCAGCTGTCATGAGTGTGCTGAGAACTGCGTTCCAGTTCTCTGGGTGAGCGCGAGAGCAGTTTCAACCGCTAATCATCTCTCCAGCCTCATCTCTAGCCTGTCCAGTACTCCAGACTTGATCTCAGCCCCTTATCACATCACCGCAGATGCATCCATTCAGTTATTACTGCGCATTGATTGTATGTCAGACCTGTCTAGGCCCTGAGGGCAGTAAAGAAACCATAAAACAAAGACTGGGGATATGGCTCAAGACTAGAGCATTTGTCCTAGCATGCACACAGCCCTGAGTTCCATCCAGCACTAAAACACACACAGAGGCACATGTATGTGGACTCTTATTTTCCTACATGGGCATACCAAAATCCAAAGATGCTCTTCTCTTACATAAACCTATGCCTTATGCAAAATGGCATACATTTGTATAGAACCTACAAGCATCTCCCCATACACTTTAAATCTTCCTAGATTATCTAACACTTGGTACGCTGTAAATGCTTTAAGTAGTTGTGTTATTTCTGGCCTGGGGTTGTAGCTCTGGTGTGAAGAACTTGCCTAGCATGTGCAAAGCCTTGGACTCCTCCAAAACCAGAAAAAATGATGGTATTCAGGAAAAAATAGCTGGATGTGGTGATACATGCCTGTAATCCCAGCACTAGGGAGGTGGAAGCAGGATTGCCACAAGTTCAAGGCTGTATAAAATACAGATATAGCCAATCAGGGCTATATCTTTATAAGATATATAAGACCCTATCTTTAAAAAAAATAGAAACAATGGCAAGAAAAAATCTGCGTGTAGGTGTTCTGTTCATATGGATCTTTTAAAAATATCTTCGTTTAGTTAAACCCTCAAATATGGAACTCTTAGATGGAAAGGGATGGCTTGCGTCAGGTGCTTGAAGGGCTATGGAATAAAAAAAGAAAATTGAGGAGCAGAGAATGAGGGTGGCCAGGACTATAAATAGACTGTCCAGGCAAACCCTAGCTGAGCCGCCCTGAAGAACAGGAGGCTGTGAGCTTTGCAGAAGTCTGAGGTTGGCACAGGCCAGGCAAAGTGAGCAGGGAGCACAGCGGCAGGATGTGCTTGGCACATCTGTGTGAGAACATGTGAGGAGACCAGTGTGGCAGGAGCAGGCTGCGGGAAAGGTCAGAGGGACCGCAGGTCATGGGGAGAACTCTGTTCTGAATGAGGGGGAAGGCTCCGGAGGGTTGTGAAAAGAAGAAGGACATGATTTGTCCTATTGTGTAACAGTATAGCTGGCTGCTCTAACAGTCTGTAGCACCGAGGGTGGAAACAAGACAGTGAGAGGAAGCTGTCAACAGTGTGGGTGACTGCGGAGAGAGGCTTGTTTTTGGAAATACATGGAGTGCTAGGAATAGCACACTGGGCCTTTGCACATGCTAGGCAACTGCACTACCACCGAGTGTGGGATCCCTCCTAGCCTCATTCTGAATACATTAGCTGTTGTTGTCTTGGGAGAATTTTCTGAGACGGGGCTTTGTAGCCCTTGATTGGTGTAGGACACACTATGTGACCCAGCCCAGGCTAGACTACTTAACAAGGCCCCAGTTACAAGGTCTTTGAGAAAAGAAACTGAGCAAGGCAGACACGGGCAGATCTTTGAGTTCATGGTCAGTCTGGTCTACAGAGCAAGTTCCAGGACTATGCAGAGAAACCCTGTCTAGGAAGGAAGGAAGAAAGGAAGGAAGGAAGGAAGGAAGGAAGGAAGGAAGGAAGGAAGGAAGGAAGGAAGGAAGGAAGGAAGGAAGGAAGGAAAAGAAAGAAATTGAAAGGGCTGGAGAGATGGCTCAGAGGTTAAGAGCGTTGCCTGCTCTTCCAAAGGTCCTGAGTTCAATTCCTGGCAACCACATGGTGGCTCACAACCATCTGTAATGGGGTCTGGTGCCCTCTTCTGGCCTGCAGACATATACACAGACAGAATATTCTATAGATAATAAATATAAATAAATAAAAAGAAAGAAAGAAATTGAAAGCCAGATACAATTTCACAGGCCTTCAGTCCCAGCACTCAGGATGCTGAGGCAGGTAGATCTCTATGAGTTCAAGGCCAACCTGGTCTACAGATCAAGTTCCAGGCTAGTTAGGACTATATAGTGGGACCATGTCTCATTATTTACCTATTTACATATGTGTGTGTGTATCCATACATACAGTAATGGTTGGAGTAAGAGTGAGTAAAAAGTGAAAGATGAGCTTAAAGATGAGTAGATGAGTTGAGTAGTATAAAAAAAGCCAAGGCAAACCAAGCATGGTAGTACATGCCTCTATTCTCAGCACTCAGGAAACAGAGGATAGCTTGATCTAAATAACAAGATCCAAAGCAGCAAGAGCTACATACTGAGACCCCTGCCTCAAATAGGAAAAGGAAGAGAAGGGGAGGGAAGGAAGAGAAAAAGAAAGACAATCAAGAGCATGTTTTTTTGTTTTGGTTTTTTTTGTTTGTTTGTTTGTTTTTTGATTTTTCGAGACAGGGTTTCTCCGTAGCTTTTGGTTCCTGTCCTAGAACTAGCTCTTGTATACCAGGCTGGCCTCGAACTCACAGAGATCCACCTGCCTCTGCCTCCCGAGTGCTGGGATTAAAGGCGTGCACCACCACCGCCCGGCAAGAGCATGTTTGAGTAGCAGTTGGTGGTGCTATTTAGATAGCCAAATTACCTAGGACTTGTGGAAAGGTCACAGGGCTGCATGTGGACACCTTAGCCAGCAAATGATAGTCACAGCCATGAAGACACATGCAGTTTCTAAGAAGGTGCATATAGGCACAGGTAAAAGGTCCAAGTACTAAGCCCATAACCATTCCATATTCAGGGGTCCACTAGTTGAGCAATTTAAAGGATCCGAAGAACAGCCAGTGAGGAAGGAAGGAAACCGGGGCTATGTGCTATTCTGGAGGCCAAAGGAAGAAACTGTTGCCAGGAAGAGAGAGTAATCACCTAGACCCAGAACTACTGATGGTCTGACCAATGAGGACTAAGACTTGAACAATGATTTTTACAAAGCAGACATCCCCAGGGACCTTAACAGTTTTGCAGGTGGTCAGGGCCAGAAGCCGAACTGGAGTGGGCTCGAGATACAATGGGAGCAGAGGAAGTAGATAGCTGGGATGCACACAACTCGCTTGAGAAGTTTTGCTATATAAAGGGAAGAAGGAAGCAGGTTTGCTCTGTGGGTCACTTCAACCGTTCAGGAGCTTTGGGAAAGAGGATGGCATCGGGAGAAGCGCTCTTCAGGTGGTTTTAATTTTCCTATAGAACTAGGGAGCCATGACCACTCTGTCTCCTGATTCACCCTAACTGTAATTGTTTTCTTCTCTCACACTTTCATGTCCTCCCAGGTTTACCAGTTTTTCAGCTGCCTCCCAGAGGATAAGGTCCCCTATGTCAACAGTCCTGGGGAGAAATACAGAATAAAGCAGTTGCTGCACCAGCTGCCCCCACATGACAGCGAGGTGAGGAGTGGAGAAGACAGGATGGACATACCAGGAGTGGGGTACAGCCTGGACAGATTTGGGGCAACTGGAAAGAAATGGGCGGGTTCAGCTAAGAAAAGGTGAGCTGAGCTGAAATGAAAGGCCTCAGAAAGCAGGAGTCAGAAGGGCCATTCCTTGACTAAATGTAGCTGAGCCTTGAGAGACAGGTAAGGAATGGGTATTTCCAGTAGGTGGCACCATATATATGTGTATATGTACATACATACATACATACATACATACATACATACATACATGCCTAGAAGTAAACTCCGTGAGCATGGACGAAGTCTAGTAAACTCCTCCTCTCCCCAGGCACAGTATTGTACGGCCCTGGAAGAGGAGGAGAAGAAAGAGTTGCGAGCCTTCAGCCAGCAGCGAAAGCGGGAGAATCTGGGACGGGGCACCGTTCGAATCTTCCCAGTGACCATTAATGGGGCTATCTGCGAGGAGGTGAGCTACAGAGGACCTCAGCAAGTGGAGGCCCTGAGGCCTACTACTTAACACCCAGTGGGGGTGTCTCTGGAGCCCTCTGATGAATAGAGCTTATCCCTTAGACACCACTGTTGGGTCCAAGTTGTCTCTAAGAAGGCCTTGATATATATTTCTGTGGCTTCCTCTCCTCCATGCAGAAAGCATGGAGGAGGGACTGTCGTTTTGGTCTTCTTGTGATCGGGACTTCTTAATTAAGATCTGACCCACATAGCTGAGCATGGGGGCTCACATCTGTAATCTCGACATTTGGGAAGCTGTGGCAGGATTGTTGTAAATTCAAGGGCAGCCAGGGTACGTAGTAAGACCCCTGTCTCAAAGCAAAGAACTGACTTACAAGTCCATCCCCAGCAACACAAATTAATAACAGCAATAAATAATAAACTGATGTGTAGGGTGGAGCCCGAGTCCTGAGATAGAGCCCTCTACAGTAGGTGGGGTTTGTCTCCAAGGCCATTCCTGGTAGGAGGAAACCTGTCCTTGAAACTATTTGGTGAAGTCCATTGCATTGATTGAGACCTCTGGGTGGAGATTGTGTCTATAACACCTCCTCTGGACCCAGTTTAAGATTTCCCCCAACCCGCCGGGCGGTGGTGGCGCACGCCTTTAATCCCAGCACTCGGGAGGCAGAGGCAGGCGGATCTCTGTGAGTTCCAGACCAGCCTGGTCTACAGAGCTACTTCCAGGACAGGCTCCAAAGCCACAGAGAAACCCTGTCTTGAAAAACCAAAAAATAAAAAAAATAAAAGATTTCCCCCAACCCCTAGAGGACAGCTTGTCTGCCTGTAAGGCCACCCATGATAGCTAAGGTCCTCTCCTTATGGCTTTCCCACGAGCAAAGTCAGTCTCTTATGTGTCCTTCTCCTCCCTGCCAGTGAGAACTATCTCAAATTTATCCCATAGGTGGTGCTAGTTACTGGAAAATCAGGAGTTCAAGGCCAGCCACAGCTGTGTATTAAATTGAGAGCCAACCTGGGCTACATGAGATCTTGTCATTAAAAAAAAATTATGCAAAGGTTCAAGTTGTCACACGTTTGGCTGACCCCATCCGTCTGACTATCTTGGTGACTGTGATGGTGTCTGTTATTTGGCAGTGTGGAAAGCAGATCGGAGGTGGCGACATTGCAGTATTTGCCAGTCGAGCAGGCCTTGGTGCCTGTTGGCACCCTCAGTGCTTCGTGTGCACCACCTGCCAGGAGCTGCTGGTTGATCTCATCTACTTCTATCATGCTGGCAAGGTCTACTGTGGGCGCCACCATGCCGAATGCCTGCGCCCTCGCTGCCAAGCATGTGATGAGGTTCGTGCCTCCATGGGCCAGAGGTGGGAATGGAGGGTGGACGGAGGCAAAAGCCGCTCTTCTAACAGCCCCAGGTGCCCTATGCACCTCTGCAGATCATCTTCTCCCCTGAATGTACGGAGGCCGAGGGCCGGCACTGGCACATGGGTCACTTCTGCTGCTTCGAGTGCGAAGCTTCGTTAGGAGGGCAGCGCTATGTCATGCGTCAGAGCCGCCCCCACTGCTGCGCCTGCTATGAGGCCCGCCACGCGGAGTACTGTGATGGCTGCGGGGAGCACATCGGTGGGTGAACATGATGGGACAGCACAGGGGAGTGTATGAACAGCAAGGCCATGGCCCAGGTCACCGTTCCTATCTCCCTCCTTCTCTTCCCTCCTACCCTCCTGCCCTCCCTCCCTTCTTTTGGTGCTGGAGATGGAACTCAGACATACTCAACAGATTTCTCTGCCACTGAGCTATGTTCCCCCAACCATGCCTTCTAAATCCCACCTACACATCAGTCCCCCACTGCACACCTAAATACACCTGCAGAGAATCCTGAGTGTACTGCTCAGAGCTCCGCTTCATTCTTTGCCACTCTCTACCCTCACCCAACCTGAAGTCCTATGTTCTACAACTGGCTTTCTTGGCAAATCCCTGTCTCGCCCAAGTCCTGCCTCCACCAAGCAGGCCTCTTTTCAGGTCCTGCCTTCCATTTGCCTTCTACCTGAAGCTGCCTGGCACCTGTAATGCCCGCATAGTAGAGCTCAGTGCCCATCTGTGCTCTTTAAATGAGCTTCCTAGGAAAGAAAGAGGAGACGACAGTACCATTGCCAGCCCCTGTCCAAGAGATAAGGAAGATGAGGGCCAAATCTCACATTATCTGCCTTCTCCAGTGAATGGGCCCCTTCCAGGTGTGGGAAGGAAAATCAGGGTACCCTACCTCAAATCCCCCACCTCTTCCTAAGAGCCCGCTTAAGAGGGGTAGCCTACGGGTGCTGTCTCAGTTTTCTCACTCATGTTGGGTCCCACAGGCCTGGACCAGGGTCAGATGGCTTATGAGGGCCAACACTGGCACGCTTCAGATCGTTGCTTCTGCTGTAGCTGGTGCGGTCGAGCCCTGCTGGGACGCCCTTTCCTGCCACGCCGTGGCCTAATCTTCTGTTCACGAGCCTGCAGCCTCGGGGCTGAGACCACCGCTCCCGGGCCCAGCCGCCGCAGCTGGAGCGCCAGCACAGTCACCGCACCGCTCACAGCTTCTGCAGCTTCTTTCCCGGCTGCGGAGGGGACAGCAGAGACGACAAGCAAGGGCACCTGTACCAAGGCCGAGCCTGGTGAGCCCCGATTCTGCCCCGCCTTACCTGGGCTGCCCAGCCTTGCCCTGAAGCATTCTTGCTCCCATATAGTTGGGTCCACCCTCTTTCTCCATGCCTTTTCAGGCCTAATCTCTAGTTCTAACTCTACCTATCTGTTGACTAGCCTGGGTCCGCCCAGCACCTGCCCATAGGACACCTCAACTGGTCCCATCTTGAGCCCAAGTACTTCCCTCACTTCCTCCAAATGGTCACCCTCCATCCTCTGCACCCAGGCTTCCCCCCATTCCATCCCAAACCAAACCTACTCCAGCCTTTGATATGTCCCCTTCTGGCCAATCCACCTATTCGAGGACCACAACCCAAACACCAAACCTTACTACTCATGCTAATTTACTTCCTACCCTTCTCTCCACCTAAAGCCTGCACCAACAGTCAGACTTTGGAGTATCCCATCCCTGACCCCTGTTCCACTTCCCAGTCCGGGTAGCAGATACCAGAAGAAGTCTTCCATCTTTCTTTTTATAGCTGCAAGCCCCAATGAACCCTCCCGCTTTCTGAGAGGGGCCCCGCACCGCCACTCTATGCCTGAGCTGGGACTCCGCAGTGCTCCTGAGCCACCTACTGAAACCCCTGGACATCCTGCCTTGCACCCAGATGATAATGCGTTTGGCCGTCAAAGTACCCCGCGTGTCAGCTTTCGAGACCCTTTGGTGTCTGAGGGAGGGCCCCGACGGACCCTGAGTGCACCTCCAGCCCAACGCCGAAGGCCTCGAAGTCCCCCACCCAGGGCCCCCAGCTGCCGCCACCGCCGACGTAGGCGCCGACGCCGCGGGAGCCACCATCACCACCACCATCCTGGCAGACATGGCCACCATGGATGTAACGTGGGATCGGGTTCGGATTCAGGATCCTGTTCCAGCTCACCCTCTAGCCCCAGTTCAGAGTCCTCTGAAGATGATGGCTTCTTCCTAGGGGAACGTATCCCCCTGCCCCCTCACCTGTGCAGGTCCAGGACCACTCAGGACACTGCAACTGAAACCTTTAACTCCCCAGCCCCGCCACTCGTCCAGGTGTCTCACCCAGTGACGCCTCGCCAGACCCGAGACAAGAACTGCATCGTGGCTTGAAGGCAGACAGCTTAAGGGACTCTACTATCCAGTCAGTATACACCATGAGTCCCCTGAACTAAGTCTTGGCTCGGTTTCCACCCTGTTTGTATTAGTGAAACAATGTAATAGTTGTTTGTTTTAAAAACAACAGGCCTGACTTCTTTGCTCCAATGGCTTCACTGCAGTTTCCCTCTTCCTGATGCTACCATACATTTGAGGAAAAAATTAACTTATTCATTATAGATTTTAACAATCTTTATTATTTATTTAGCCCTTCACAGCTCACCCCACACAGAGAAAAGGTTATTTGTAGTGGGTCACTCATTTTGTGGCTTATGTGGGGGAATGGTTCAGCTTCTTGAACTGCAGAGCAAAGGGGGACCTAGGCATACCCGAAGAGGTGACCACACCCAGGAGGGTTGATTGGCAGGCTGGAAGACAACACTCTCCCAACAAAGGCACTTTTCCAGGGGATATACCTCAGCGGAGAATGCTTGCCTAGTATGCAGTTGGCTCTAGGTTCAATCTCCTGTACCATAAGCACTTCAGTGGGGTCAGAGAATTGGCTGGGAGTGTTGTGGAAACAGGAGGAGGTATTTTTTTTTTTTTTTGAAACAAGGTCTCACTGCGTAGCCCTGGCTGACCTCACTCTCACAGAGATCCATGCATCTCTGCCTCCTGAGTGTTTGGATTAAAGGCATGCGCCACCGGACCGGGCAAGAGGAAGCTTTCGGTGGAGGAGCTATTTGCAGGTAGCAGAAACAGATAGATGAGGGTCACGGGCCATCTGTGGGGTCTGCAAAATGAAGAAAGCACTGGTAGATCCATGTGCCCATTTTTAGCAAGAGCAATGCTGACACATTTATGGTGCCTACAGGCACAAAAGTCCTAAGTATAAATACAGGACAGATTTGGCATTCATACCCTTCACTAGAAGGTCCTTTCCCTTTTGTCTTTTCCCTTTTTCTTCTTTTTTCCCTTTTAAATTTTTGAGACAGGGTCTCACTATGTAGCTCTGGCTGTTCTGGAACTCACTATGTAAACCAGGCTGGCCTGGACCTCACAGAGATCCACTTGCCTCTGCCTCCAGAGTGCTGGGATTAAAGGTATTTGTCACCCAGCCCTCCCCCTCCGATGTCTCCCCTATTCAGCATGCACACACATGCAAGCATGCACATACACACATATATATTCTCTCTCCCTCTCTCTCTCTCTTACCAGTAGGGGCTGCTGTATGTCTTTGCTGCTTGAGAGGGAAGGTGAAGTAGGCATCACAGCCAAAGAGCAATGTAGCGAATATGCCCAGCACCTGAGAAGACGGGAGTGAGGGGACTGGATTAGAGGATGTACCTACTCAATCTCTGCATCCTATATCCACCTCCAGGGATTAGCCCACATAGTACAGTGACTCCAGCCCTACGCTAGGAATCAGGGAAAGGCCCCCAAGAGTCTGAATACTTATTACCCCACCGTCTCCCCAGTTACCTCAGCACAGGACAGCCACCCCCATTGCTTCATATGAAGAAGGCCTGCGTCATACTACATTTGAGACAAAGTTCTAGTAGATGGTAGCCTAACATATTGACAAAGGGGCTGCCATTTTGTGCTTCTCACAAAGGTCTGTGTCAGACAAGGGTCAGTGTTTTATGGCAAATGATCTTAGTAGATAAAAATCACTGCTGGGGCCAGACTTTGCCACAAGTCCTGAGAGCAACTTTGGCCTGGTGTGGCAGAAGCCCCTAGATCCTCAAACGCTTCTTCCTGTGCTTTGGATCTGCTTCTTGGACCCTTACCCCAGCGGCGATTCTTGAGCCTCCCTTTCCATCTACAAGGACAACAATGGAGGTGATCAGGTAGAGGATAGCTGCGATAAGGGATCGTAAAAAGTCCTGTGGAGTGGATGGAGGGAAAAAAAGTCATTTCAGCACCCAGCGGTCTTCAGACCATTCCAACTTCCCAACCCCCAGCCACCCTCTGCAATGCCGGCCCCTTCCTCACAGTCCATGGCCAGTTGATGAATGATATCTTGGAGTGCAGGTCACACATGTAGAAGACAAATAAGACAGCAGCAAAGATCATCTCCACCACCGACAGGGAGGAGTATGCGGATGTAGAAGCGCTGAAGCAAATCAAAATCACCAGGCACAGTACCTGAGAGGGGGCCAGGGGACCTCAGTCAGTCGGGGGTTAAAAGCCACGGTTTAAATTACAAAAGAGGGATCTCAAACTCAATAGTTTATCAGAAAAAAGAAAAAAAAAGGAAATTCACTTCCCAAGACTGGCAAAGTAGCTCTGTGGCCCAGCTTTTGCCTAACGTGTGGGAGGCCCTAGGTTCTGCACACTCAGCAGAGAGAGTTGGGGGTGGGAAGGAAAGAAAAAATTCAGTTTCTCAAAGAAGTACCAGGAGTGAGAAAATGACGGCTAGACACCTCTCGCACGTGCTCTCTGTTCTCCAAGCATCGTCCAAGAGTTTTACATGTCTTATTTCATCACAACCATCAAATGAGCTAGGTTCTATTCTATTTTACACATGAGAAATTTGAGTCATAGAGAGGTTAAGTGGCTTGCCCAGGGTCACCAAGTAAGAAAGGAGCAGAATTATGTGCTTCGGTTCCCCTTTCCCTGAGGGGAGTGGCTCTGCCAGGTGTTTTGTGAGCGCTGGTGGCGCCAGTGTCCATGCCTTTAGGGGAGGGACGTGCGGTTCCCCAGGCAACCCCTTTGGGAAGGGGTGAGACTGACACTAGAAGGGCAGGGCTCCGTTAAAGGCGCCGCACCAATTTTATAAGTGACCCAAAGGCAGTGTCCACTGGGAGAGGGATGGAAAACCAAAGTTCCCTATAACCATCCAAAGAGCTAAGGACCTCCCATCCAGTCCCAAACTGGCAAGGGAGAACTGGCGAAGGGTGGAGCGCCCTACCCTAGGGGACTAGTTCTACCCCACCCCAACAGGCCCCGCCTTTGGGCACGTTGCCAGCCCGCCAGCTAGTGCCCAGGCCGGCCACGCCCTGCCACGAGAGGCTCCCACTCCCCAGGACCCCTTCTCCGCGTCCTCTATGAGTCTACGCCCCCGACACCGAGTCCCCAACATAAGTTATAGACTCTTCGCTTCACCAGCGCACCACCAGCTCTCTACTACGCCCATGCCCCACCGATCCCCTCACCCTGGCTTCGATCCTCCTCCACGAACTCACCCACCTGCACCCCACTGCCAACCAGCCTAGCCACGTGCCTGCCTCAACCCGAGCAGTCCAGTACCGAGCGGTCCTGCCTGCACACCCGGCCTCTGCCCACCCTCCGGCCCCGGAGCACTCACAATCTCAGCAAACAGGAAAAGTCCCTTTTTGGTACGCGAGAAGCTGGTGCAGGCTAACCAGCAGCCAGGGGCTGAGAGGCGCTCAGAGTCCGCCATGGTGTGTGCTGGAGTCGCTGGGACACAGAAGCTGTTTTCTGGCTCACGAGTTCGAAGTCGCTGCACGCCCAGCCGTTTGTCCCGCCGTCTGGCCGGGAAGGGGGCCCCGGGCAAAGGAGGGAATGAATCACCGCGCCTAGCTGAAGCGGGCGGGGCCGGAGGAGGCCGGGCCAGGTGGCTGCCGCCCCGGAAGCCCCCTTTGCCCTGCGGCCAAAGACGTTAGGGTACGGGTCCTGCACATACCCGCATCTTCAAGTTGTCAGGCAGCTCCATGTACCAGGTGCAAGAATACAGAGACCCTTAACTTTAAATTTAAAAAAAAAATTGCAAAAGCGCTACGTTCCACTCCGAACCGAGCGAAACCTGACTTCCTACATTCGATCTTAGCCAAAAAGCCAAGAAGCGAGTAAGTGACTCCGTTTCCTTAGCTCAAAAAAAAAAAAAAAAAAAAAAAGGCCAAGGCCCTGTTTAAACCAAAAATTCCTAAGACCAGGTATGTTTCCTGAATTTGGAGTGCTTTGAATTTTAGAAGGGTTTCCCTTTGCATATATAGCAATGGTTCTCAACCTGTGGGTCACGACCCCTTGGGTCTCAGAATCCTTTCATTGGAGTCGCCTAAGACCATCGGATAACACAGATATTCACATTACGATTCCTAAGACTAGCAAAATTACAGTTAGGAAGTAGCGACGAAAATAATTTTATGGTTGGGGGGGTCACCACAACATGAGGGGTATTAAGGGGTCGCAGCATCAGGAAGGTTGAGAATCACTGATAGATCGTATATCTCCTAACACCCTCGGTTTGATGTGGGTATTAAAACTTAATTACTTCAAGAAACGGTGTAAATGTTCACAATAAGTGAGATGAAGAAAGATTGAAAATTGTTCCTGATTAGGTCAGGTCAGGTCAGGTTCTGTAGTCAAATGGGGTGGAGGGTATGAGCCGGGTTTCCAGAGTGGGAGGCTCTGGTTAGAAAGGACAGTTCAGTGTGAAATAGAGGCCATGGGTGCTGCAAAGTCTGAGTGAGAAGAGGGCCTGCTGATCACCCGGTAAAGAGTAGTGATATCAATAATCTGCTTAGAGCCCAGGGAGCCTTACAGGCTTACTCTGTGCCCTGCAATTCCAGGGAAGTCTTCAGCCTTGTGCTGGCTCTCTGCTTTCTGGTTCTGAGAAGAGAGGCCGAGTCAGCTTCAAGTAAAGAACGGGGAAAGCATACATTTTTGCTGAGAGCTGGACAAGGTAAGGGGATGGTTCTTGGAGTACAATTTTGGGTAAGAAAGTTGACATTTTGCACTGTGTTCCTGAGCAATTAATTTCTCCTGGCCACCTTAGTATCTAACACATGTGCCTGGTTACCTAAAAATCAGGACATGCCCCCACACAATGTGTTCTGGACATTTGTTTTTTGGGTTTTTGTTTTTTGTTGTTTTTGCTTTGTTTTGTTTTCCTAGACAAGGTTTCTCTATAGCTTTTGAGCCTTTCCTGGAACTAGCTCTTGTAGACCAGGCTGGCCTTGAACTCACAGAAATCCCCTGCCTCTGCCTCTGAGTGCTGGGATTAAAGGCGTGCACCACTGTTATACTCATCTCAAGTATAAAGAAACCATTGGAAGGCCCGAATTCAACCTAAGGCCCTGCTTGCTCCCCCAAACATAGGTTCCCTTCCAAATTAAGGGGATCCCTTTACAATTGCCATTGTTGAAGGAGTAATGGAAAGGTTGAAACTTTTTTTCTCAGTGTTGAATGCATGCATTCAAGGGGTGATAAATACCTGAACTTGTAGAACATGGCAAATTTAGCTGCCTCTGGCCTTTCTACTTGCCATTCCCATTACTAGAGTTGCCCTTCCCCCAGCTTTTCATTCTTTTGGCTTCTGGTTTTTCAGGTTCCACTTCAAAGGTTATGTCTTCAGCAGCCCATGCCAGCAGCCCACCACCATCTCCCACAATATAACCCCTCCTTTTCTTTATCTTTCCTTTTGTTTGTTCTTTGAAGCAGTCTCACTGTGAAGCCCAAGATGGCTTAGAACTTTTTCCACTCAGTGGGATCCTCTTGTGCCACTCAGCTGCTCACAAGGAGGAATTACAGGTGTACACAATCTCCAGCCATAACCCCCTTTTTATTAGCACTTCTCTTAGAAGCTATCTTTTTATGTATTTTTTTTTGCATTTTCGAGACAGGATTTCTCTGTGGCTTTTTATTTTAATTTTATGTGCATCGGTGTTTTTCAACAGGAAGCGGGAGGTCACAGGCAGTTCTGAGCTGCCATGTGAGTGCTGGGAATTAAACCTGGGTCCTCTGGAAGAACTGTCAGTGCTCTTAACCACTGAGCCATATCTCCAGCCCTTCTCTGTGGCTTTTTTTTTTAGCCTTTCCTGAAACTAGCTCTTGTAGACCAGGCTGGCCTCGAACTCAGAAAGATCCGCCTGCCTCTGCCTCCCGAGTGCTGGCTCGGCTTTCTTTCATGTATTCTTGTCATTCTTGACTGACATCAGTCTATTTTCGCGGTGCTAACAAAACGATGGAGTTCCCTGGTATCATCATAGAACTCTCTAGAGCAGGTATACAGTTGAGGTTCAGCTGGTATTTGTCAAATATGGGTGAGATTAAGATGAAAGGTTTCCAGACCAAGCTTTGACTAATCTTGCTTTGAGCTCTCCCCTTCAATCTGTTTGCACTCTCTGGGCCTCATGTTCCCCCTTTGTGAAAAGATCTATCAGTGTTGTTGGGTAGGTGTGTAACTAGATGAAAATAAATACTCCATTAAAGCTAGGAGCAGGGATGAAACTAAACTAAGGAAATTGTGGCTGGGGTTACTATATTAGTTCCCTGGGTGTGACTGTTTAGGAATTGTATACTAGAACCTTTATCCTGACTTCTGGGGAGCCATACTCCCTCTGAACTCTGAGTCATAAGTAGCTGGAAATCACCCCCCCACACACACCCCCACAATGTTCACAGCACTACCACTTCCAAGTTCTTTATACCCCAGCTGCCAGCTGTCCCTGTTGGGTTTTGCAGTCTGCCTCACCCCAGCCCCAGTGCTACCTGAGACTCCGGTTCTGGTATTTTGCTCCCCTCCCTGCATCCTCGTTATAGGAACGAAAGTTGCCTGTTTGGACCACAACTTCCCTCTTTGGGGGATGGGACTGGGTGTTCAGGATGTGGTTAACAGCAAAGGTGACTGGACATTTGTAGCATTGGCTAGAGCCTGCTTTGTGGCTACCCGGGGTTGTCTATATAAGCCTTTTGACAGTAGGACTCAACTCCCAGGGTGGAGGAAACTCTAGTCTCTTCCCCAGACCAGGATCACCCGCCCAGTGCAGTTTACCACCTTCTAAGGAAAAGGGGAGGCGTGACCCAAAGACTTCTAACAGCCCTTTTTAGCCTGGTGCACCCCGGGCACTGACTCACACCTTCCCCATTCTGTTCCTAAGTGGGGCCCGGGGACCCCAGCCCGCGCCCCTAGGGTAGCAGTCTGCATGCCAGTTAAAGCTAGTTTTTTCAAGCCGGAAGTAGGAGACCGCAGTCTCTGGGTGGAGGAAGGTGCCAGGTTTCTAGATTTGCTCTCTTGGTGACGGCTGAGGGTCTGAAGGATTCCCCCTGAGCCTCCTGGGGCACTCCCACAACTGGCCCACTTTCTGCATTCCCCACGACACATGCAATAATGTGTGAACTCCAAGCGTGAAATAAATGAATAGGAAGAACTGCGGGGGCTAACAAAGCAAAGCAAACTGGGGAGCAAGCAGAAATAATGATCCATCTGGAGGCTTGAAGGAAGACACAGCTTTCGGGTGGTTTCAAACGGCCTTCATCGAAACCAGATCAACCCACCCCTCCCTTCCAGGGTGGACTGGGAATCCTCACCCCGCCTAGAGCACCTGGCAAGTCAGGACTGGATCCAGATATTTTATTACCTCCCGACTGGGAAGGAACTAGGAGAATCCTAGGCGCGCGGGGGTGGGGGTGGGGGTGTGCGAGCGTTCTGGGCTCCGGGAGGGAGGGCCGTGTCACTGACATCATGAAGGGGTGGGGACCAGTCCCCTGAGCAGTGAGCAATGGGAGGGTACTAGACCAGGTTAAAGCTTAAGGGAAAAGCTAGTGCCTGGCCGTCAGGCATGCTAAAACCAGGTAGAACTTCACTAAGTGAACACAAAGCTGTCTGTTGGCGCTCAGTGCCTCCGCCTTCCAGCTGCCATCTCTTGAGCGAGCTGCGCGCCCCCGCCCCGAACCCCTAGAGCCTGTGAGAGACGGTCCTCACTCGGCACTAGCCAGGGCCCAGGGGTACCAGGGATACGGTCGTCCAAGTCTTCTGTGGGGTGCTCCACTGAGGGAACCACGTGGCCAAAAGCCACTGCCTCTGGACTAGGTTCCAAACTGGGCCGAGTCTTGGACGGGTGATGAATTGGGGAAATGGTGCTGCGAGACTTCGTCATCCTGCTTCCCCTAGGATCTGGGCTGCAATCTGGAGAGAGCAATCCTGAGGGTTAGACAGGGTGGTGCAGTGAGGGAATGGAAATTGGGGCCTTGACTAAGAGTGGCCAGAAAAGCCTCAGAGAAAGTTCTCTTCAAGGCCTAGGAAGTGCCACTCCCTCACAAACCTCCAGCCTTACCCCCTCCAGATATACTTCTTCAGTCCAGGACAGAAATCATTGCTCAAAGGAAGCTTTCCTACGTGAGACTTCTGAATCTTCCCCTCTCACTCCTTCTCCCTTGGTTCCCTACCCTTTCACCTACTGATCAGTGCTTAAGCATTTTTGGGCGGTGGGGAGGGGAGTTCACGTATGGAGGTCAGAAGCCAACTTGAGTGGATCAGGTCTCTCCTCCGGCTATGTGGGTCCCAAGAATCGAACTCATGTCGTCAGACTTGGTGGGGAAAGCACGTTTATCTGGGAGCTGGCTTGCCAGCCCCCTTTCCTCTCTAAAAGGGAGTGTCTGGGAGATGGAATCCACGTGGCTTCTCAGATGGCTAGGCAAACACTGCACCACTGAACCGCATCTCAGACATCAGAGTCCTCCGTCTCTATAGCCTTACTCCATCTTCCTAAGACTTTCCTTCTTAAAAAAAATAAAAGCCTTTACTCCAGACCCTCCTCTCCTAACACCTCAAAAGCATTCTCTCTGAAGTTCCTACCCTGGGGTGATTTGGGGTCTCAGATTTTGTGAATTCCCCCACCCCACCTTGGCACTGGATCTCTAAATCCCCACTGAGACCACCAAACCCTTTCTACGCAGGATTCAGCCTTTCCCCTCTCTGAGCTTCTCCTTCCCCTCTCTGATCCCCGCCTCTCTCCCCTGGGAATATCAGCACCTCACCTCTCTTTTGATGGCCTGCAACCTCCTCAATCCTACTGACGTCCATCTCTTGAGGCCGGCGGAGTACCAGGCAAAGTCGGGGGCCTCCAGTGCGTATCCGCTCCACCACCTGGGCATGAGTTAGGCCCTGTGTTGACTCTCCATTAATATTGAGCACGAGATCACCAACCTGCAAGAACACAATGGCATATGAAGGGCAGACGAAGAACACTTGGTAAGGACAGGGACCATATCTCTGAATGTACTGCTGCTTAGAGCTAACCTGCAAACGACCACATCGCTGTGCTGGCCCATCCTTCAGCAGTCCATGCACGGCCAGTGGAGCATCCCCAGATACACCTCGTCCCCCTTTTAAAGTGAAACCAAAGCCTGCAGGGCCTCGGAGCAGCTCCACGGAAAATCGACCAGTGGCTTGTGGTAATTTCAAAGCATAGCTTGCTTTATTCTGGGTTACTGGAGGTTGCTCCATACATGTCACCAGAGTCTCAGACCTTCGATGCTGGAATAAGGGCAAGAGTATACATGAATTAGCAGGGTGAATATCTTTGTTAGGGTTATTATTGCTATGATGAAACACCATGACCAAAGCAAGCTGGGGAGGAAAGGGTTTATTAGGCTTACACTTCCACATTACAGCTCATCATCAAAAGAAGTCAGGACAGGAACTCAAACAGGGAAGGAACCTGGAGGCCAGCGCTGATGCAGAGGCCATTGGGGAATGTTGCTTACTGGTTTGCTTCCTGTGGGCTTGCTCAACTTGCTTTCTTATAGGACCCAGGACCGACAGCCCAGGGATGCCACCACCTATGATGGGCTGGGCCCTCCCCTATTAATCACTAATTAAGAAAATGCCTTACAGCCAGATCTTATGGAGGCTTTTTCCTCAAATGAAGTTCCCTCCTTTCAGATAACTCTAGTTTGTGCCAAGTTGACATAAGACTAGTCAGCACAGTGTAAAAAGTGAATGCCTATAATCCTAGCACTAGAGAGTCTGAGGCCGAGGGATCACCTTGAATTTGAGGACAGCCTAGTCTACCTATCAAGCTCCAAGCCATCCTGAACTACAGAGGATGCCCTGTCTGAAGGCCAGCCAAAGCAAAGGGTTAGCACTGAACATAGCATTGAGGAGGAGTAGTACCTGGGATCGACGTCCCACAAGAGTGGCATGAGGCAAACGGCTGTCAGTGACTTCTATATCTGCAGAATCCAGGCTGCTAACAGCTGAGATACAAAAGCGACAAAGAGGGATATCAAAAGATGTTGACATGGAAACAACCTAGGACCCCTAGGTTAACTTTATATAAAATTATTTTTACTAGGGACTGGAAAAATGGTTCAATGGTTAAGAGCACTGGTTGTCCTTTCAGAGAACCCAGATTCAATTTGCAGAACTCACGAGGTGGCTCACAACCGCCTGCTGACTCCAGTTTAAGAGGGTCTAATGCCCTCTTCTGGCCTCCATAGGCACCAGGCATGCATTTGGTACACAGACATACATGCAGGCAAAATACTTGCACACATAAAATTAAAACATTAAAAATTGTTTTTACTTTATTTTGTGTGTATGGGTGCTTTGCTTGCATGTATGTTTGTGCACCGCATGTGTACCTGGTATCAAATCCTCTGGAACTGGAATTACATCATAAGCCACCATGTGTGTGTGATGGGAATAAAACCTGGTTCATCTGTAAGAGCAACCAGTACCCTTTTTTTTCCCTCTATATAACAGTCCTGGCTGTCCTGGAACTTGCTTTGTAGACCAGGCTAGCCTCAAACTCACATAAATCTGCCTGCCTTGGCCTCCCAAGGGCTGGGATTAAAGGTGTGCACCACCTGTCTTAAAAAGTAATCCTGTGCCATCCATTTGAATACTCCATACCTTCTTCCCAGATGTTAATAACACATGGGCTACAAGCATTAAATAGCACCCTAAGTGGCTGGGGTGGTAACAGGACTTCCTAACATGTGGCACAATCCTGAGTTTGGCCCTAGCACCTAAAGAGTTAAATAGATAAACTATTTTAAAAAACAACCTACTCAGGCCTTTGGGAAGGTTGCCATTCCAGGATTAGGTTCCCAAAAATCTAGACAACCTCTAATTAGCCTACAAAATTTATTTCAATTCTCACATTTTTTCTTTTTGTTTCTTTTTTTTTTTTTTTTCGAGACAAGGTAGCTTTGGTGCTTGTCCTGGAACTAGCTCTTGTAGACCAGGTTGGCCTCAAACTCACAGAGATCCGCCTACCTCTGCCTGGGATTAAAGGCGTGCGCCACCACCGCAGGGCTCAATTCTCACATTTCAAGATCTGCCTGCAGCAGACTACAATGCCAGCATTCTAGAAGCAGAGGGAGAGGCAGGAGTGTCGGATTGGAGGCCGATGTGGCCCCTAGCATGAGACCTTGTCTCATGAAACAAAACAGGGACTGGAGAGATGGTTCAGCAGTTAAGAGTGCCCACTACTCCTGCAGAAGACCAGAGTTCAATTCCCAGCACACACATAGCAGCTCACACCTGCCTGTAACTGCAGCTCCAGGTAGATCTGATACAG
Source organism: Microtus oregoni (assembly GCF_018167655.1). Classification (NCBI taxonomy): domain Eukaryota; kingdom Metazoa; phylum Chordata; class Mammalia; order Rodentia; family Cricetidae; genus Microtus; species Microtus oregoni. The sequence continues at coordinate 116,879 of NW_024544751.1, read as the reverse complement.
TCACATGTATATACCTGCACACACACAATTAAACATAAATAAACCAGGAATGGTGGTGCACGCCTTTAATCCCAACACTCAGGAGACAGAGGCCAGCAAATCTCTGAGCTCTAGGCCAGCCTGGTCTATGTAGTGAATTCTGGGACAGCCAGGGCTACATAGAGAGATGCTGTCTATAAAATAAAATGAAATAAAACTTAAATCATTAAACACACACAAGAAACCAAGCAAACAAAAATCTCCCTCTAATATGTCCAGCGCTTCCTTCCACTGATTTCTGGAATTTAGGCTCACCCCTTTGTAGAACTCACCTCCTCTCCCTAAGTGCCACCTCCTTGGAAATGACATTTTGGACAATTTCACACATGTATAAAATGTATTAAAATCACCCTTATGTCCATTATGCACTCTTAACCCTCTCCCACTCCTGCTAACTCCCTTCTTCCCAATCGCCCCCTCCCCCACCCCGGTTTTTGTTTGTGTTGGAGGTAGCTAAAAAGATTGAGAATGCCAAGTCGAAGTCTCGCTGACCTTAATAATTACCCAGCCCAGAACTTTCCACAAATGTTCTGAAACTCATCTATCGCAATAACCCCGAAGGAATACACTCCAGTTCCACGAGGTTTCATTCCCTCCTAACCCCTCCCTGAGGAATCACACTCTTTGACAGTTCTCGGCCTTCCGGCAGGAAAGCCAACCCCTTCGGCCCCGCCCTACGGAGTCCTTGCACCTACCCTCCTTGTGGCGCAGGCGCAATGTGGTACCCGCCTTTCGTACCAACGCTGACAAGTCCGCTGCAGCTCTGGCCGCCAGGGGGCGCGCGTCCAGACGCTCCAGGAGCTGCCGAGCACGGGGGCCCCCGGACCCAGGTAGGCCACCTCCTGACCGGAGAAGTAGACAAATCGTCATGGTCCCAGAGCCGTGGAGCCTCGACCTGAGTAATTCCTAAGTCCAAAGACCTAGAAATGTCCCTCCAGATATATGGAAATCCCCATCCACTCCTGTAGTTCCAGAGATCGCCGCCAGTCCCCTCCTCTCCTATGACCCCTGACTGCTACAACTGTATACACTGCCGGCTGTCTTGCCCCATAAAGTCCCTGGAGATAACCATTTGATAGCGATAGACCTGGATACCTTGGAGCAATCAACACATTTCTTTGGAGCTCACCATACTGTCCCTTAGTAACACTAGATACCAAACTTCTCTGGCCGTGACTCTGGGGACCCTGATTCTCCCACATAAGCCCCTCCCTGAGAGCAACTCTGAACTCCCCAATTTCACCTCCAGTATACTAGGCAATCCCTCCTACACCCAGGAGTTCCCCTAAAACAGTGTCCTACACCCAGTGTCCCCTCAGGGCGCAAGCATCTCCAGATTGCCCCTCCACAGATCCCCAGCCCACCCTCCTAATCCCCTACAGACTGCCTGCCCTGGCTCAGCAGGTGCCTCCAGGTTCATGTTGCCAGACTCCTGAACTAGGTCTCTGCAGTCTGATGTGTCCCTCCACCATACACGCACACCCCTGAGTCTGTAGGGTAGGAGACCTGAAACACAGTTCCCATCGCTGGGCCCCTTTTTGCTGCCAGGACAGCCTGGGCAGCAAGGCTGATTTTTACCACTTGTGGGGTGAAATGGTTAGGAGCCGACAGGCAAGGAGAGGGTGGCCGGGACGGCTCCTTCCCTTTCTCTCTACTCCGCCCACGCCAGTACCTCCTCTGCTCCCTCTAGGGTCTGCGGTGTTTCCAGCGCGGGAGTCCATGGCCTGTGGTGCGCCTGCTGGACTCGGGGCAGCCGGGTGATTAGTTTTTAGCACAGGGGCGAGCTCAGTTGGCTCCTAGCCCAGGCCTGGACGTCGCTGTTGTCTGGCCAGTCCCAGGCCTGGCGCCCGGACTGCGAGGTGACCTACCTGGCCGCAGGCAAGGAGGCCTGGTTGAGGGAGCCTGTAAAGTCAGAGTTTAGCCTTTCTCTGCCCCAGGCGCTGCTGCTTTTCTTAACTGGAGACTGGGTAAAACTGAAAAGCCTGAGTGTACCAATTGTTAAACAAGATATGCAGGAAATGGAACTTAAATAAACTGTTGGTATAAAAAGTATAAAAAGGTACACTAACTTTAGAAAACAGTGTGTAAACATTTTCAAAATTAACAATAAACCATCAGAAAGAAAACTAATTAAACATACACATACGAGCCATGTATTCCATTCCGGAGTACTTATCTAAAGGGATACACACTTTCCATAAAGACGTGAGGATGAGTATTTAAGAAACCTTTATTTCGATGATTGGGAGAAAGGAAGGTTGGATAGAGGAGCAGGGAATCACATAACTTAATTAAGGGAGCCATCTTAGGGTTGTTAAGAGACTTGAACCTAGAGGGGCTCCCAGGTGCCTAGGGCGATGTCCCCAGTTAGTTCCTTGGGCAGCTGAGGATAGGGAACCTGAAATGACCCTATCCTATAGCCATACTGATGAATATCTTGCATATCACCATAGAACCTTCATCTGGCGATGGATGGAGATAGAGACAGAGACCCACACTGGAGCATCGGACTGAGTTCCCAAGGTCCCAACGAAGAGCAGAAGGAGGGAGAACCATGAGCAAGGAAGTCAGGACCACAAGGGGTGCACCCACCCACTGAGACAGTGGGGCTGATCTATTGGGAGCTCACCAAGGCCAGCTGGACTGTGACTGAAAAAGCATGGGATAAAACCGGACTCTTTGAACATGGCGGACAATGAGGGCTGATGAGAAGCCAAAGACAATGGCACTGGGTTTTGATCCTACGTAATGTTCTGGCTTGTGGGAGCCTAGCCAGTATGGATGTTCACCTTCCTAGACCTGGATGAAGGGGGGAGGACCTTGGACTTTCCACAGGGCAGGGAACTCTGACTGCTCTTCGGACTGGAGAGGGAGGGGGAGAGGAGTGGGGGGAGGAGGAGAAGAGTGGGAGGTGGGGGAGGGAAATGGGAGGCTGGGAGGAGGCGGGAATTTCTTTTTTTTCTTTCAATAAAAAAAAAAGAAACCTTTGTTTCTTGTCACCTTCTCCTCGGGCAACCATAACAAAATTTTGCAGAGTGGGTGACTGAAACAACACTTTATTTCCTCTTATTCTGGAAACTGGAAAATGAAATATCAGGGATCTGACCAATTTGATCCTGGATGTATGGCTTGTTATTTTCTTCGTTTGAAAGTAACTGCTTGCCAGGAAGCAATGGTGCACACCTTTAATCTCAGCACTCAGGAGGCAAAGGCAGGCAGCTCTCTGAGTTCGAGGCCAGCCTGGTCTACAAATCAAGTTCTAGGACAGCCAGCGCTATACATAAAGAAACCCATCTCGAAAACAAAACAAAAAAATAACAAAAAAAAATGTCATAGGGATGTAGCGAAACATGCCCTTAAGCCCAGCACTAGGGGAGCAGAAGCAGGCAGATCTCTGTGAGTTCAAGGCCAGCCTGGTGTACTAAGGAGCTCCTGGCCAGCCAAAAGTACATGGTGAGACCCTGTCTCAAACAACAACAAAGATTTAATTTTTGCCGGTTGTGGTGGCACATGCCAGATTTGCTGAAGGAGGCAGAGGCAGGAGGATCATGAGTTTGAGGCCATCCTGAGCTACACATTTATTAAAAGAAAAAAAAAAGAAAGATTTAATTATCAGGTGGGATGTTGTAGTCCTGAATCACATGTATTTGGGAAGCAAAAGCAGGAGCATCAGGAGTCCAAGGTTATTTGTCTACACAGCTTGTTGGCAGAGAGTCAGGGATATAGAAGACTTTATCAAAAGATGTGGTTGAAGCTAGGGGATGGAGCAGAGAGCAGAGTGCTTGTCTAGCGTAAATATTGCACTGAATACTGCCATCCCCAGTTCTCTCTCTCTCTCTCTCTCTCTCTCTCTCTCTCTCTCTCTCTCTCACACACACACACACACACACACACACACACAGAAATAGATAGATAGATAGATAGATAGATAGATAGATAGATAGATAGATAGATAGATAACAGTGGAAAGCAACTCAACTCAGCAACATAAAAGAATTAATAATCTGAACTCAAATGATTATGGTATGAACTGGAGGTATAACTCAGTAGTAGGGTACATGCTTAGCTTGAGGTCCCGGGTTAAGAAATTCACCAAAATAACTATAGTATGCAAAAAGACACAAACATATAAAGAGTACGTGGTATATGACCCCAGTTATATAAAAGTCTAGTAAAAGGCAAACTGATGTACAGTGACAAAAAGTGGGCCAGAGACTGCCAAGAGAAGGGACCAGGGTCAGGAAGGAGGCATTAGAGAGGTAAGAGATGACTGTGTTTGGTATTATGATCACAATAATAGATTCATGGTTATTAGCATACTGTATTCAAAACCTATCAAGCCTATGAAACCAGACATGGTGGTAGTGGTGATTGCCTATAATCTATAGCACTTGGGAGGCTGAAGCAGGAAAATCATGAGTTCAAGACCAGCCTGTGTTACATAGAGAGAGACTCTGTTTCAGAAAAAATAGTGTTTAGGACTAGAAAGATGGTTCAGTAGTTAAGAGTACTTGTTGCTCTTCCAGAGGACCAGGTTCAATCCCCAGCACCCACATGGTGGCTTACAACTGTTTAACTCCAGTTCCAGGGGATTCAGCACCCCATCTGGCCTCTCCAGCATCAGGTACGCATGTGGTACACATACATACTACAAGCAAAATACCCATACACATAACAATTATTAATTTTTTATGATTTATTTATTCTATGTGCATTTGTATTCTGACTGTCTATATGTCTGTGTGCAGGTATCAGATCCCCTGGAACTGGAGTTACAGGCAGTTATGAGCTGCCATGTAGATGCTAGAAATTCAACCCGGGTCCTCTGAAAGAGTAGTTAGTGCTCTTAACCACTGAGCCATCTCCCCGGCTCCCTCAATTTTTAACTTTTAAATTAAAAAATAAATGGGGCCAGGCATGGTGGCGCACACCTTTAATATCAGCACTCAGGAGGCAGAAGCAGGTGAACCTCCATCTGGGGCCAGTCTGGTGTACAAAGGGGATTTCAGGACAACCAGGGCCTAAAAAACAAAGAAATGGTGAGAAGATGGTTCAGTGTGTAAAGACATTTGCTGTCACCAAGCGTGATGACCTGGTTTCAGTCCCCAGGCCCCACATGGTAGAAGGAGAGAATGAGAAGGTCTCTTGCAGATTAGACTCTGCCCTCTGTCTGTGTGCCCTAGCATGGTCATGCCCTTCCCTCAAATACTTTTTAAGTTTTCATTAAAAAAAAGAAGTAAAGTGAAACACCTTGCAGGGGGGCAGTGAAATGACCAAAAGGACAAGTCTCTGGGACCCAGGTCAATGTGGAAGGAGAGAAGCGCCACATGTATGCCACGCAGGCAACTTAAAGCTGGATTTTCTTGGCAGGTTTACCACATACGTCACCATCCCCACCTTCCACACATACGTCACCATCCCCACCTTCCACACATACATCACCATCCCCACCTTCCACACATACGTCACCATCCCCACCTTCCACACATACGTCACCATCCCCACCTTCCACACATACGTCACCATCCCCACCTTCCAAAGGCTACGCTGACACTCAAGATGTTGCAGTGGCTGGGGTTCTACTGTCTGTACCCTACTGAACCCTGTAGCATGAAATTTTTCTATTCACCCCACTAATGACAAACCAAAGAAACTATTCCACCAAACCTAGTTTAGGGAAATGAGTTTAATCGGGATTCCTTTCAAGTTGAAATTAATGTAATGTGCGTGGGTGTCTTGTTTGCATGTTCACCTGTGCCCTACGTACATGCCTAGTGCTTACAGAGGCCAGCAAAGGGGGCTGGCTCCTCAGGAACTGGAGTTGCAGCTGATTGGGAGCCTCCATGTGGGCGATGGGACTTGAACCCCGGTCTTCTGAAAAAGCAGCAAGTGCTCTTAACCACCACTGAGTTGTCTTCAATTCCTGACAAGGATTCCTTACAGGAGCGTGGGGAAAAAAGAGTTAGCTTAGTGGTTAAGAGCACTTGCTGCTCTTGCAGGGAACCTGAATTCAGTTCTCATCATCCGTGTCAGGCAGCTCACGACATCTGTAACTCCAACTCCAGGGACCTGGTACATACGCATGTGCATGTACCTATACGTAGACACATACATAGCCATGCAAATAATTAAAAATAAAATAAAATCTTAAAGAATTGGGATTTTGCCGGGCGGTGGTGGCGCACGCCTTTAATCCTAGCACTTGGGAGGCAGAGGCAGGCAGATCTCTGTGAGTTCGAGACCAGCCTGGTCTACAAGAGCTAGTTCCAGGACAGGCTCCAAAACCACAGAGAAACCCTGTCTCGAAAAACCCAAAAACAAAAAGAATTGGGATTTTAAAAAAATAAAATAAAAAATAAAAAAAAAGAATTGGGATTTTTAAGGAATCATCAAGGTGGTTCTTAATAAAGGCAATTGCCCCCAAGGCACAGGACCTGAGTTGTGTTCCTGTGACCTACATGATGTAAGGAAAGAATCGATTCCTTTCCATTGTCCTCTAACCTCCACACACATATAAACTCGAATGAAATGGAGTAAAAAAAAAAATTAACCCATCTCTCTACTAACAGTTGTACAATTTTAAATTCACAGAGGGGGCACGTGTATACAAGACACAGCAAGCGTAAGTTCAGAAGAAAACTGTGAGAATCGGCTTTTTCCCACCAAACTTAGGTTGTCAGGCTGATCACCCAAAGCCATTATCTGCTGAGGCTGCTCACTAGTCCAGCCGTTGCTATTCCTTGGGAGAGCATGGTCTCACAGGCCCCTCTCTCTAGCAACTAGAAACCATAAATCCTAGAGAACTGGCATGGCCTCATAAACCCTCTTCAGCAGTAATTGTTTTTTGGTTTGGTTTTTTTTTTGTTTGTTTTTTGTTTTTCGAGACAGGGTTTCTCTGTGGTTTTGGAGCCTGTCCTGGAACTAGCTCTTGTAGACCAGGCTGGTCTCGAACTCACAGAGATCCGCCTGCCTCTGCCTCCCGAGTGCTGGGATTAAAGGCGTGCGCCACCATCACCCGGCTTCAGCAGTAATTGTTAAAGTCAACTGGTTCATAGTTTATCAGGGCAACGAGACTGCCGAGATGGCTTAGATGGTAAAGGTAATTTCTGCCGAGGCTAAGGTTTGACTTCTGGGACCCACATAATGGAAGGAGAAAAGCAGCTTCCTAGGGTATCTTCTGAAGTCCACGCAGTCCAGTGGCACGTGTGTGCAAAACAATAAATGTAATAAGGTTTGTTTTTTTTTTTTTTTTTTTTTTGAGACAGGGTTTCTCTGTGTGGCCCTGGCTGTCCTGGAACTAGCTCTGTAGACCAGGCTGGCCTCGAACTCAGAGATCTGGTAAAGGTAGGCGCCACCACCGTCTAACTTTGAAATAAGTTTTTAAAGAGGGCGACAGGCTTGTCATACCCAAGGACAGGGTTCCACAGCAACCTCCTCCCTTGCTGATAGATTCAAGTGATACAATCTTCACTCCTTGGTCATTCCTTGACCTTGTCTCCTGAATCTCAGGGTTTTTGGCATCATCTTGCCCAGGAAGTCCTCATCTAGCATCCTGGGCCCCTTGTGTAGTAATTCATCTCTGAGGATGGCCTTGGAACTGCCCGTTCCTTCTCAAGTACCCGTGCCTGAACATCTCCTAGTCTGGACGTAGTTCTCCATTCCCAAACCCTTGAACCGCGCATCTAATTGGCATGCCCCTACGGTGCTCACCACTCCCTTCACTGCCCAGCCCTTGGACAATTCCCTAACCTGCAAGGCTCTCACATCCTTGGAGCTAAAAGGATTCAAGCCTCCGTTCCTTCAATTACAAGCACCCTGCTACCCATCCACACTTCTTAATGCTCAAGCCCCCTGGCGGGAAGCTCTGTACATCATCTAGAGGTGAACATCAAAGCCAAAGCTGAGCATAGGGACTGGAGAGAGGGCTCAGAGGTTAAGAGCACTTGCTGCTCTTGCAGAGGACACATATTGGCCTGTAACTCCAGTTCCAAAGGATCTGACACTCTCTTCTGGACTCTGCAAACACAAACAAGTGACATATATACATAAATAAAAGTAAAGATTTTTTTACAATATAGGCAAAGCCAGGTATAGTGGCATGCACCTGTAATCCCGGCATGCACCTGTAATCCCAGCATACAGGAGGCTGTCAGAGGATTGCTGCCAGCTCAAGGCAAGCCTGAGCTACAGAGGAAAGCCTTGTAAAAGAAAAAGAAAAAAAATAAAAATACCGAGAAGAGTAGCAGTTCCAATGTGTGTTCCTTCACACAAGGTCAGGCCAAAAATGCAGGGCAGGGGATTACAAGAGTGAAAGCAGGGACTGTCCAAGCCCTTGTCACCTGTCAACACCTGGACTCTGACAGCTCAACCAGAGAGGTTGTTTGGCCAGCTAGTATACATGGTAGGCAGGTAGGCACAATGTGTTCATGCCACATAATAAAATAGTCACCGACCTGTGGGTATAAGCTTATGGTGACCGGCATGGTCCGTTGGCACTGGTGCCCTGAGCAGGTCTATAAGCCTCTGAGATTCCCAGTATCTTCTGTAAAGTGCTGGCCCCTGAGTGCTGGCTTACTGCGGTTCCGTTATTCCTTCTCCAACAGTCTCGCTGTGCCCAAGTACACCTTCCAAGTTCCCAAATATGTGTTTGACAAAATAAGAGGGGACCTCGTTCCTCCACTGGTGTTGTCTCATCCCACTTCTATGTTCTTAGAGCTTCCAGGTCAACCCCATCACTTTATTCTTCAGGGGACCTGCCCTACTTCCTTCTTTCTATATTTTTATAATTCATTTATAATTATTTTATGTCCATTGGTGTTTTGCCTGCAGGTATGTCCATGTGAGGAGACCAGATCCCGTAGGGTGGAGTTCCAGACAGTTGTGAGCTGCCTTGTGGGTGCTGGGCATAGAACCCAGGTCCTTTGGAAGAGCAGCCAGTGCTCTTAATCTCCATCCCCCTACTTACTTTTTAATCCTCTAGCCCCACGATGTTCAGGACCCCCAAACATCCTGTGGCCTCTAAAACTCCAAGGGTACTCCTCACCCCAACTCTACCATATTATTCCAATTCCTGAGTAGAGACCATGTTAAGCAAACTTTTACTGAGTGCCTACTATATGCAAAAATCTGATGGAATGTTGCAGAATGTCCTGATAAAATGTGGCCTCCAATTTTGCATGCCAATTTTTGGTTCTCAAAGATCAGAAAGTGCTCTGACTTCTCTGTATCTCAGTTTTTTCCTCCTGTGCCTGGAATAACAGCATCTCAAGAGGGGAAAGAGGAGTCTGATCAAGGCTTCTCAGTTAGTGGGGGTTAGCACCTGAGGCCAAATGAGTCCCAGTGTTCTTACTGGCTCCCACACAGGTCTCCTTGTTGGCAGCCAAGTAGGACGTGGGACATCCCAGCCTCAGTGTCTAGACCTGAGCAGGTTACCAGATAACTACATCTTTTCTCAAAACATGTCACGGGTGACCATATGTCCACTGGGGAGACTACTGTCACATATTCCCATGTATCCCCATGCAGGAGGTGCCAGTGCCTACCTACAATGAGCAGAGGAGGTAACTGTGTGGACCTATTGGACCCTGGAGTCCAATTACCAAGGAGGAGTAGCCCCAAGAAAACACTCTCACACCGCAGTTGATGTAAAAGCAAGAGGATTTAATTAATTCTGTCATGACAGGGTCTTTCAGCATTCAAAAAGCCAGAAAGACCCCGAATAGCTGGCAAGGCTACTTTTAAAGTAAAAAGCCACAGAAACAAGGAGGGAGTTTGGGGGTTGTTTTTCCAACTATTAGGATTGACTGGTTCAAAGCAATGATTGTTCTAAGCCACGGTGTGGTTGCTAGATCAGGTGGGGTAAGGGGGAAACATCTGTGAGTCATCCTAACCGTATCTGAGGAACTGAGTCAATATCCCCTGACCAAGGCCGAGGAACTGAGTTGACATCTAAGGGTTATCTTGCCCCAATTTCAATAACTGAGTTCTATCTGGAGAATATCCACAAGGACACAGAGAGATGGAAAATCCCCAACATTCCAGTACGTGCATGTGAAGTTGTTAGGTCCTTGGTTCCCAGGGGAGGGGAGAGCACCACTGCTGAGAGTTCTCAGAAATGGCCTCAGAGTTGTCAGAAATGGCTTCAGAGTTATCCTAGAGTTTTACAGACCAGGGAAAGAAGAGGGTCTGTCCCCTACCACCCTTGCCCTGACTGACCTGTGTGCTATCACCTTTTCTGTTCTACAGGTGGCAATAGAATTCTGTTGGCCAAGCAGCAAAGGCAAGGGCAGGTGTCTAGCCCCAGTTGCTGAGCTCCAGGCCTCTTAACCACACCAGAACCCACACCCAAGCAGAAGAATGTTGCACAAAACAAGACAAAGAGGATAGGGAAGAAGCTCTAGTCCCCTGGAAGATAGATGTTCAGAGAGAGAGACCTGCCCCAGGTCACTTTGGATATCAGGACATGAAGGGTCTGTAGTGAATTGGTGGAAGAATTGAAGGCTTCTATACTCCTGTGGATGGGGAAATTTGGAAGTACTTGTGTTTTGTGGGGGAATTGAGGCCTCTTAGGGAACTGATGGAGGAAGGTCATTGGCTAATAAAGGCACTGCCCTGGCCCGTTTAATTGGTTAGAGGATAGGTGGGAGGAGAAAACAGGACAGAACGCTGGGAGGAAGAGGAAGTGAGGTCAGAGACTACACAGCTCTGCTCTCTCGGAGCAGACGCCTCAGAGAGAGACACCATGCCCCGCTCCCGGCATGAAACTCCGACCCAGGATGGACTAGGCTAGAATCTTCCCGGTAAGACCGGTTCTCACAGATTATTAGAGATGGGTTGATCGGGATGTGAGAATTAGCCTGTAAGTGCTAGAAGCTAAAGGGCCAAGTAGTGCTTAAAAGAATACAGTGTCTGTGTAATTATTTTGGGGCATAAGCTAGCCATGTGGGCGGCCGGGTGTGGGGGACGCAGCCCTGCCGCCCCTTATTACTACATTTGGCGCCCAGACGTGTGAACAACTAAACCCACTTAAAAACCCTGAGAAGGCTTAAAAATAAGGGAAAGAGAGTTTAACACAGATTTTTGCTGTTTGTTGGTGGCATGCTGTAGAGAGATTTCCTGATTCAGCAACAGTAGCAGAAAAAAGGCTGTGTCATTTTAAAGCGCGACTTCCTGGGGCTGTGCCGCCATTGTGATCTCTGTCTGGCTCCTGCTGGAGACAGAGCTTTTGAATAGAGCATTTGGAGTAAAGTGCTACGATTTGTTTGATGGCAACTAGACTCGCTGTGTTCTCGGGTCTACTCTGCTTGCCAGAGGCAAGCAAGCACCTCATCTAAGAGAGGCTTCCCGACTCAGCTTTAGCTGCAAAGTCTGCAGCTCATTAAGAGGTCCTGCCACGAAACACTTAAATGGTGTTGATGAAAAGCTGAACGCATGCTTTTCGGTTTTCAGCCTTAGCAGGAAAAAAGCTGCACCGTTTAAAAATGCCGGCTTTCTGGGCCATCCTGCCAGGGCAAACTCTGACTGTTTGAGGCAGGAGGGCCGGCTACCGAGAGAGAGGACTTGAGTGTTGTCTGTTGTAGCTCACTTGCTGGCAGGGACCTTGAAATGCCATACAGTTGTTGCAGTAAACATGGCTACAGCCTGTATATCCGCCATGAGGCTGGAAAGCTAAGGAATGGACTGGATCTAGCTGGCAAAGCCACGCCTTTAGTCCTACTGATATTGCTTGGTAAATTAAAGACTCATGTGGTCAGAAAAAGAGAGATATACAGGAAAGAGAGATTCAGAGACAAAGAAAATTTTTAAATGGTTTAAAGTGTGTTAAAAATATATGCAGACTAAAAGTTGAAGTTCTTAAAGTAAAAAACAAAAAAAGGAAGAGAGTTGTTGTGTGTGTGGTAACACACGCCTTTAATCCCAGTGCCTAGAAGGCAGAGACAAACATATCTCTGTGAGTTCAAGGTGTAGCAGTGTACACCTTTAATCCCGAATGCCTGGGAGGCAGAGACAGGCAGATCTCTGAGAGTTCAAAGACAGCCTGGTCTACAGAGTTACTTCAGATCAAAGATACAGAGAACCTGTCTCAAAAAGCAAAGAGTTAAAAGTAAAAATAAACAAAATAGAGGTTAAAACACAGCTGCACAAAGATGGAAAATACACAGAGAATTTTGATACTGTATGCTATTATGCTCTCTTTGAATTATTTGAATGCTGAGGAAAGAGCAAAAGCTACTAAAAGATATTTATTTATAAATGCTGCTGAGCTAATCCAACATAGATATTTTGATGCCTTGAATTTGAAATTTGGACCTAAGGACATGATGCTTTGGAAAGGAGTTTCTTATTTTGTTTTCACAGAGGATGAGACGCTGTTCATTTCTTCTATTCTGATTTGGTATGATGGACCACGCCCTCCTGAAGGGTTGGTGTGAACGCCTTCAAAAAATTGCTTCGCTCAACTGCCAACTGAGATGAAGCTAACACACAGGTTATACCGTGAAAGACCTAATTAACGATGCTCCCATTCAGCAGGAAGCAGTTTGGAGAGAAAAAACTGCGCCCATGTTCCCAAATATGGTTTATAAACGTTCTTTTACATTTAAAGGGGAATATGATATAGCACCAATGTACTTCAAGAGGAAGATGGGCATCGAAGAGGCACCTTATGGAGTTTGATAGCCATTTGGGCAAGAAACTGCTCTTGCCTGGACTATTGCATAAACTGGACACAGAGAACCCGCAGAGAGAGGACTACTGAACTTGCCTAAGGTGAGATGACCTTTCGGGGTTCCTGATTCATTTTGAAAGAGTCTGCAAGACATTCTGCAGGACACAACAGATAGTGACTGAACTGACTTTGAATTTTCCTGCTTTATGGAAATGTCTGCTGGATACCATGGGCCTGAAGGCTGAAGATGGATGCCCCAACGATACAGACTTTGGGTGACTGTCCAGGCAGCGAGATGTCTCTGTCATTTCTAGAGTTTTAAAAGTTGCTTTTTTCTTGTTTGCTTAGGTAGTAGTGTATCTTTCTGGAGTCTTCAATGGAGTTAAGAATAGTTAGTTATAGTTATAGTTTTCCTTAGTTATGATAAAGATTATTGTAACTTTTACTTGATAACTGTTTTGTTATATGTAATTTTGCTATGTTAAAGCCTTTTTTTGTTTAAACCGAAAAAGGGGAAATGATGGAGGAAGGTCATTGGCTAATAAAGGCACTGCCCTGGCCCGTTTAATTGGTTAGAGGATAGGTGGGAGGAGAAAACAGGACAGAACGCTGGGAGGAAGAGGAAGTGAGGTCAGAGACTACACAGCTCTGCTCTCTCGGAGCAGACGCCTCAGAGAGAGACACCATGCCCTGCTCCCGGCATGAAACTCCGACCCAGGATGGACTAGGCTAGAATCTTCCCGGTAAGACCGGTTCTCACAGATTATTAGAGATGGGTTGATCGGGATGTGAGAATTAGCCTGTAAGTGCTAGAAGCTAAAGGGCCAAGTAGTGCTTAAAAGAATACAGTGTCTGTGTAATTATTTTGGGGCATAAGCTAGCCATGTGGGCGGCCGGGTGTGGGGGACGCAGCCCTGCCGCCCCTTATTACTACAGGGAACTTCTGGGGGTAAGCAGGGGTTATTAAAAATATCTGAAGGAGAGTTGGAGGTTAAAAGGTCATTAGTTCAATTCCCATCTATCAAGAGATCTGGCACCCTCTTCTGGCCTGAAGGCATACAGTCAGGCAGAACACTGTAATAATAATATGTATTAATAATAATAATGAATAATAATTATGAATAATAATTATGTATTAATATTATACATAATAATAAAAAAAAGAATATCGGAAGCACTAAGAAGACAGAGCCAGGCAGATCTCTAAGTTTAGGGCCAGCCTGGACTATAGAAATAGTTCCAGGATGACCAGGGCTGTTACACAGAGAAATTCCGTCTCAGGGAAAAGAAGAGAAAAGAAGGAAGGAAGGAAGGCAGGTGTGGAGGCCCAAAAATGTGAGCCATTTCCACCTTGTCCAAAGGCCAGAAAGTTGGAGCTTGAAGTCTGTTCCTTCAAGGTTATTGTCTGTTTTTACCTCAAACAAAGATCTCACCTAGATTTAGACCAGAGAGTTCTGCTCTCAAGGTTATTATCAACAAGTGTTGACAATAATATCCAGACCTTGTATTTCAGGAATAGAAAAGTAAATATGTTTCTACTCCAAACAAAAGTCTAAGGATCCAACTAAGTTCTCACTCCCTTAAGGAGATAACAATGGATTCCACCCAGGGAGTGGTTTGTCTACAGAATGTTTTAGTCTAGGGTGTGAATGTGACTTGTTTTATTCTAGGAACAGAATGTTTAACTATGAATGTAGCCTGTGACGTTTAACTGGTCTGCTCATTTCCTTGTATCATGTTAATGCAGCTTTTTATCTTGCTCCTACCTTTTGGCGTCAGGGATATTTTAAGCAATTGGAAATTAAACATGGGCGATTTCAGTATTCCCTGGAACTCCCTCCTGGTATGATTCTTGTTTCTGTTTTATTATTTTCACATGCATCTTCATATTCTTTACTTATTTTTCTGATCCCCATGCCCCTACCTTGGCAAGAGGTAATTTTGTTAAGGCTGGTCTCTGACAGGAAGGAAGGAAGGAAGGAAGGAAGGAAGGAAGGAAGGAAGGAAGGAAGGAAGGAAGGAAGGAAGGAAGGACCCAAATCAAAACAAAACAAAACCATCTGAAGGGTAAATCAGGGATTTCCCAGACCTGGAGAGGGTGGAGGTGGGTAAGCCCTATTTTCTGGGACTATCTGGGCGAAGCAGGTTCCCCCAGGCAGAAGCAGGTCCCCCCTAGGTGGAAATCTAACATCTTCTAGCTATTCAGGAACAGAGAGGGAGCTCCAGAAATAATTAATTGAATGTTAAAGTTGCCCAAATTTGTTTTTTCTTTTTTGAGACGTCTCATATAGCCCAGGTTGGCTTAAAACTTACTATAGAGCTGAGGAAGGCCTAAACTTTTGAATCCTCTGCCTCCCAAGTGCCAGCATTACAAGATGGTACTGGTACACACAGTTTTATCTGGTCTTGGGGACCAAACCCCTCTTACTCTGCATACTAAGCAAGCACTCTCTAGAGCAGGTGACCATTCCAACCCATGGGCTTCCAGATTTGCTGGGTGTATGCAGTCAGGCAGTCAGATGATGTGGGAGGTCTTTCTGTGTATGTGTTGCTTTTATTTGTTAATGAATAAAGAAGTTGCTTGGGCCTATGGTGGGGCAGAATAGAGCTAGGCAGGGAAAACTAAACTGAATGCTGAGGGAAAGTAAGTGGAGTCAGAAGATGCCAGGTAGCAGCTGAAGGACACAGATGCCAGGGAACCTAACTGGTAAACCACAAGCCTCATGATAAATTATAGAATAATAGAAGTGGGTTAATTTAAGATATAAGAGCTAGCAATCAATACGCCTAAGTGATTGGCCAAGAATTGTTTTAATTAATACAGTTTCTGTGTGATTATTTTGGGCCTGTGTGGCTGGGAACAAACAAGCAGTCTCCATTTACAGTGGAAGGTTTAGAAACTGGTAGCTGTTAGATGTCATATTGCACCCAAACCTCAAATAAATATGGTGACAGGGATAGGAGCCTCTCCTGGGTCTGGGTCAGAGTAGAAGGGCATTTTGTAAATGAAGACCCATGATTGTTACGTCCCTAGATGAGTCAAGGGGATGTGATTTGGGAGATAAAGCTTAGGAGGGGTTTTGAAGGGGAGAGACCTTGGCGTTTACCCTAGTGTATTCCACATATTCCTTAGGATTTCTGTGAGAGGGGATCCTCAGAACATTTGTTGAGCCGGGTGTTCAAACCTGTGATTCTAACATTCAAAAGGCTGATGCAGGAGGACAGCCGCTAGTTCCAAGGCATCCTGGGCTACAGTGAGACCCTGTCTCATAAACAGGAGGGGGGCAGGAAGGGAATTCATTGTGGATACCGGGCCAGATGGTGATTCAAGTTAGTGGGGCATCACAGTCCTGCGTGGTAGCCACACTCCTGTAATCTCAGCACTTGAGAGGGTGATTCAGGAGGTTCCTGAGTTCAAGACCAGCCTGAGCTAGATAGTGAAAATCTGTTTTAAAAGAAAAAAGAAAGTGTAGCTACAAGATGGCTCACCCAGAAAAGGCTTTTGCCACCAAGCCTGACAATCTGAGTTTGACTTTTGGGACCCACATGTCAGAAAAAGAAAAAAAAAATACACATACTGTGGCATATGCCCATACAGATATACATGTGCCAAATAAATAAATAGAATGTGAAAACAGCAACAACAACAAACGGGGTGGAGGGCTTCAAATGTCATTTCTGAGAGTCAGAGCCTGGAAAGGGGGAGGGTTGGATATGTGGCCGGCATTGTGAGCAGAGCTGGGGGGCTGACCCGGATATTCGGGAGTCCAATCCTGAAAGAACAACCCCCAGAGTTGGTCTTAGGGTATTAATTGAGGGAGGGGTCTGGGTCTTACTAGGGGAAGGTAAGAAAGTCTGGAGGATTAGTTCCAGAGCTGACCGGGATTATTTGTGAAGAAGACAGAGCAGTCGGAAACTGGCTCACACCTGTAACCCTAGCCCTTGGGAGGCTCAGGCAGGAAGATCAGTGCAACTTCCATGCCAGTCTGGGTTACATAATGAGTTCCAGGTGAGACCAGGTCTCCAAAAAAATGAGGAAGAAAACCAAGAACAAGATAAAAGCAAAGAAAGAGGAGAAGGAGCTTTGAGAACGATCCAGTCTCGGTGTTGCAGGAGTTTACCAGTGTAGGAGACCTCAAAGTGAGCAAGCAACATAGAAGAAGAAGAAAAGACGAAGAAGAAACAAACAAACAACAAAATAAAGAAGAAAAGGAAAAAGGCTGAGAGCAGAATGTTATTTTGATCCTGGGACCTCCTAAAGGCTTCCTTGGTCTCTTTGGCCACTCTAGACACTACCATGCTGATCTGAAGGACATTGATGGCAAGGATAGTGACCTATCCCCCTGTCTCAAGACCCTTCTGCCTCTCAGTCAGAGGTTCTGGGACAAGTAAATACTAATACCCCCAAGGCATGAAAAACCTTGATTGTGTTTGGGAGGTGTTCTCTAACAGTTCCGGGTTCTAGAGGAGGCTGGTGGAAGAGGATTTGAGTGGAAGGAGGGTCCTGGACCTGGCCAGACTGGAAATCACCACAAGCCCTGAATTCACACGAATCAGATAGCCATGTATAGTAATGCAAGCCTGTAACCCTAGCACTCAGAAACTGAGCCAAAAGAGTTAGCAAGAGTTGACGGCCAGCCTTGACTACACACGGAATCTGTATCAGAAAACAAAAAGAAAAATAAATAAGAAGAAACACTTTCTCAATATTAACAACTATGGAAATTCTTGACTGATAAGTAGAGAGGAGCCCTAAGAGTCTCTCTAGCATTTAATATTTTGTTTTTTGTGTGTGAGTGTTTTGCCTGCATGTATGTAGTATGTGCACCATATGAATACCTGGTGCCCTTGTAAGTCAAAAGAAGGAACTGGATCTTCCAGAACTAGAATAAAGATGATTATAAGCCACCGTGTGGGTGCAGAGAACAGAAATTGGGTCCTATGCAAAAGCAACAAATGCTCTTTAAATAAACCATCTCTCCAGCCCCATCTTTAGTGTTGTTAATTTAATTTGGCTATTTATTCATTTGGCATGTGCTTATATGTGTGTGTTCATGCTATGGATTCCCTGTGGTGTTGAGAGACAGCTTCCAGGCATCAGTTGTCTCCTAGCACCATGCTGGTTCGAGGGGTCAAACTCAGTTGCTTAGGCTTGGAAACATGTAACTGAACCCACTGAGCCATCTTTCTGAACCTGTCACTAATATATTTTAAAGATTTCTTAATGTGTTAGGTATACAGTGTTCTGCCTGCATGCCAGAAGAGGGCACCAGACCTCATTTTAGATGTGGTTACTGGGAATTGAATTTAGGACCTCTAGAAGAGCTGCCAGTGCTCTTAACCTCTGAGCTATCTCTCCAAACCCCACTAATATTATTTAAGAACTGAAACAAAGCCAGGCAGTGGTAGCGCACGCCTTTAATCCCAGCACTCAGGAGGCAGAGGCAGGCAGATCTCAGTAAGACAGAGGCTAGCCTGGTCTATAGAGTGAGTTCCAGAACAAGCTCCAAAAGTTACAGAGATACCCTGTCTCGGAAAAAAAAAAAAAGGAACTGAAACAAGCTGGGTGGTGGCGCATGCCTTTAAACCCAGCGTTTGGGAGGCAGAGACACAGGCAGATCTCTGAGTTCAAGACCAGTCTGGTCTACAGAATTAGTTCCACGACAACCAGGGCTACACAGAGAAACCCTGTCTTCAAAAAAAAAAAAAACATATTATGTGTACGGTTGTTTTCTCCTTGTATGTCTGTGCACTACTTGTGTATATGCCTGGGGCCTGGGAGGGAGGCCAGAAGAGAGTATCTGATTGCCTGTGTGATGGCCACTCTTGATGGTTGTCAGCTTGACTATATCCGTAATCGACTAAAACCCTGGTGCTGGTGCACACTTGTGAGGGGGTTTTCTTTTCTTTTCTCTTTCCCTCCCTCCCTCTTTCTTTCTTTCTTTCTTTCTTTCTTTCTTTCTTTCTTTCTTTCTTTCTTTCTTTCT
Organism: Microtus oregoni; assembly: GCF_018167655.1. Lineage (NCBI taxonomy): Eukaryota > Metazoa > Chordata > Mammalia > Rodentia > Cricetidae > Microtus > Microtus oregoni. Next base: position 98,186 of record NW_024544751.1, on the reverse strand, counting down.
TTCTTTCTTTCTTTCTTTCTTGTTGGTTGGTTGGTTTTTCAAGACGGGGTTTCTCTGTGTAGCCTTGGTTGTCCTGGCACTCACTGTGTCTACAAGAGCTAGTTCCAGGACAGGCTCCAAAGCTACAAAGAAACCCTGTCTCAAAATACCAAACCAAACAAAAAAGAATTCATGGCTAATTCTGCTCCCATAGTTCATAAGTTATTAAACAAAAATCCCACTGCTAAGTAATTGTTTCTATCGGCAGGGAACATAGATCTTGAGGGGTGGGAAACCAATCACTGTTGTTTTTACTGAGTGGATATGTTGTCAAACTACTTATTAAATATATATGCTTATTTTTGTTTATTTATTTGTTGACATGGGTTTCTCTATGCAATCCTCACTGTCCTGGAACTACCTATGTAGACCAGGCTGGTCTTGAACTCAGTGGGCAGTGGTGAATGCAGAGATTCAAGCAAGTTAAAGTGATGAGATTAAGTGACTGTTGAAAATTCAATCCTAAATGGGACGCGCGCGCGCACACACACACACACACACACACACACACACACACACACACGGAACATCATTGTGGAAACATCATGGAAGAATGGAAGATCATATATATATATATATATATATATATATATATATATATATATATAAAGTATACAGTATTTTTTCTGTGTGTATGCCTGCAGGCCAGAAGAGGGCACCAGACCTCATTACAGATGGTTGTGAGCCACCATGTGGTTGCTGGGAATTGAACTCAGGACCTTTGGAAGAGCAGGCAGTGCTCTTAACCTCTGAGCCGTCTCTCCGCCCCAGAATGGAAGATCTTGAAGGATGGGGAGGATGTGGTGTAACATTGTCTTTTGGATATGACATGACTGCAGTACTCATGAACTCACATGCACAAGACTGAAAATGTTAATAACCCATCATAGATGTGGAGGGAGCATAGTAGGCTCCATCCTTCCTTGAGAACTAGAGGCAATTAATTGTTGGTGTGGGAATGGGTGTTACATTCCTCAGTAGTGTCGCTACCTTAAGTTGCCCTTGCTCAAGTAAACCACTCCTGTCCTCACAAGCAACCCTAATTAAATGCAGGGTGCAATGGAAGCACCTAAAGAGTTGAGCCACACTGAGTATTTGTGGTCAGAAAAGTCCTTTGACCTGTAACCTTATGGATATTTTTCTATTTTATTCTCTTTGTTTCTTACTTTACATATAACTAGATAAAAGTTGTTTTTCATGTTTTTTTTTTACTTTATTCATTTGTTTCATGTTTGCATGTATGTGGGTGAGTGTGTGTATTCCATCCTGTAGCACTTGTATGCCTGGCTGGCTGTCAGAAGACAGCTAGTTCAGAAGACAGCTAGTGACAGTCAGGTTGATCTTTTCTTTTTTTAAAGATTTCTTTATTTTATGTATATGGTGCTCTATCTGCATGTATACATACCTCATACCTACATGCCAGAAGAGGGCATCAGTTCCCATTTTAGATAGCTTTGAGCCACCATGTGGTTGTTGGGAATTGAACTTAGGTCCTCTGGAAGAGTTGTTAATGTTCTTAACCCCTGAGCCATCTTTCCAGTCCCATCTTTTCACTATATAGGTTCTGTGGATTGAACTCAGATCTCCAGGCTTGACAGCAGACACTCTTACCCATTAAGTCATCTAGTTAGCGCTGAATTAAGCTTTTCTGTGGGGGCCCACAGAAGTGGGTCCATTCTACCTTGACTACAGGTCAAAGAATTCAAGCCTATTCCTGCTCCTTCAAGGATATGACAGGAAGTGTGACCCAAGCAGTGGCTGCCCACAGGATGCTTGGTCTAAGTTGTATGTCCTGCCTAAACAATAGAATGCTTAATTTGGGATATAGTTGCTTGATGTTTCAGGTATTGAAGAGGCAATTCCTCTGTTTGTTCTTTGTATCATGTTGAAGCAGTCTTTTGCCTTCTTCACCCCCACCTTTTGGATTGGGGTCTATAAGTGTATGGAAAATAAATGCTGACAAATCCAGCCCTCCAAGTTCTATTCTGTATCTCTGTTCCTTTTCTTTCGGTATCTCTGTTCCTCCTGACTAATATTTCTAATCCTCACACCCCTACCCTGGAACATGTGAACCCTGTCAAGGCTGGACCCTGACACTTTCAAATGCCAAAAAAGTCTCAAATTGGCGAGAACGACAACGCACTTCCTCCAGACGGATCTGTGAGTCGACCGCGTCTCCGCCTCACCAGGAAACTGCTGAAGTTCCTGTGGGATCAAGTAGAATTTTATAAGAACATAATGAATGGAGAAGAGAAAACCTATGGTGGCTGTGAAGGCCCTGACGCTATGTACGTCAAGTTAATATCTTCTGATGGCCATGAATTTATTGTAAAAAGAGAACATGCATTAACATCAGGAACAATAAAGGCTATGTTGAGTGGACCAGGTCAATTTGCTGAAAATGAAACCAATGAGGTCAATTTTAGAGAGATCCCTTCGCACGTGCTCTCAAAAGTGTGCATGTACTTTACCTACAAGAAACGACTACAAAAAGAACTGTTGGCTTTGCAGAATGACCCACCTCCTGGGATGATGTTGAATGAAAAGAGCGTTCAGAACTCAATCACACAGTGGATCGTAGACATGGAAGGTGCACCAGGTACCTTATATGAAGGAGAAAAGTTTCAACTTCTGTTTAAATTTAGTAGTCGATATCCTTTTGACTCTCCTCAGGTCATGTTTACTGGTGAGAATATTCCTGTCCATCCTCATGTGTATAGCAATGGTCATATCTGTTTATCCATTCTAACAGAAGACTGGTCCCCAGCGCTCTCAGTCCAGTCAGGCTGTCTTAGCATTATTAGCATGCTGCAAAGAAAAGAGACGACCGCCAGATAATTCCTTTTATGTGCGAACATGTAACAAGAATCCAAAGAAAACAAAATGGTGGTATCATGATGATACTTGTTGATGCCACTCTTATCATCCTCGTAGCAGAAGATAGTCCTACTGAGAAAATGAGCACTTTGATCATTCAGTCTTTGACCTTTAACCTTTGACTGGAAGTGACCTATAGGCAATGAAGACTACTTCCTTTTACTGCATTTTTACTCGTGTGCATTCTGGGCACATGTTGATCGCTGCCTCAGTCCAGGCAACTGACATGCTTTATTAGTCATACAGTATTAATGCAGGCGTCAGGAAATGTCAAATGTAATTCCATTTTTTATTTTTATTTTTTTAAGCTTTTGGAAAAGTTCCAGGTCCTCATGTATTGTGCAATAACAGTGACTTCCTCGGTGGTCTGGGGACGTTCATTGCCGGCAATGGACGTTGTAACAGGAAGAATTTTCTTAACTCCTGCCACTTGGTGATTAATGCATGATAGGGCCTATGAAATGAATTTATCAGTTATCGTGGGATTAGAAAGGAAGTGAGGGATCCAACATTACATTGAAAGTCAGTCCAACTCTTTATATTTGGATTCTATGCACTGTGATCCTAAGGCTAACAGCACGAAATAACATGCATCTTTACAGGACCGTAAGAAAGATCATTGTGTATTTATTTCATTGTTTATATCTGCTGTCAAATGGTTTTGACATGGAAAGTTTTCAAGGAACATTGGCAGAGAGGTACAATATGTTATCCTTATGGTGAAAATAAATTCATTTGTTGTATATAGTCCTCAATCTCTGAAGTGAAGGTGTGAATAATATACGGTGTGAATGGTTTAACCAAGGCTTTATTTTGGAAGTAAAAAATTGGCAGTGATGCTTAAATTACTGCCACCCATCAGTTGGGCCTGTTTTTTTTCCCCCAAGTATATTACACTCTGTTACTTCCTGCTAGCCATCAGCATGAGCCCTACTGCCTAAACACTATTTCATTTATTTATGTTTGGAAATCCATAAACATTTTTGTTTGTAATCTTGTTTCTTTTGTTACATTTTAAGTTGTTTGAATGTTACAGTACTTTAATTGAAAGACTTTTGTCAAGTTTTTTTCTTGTAAATTTTCTTTACTTGTATCATCTTGTCCTTCAATCCTGTACCCTAAAATGAGAAATACATTTTTGACAGAGGCTTAATGTTTTAACAAAAAAAAGTCTCAAATTTTTCATTATTCACAATAGGTATGGTATGTACCTGGTCTACAAGAATCTTCATTTTAATCTGACACAGTCTTTTACATTAGATTAGATCATCTCAATATTTTATTGATAAGACTAATTAGGATCACACTTCATCTTTATTTTATTTTCTCTGGCTATCTGACCATAGTGAGGCTTTGATATGTTTGCTCTGTACTGCTGAAAACATATTTTAATATTGCTAAATGTCTTGATCAGTTTTATATTGCTATGAAGAGGCGCCATGACCATGGCAACACCTACTAAACGAATGCATTTAATTAGGTCTTGCTTATAGTTTCAGAAGTTTAGTCCATGGTCACCAGAGCAGGAAGCATAGCAACATGCAGGCAGATACAGTGCTGGAGAAATAGCTGAGAGTATCGCATCCAGATAGGAAGACAGCAAGAAGAGAGAGCAATTGAATGTGACTTAAGCATTTGAAACCCCAAAGCCCACCCCCAGTGGCACACTTCCTCCAACAAGTACACGCCTATCCAACAAGGACACAGCGCCTAGTCCCTCTCAAGTAGTGTCACTCCCTGACGACTAAGCATTCAAATATACAATGAAAGACCCCCACTCACTAAGCAGCAGTAACTCCATTTTGCAAGGCTTAAACTTTGGAGCAACGCAAGTAATTAGAGCAGGGAAGTTCGACTTGAGAATAAGGGCGGAGAAGCCAGGCAAGATATCTGCGGTCAGCCGGTCAGCCATCTGGCCCCAAGCGATAAGGAACCCGCAGCTGGCCTGCTCTAATGAGAACATCCCGTTTGCTTGGGGAAACAGGATGCCTATAGTCAGCACATGTGCCCAACTTAGAATATCAGTAATTCACAGAAGAGACAACTCCCCCTATGAAAGATCCCAGCTTATCTGCTGTAACGTCATTTCACAAAGCTTTTGACGAACGACTGTAAGTGCAGAGTAAGGTCAGGGTCCCTGGCTGCAAAACAGGATCTTTATATCCATAGATTAGGACAGGACATCAATTAACAGGATATCTGTTCCCATACATCTGTGCTGGGAGAGGAAAAACCACCTGTGCCCCTTGCCCCATTCCAACTGACCACTAACGATGCATTTGCTTCTGTAATCTGCTTCTGCTGCCCTCTTTCCTATAAAAAGACCTTCCCCCAGTCTGCAGGCGCGCTTGTCTTCCGAGAGACTAAGTCGCCCCAGGTGCCTGTGTACTGAATAAAGCCTCTTGCTATTTGCATCCGAAGAGTGACTCGCTGTTCCTTGGGAGGGTCTCCTCAGCCTGAAAGACTGCCCACCACTGGGGTCTTTCATTTGGAGGTCCCACCGAGATTTGGAGACCCCTGCCCAGGGACCACCGACTCACCACCGGGAGGTAAGCTGGCCAGCACAATTGTTTTCTGTCTGTCTTCTGTCTTTTATGTTTGCGCCTGCGTTTGTACTGGTTAGCTAATCAGATTTGTATTTGGCGGACCCGGGGAGGAGCTGACGAGCTCGTACTCCCCACCGCAGCCCTGGGAGACGTCTCAGAGGCATCTGGGGCCAGATGTGGTTCCTGGCCCATCAGTAATCCTGTGAATCCTTCCCGGGTAGGACTGTTCGGGGCACCCCCACAGTCCGAAGGGTACGTGATTCTTCTGGGAGACGAGGAATCCGGGTCCTCAGAGTCTCCGTCTGAAGTTTTGCTTTCGGCATTACGCCGAAACCGCGCCAGCGCATCTGTATTGTCTGTGTATTTTTGTGCTTAATATGTTCTTTGTTTTGTATATCTGTTTGTACTCGAGTCTAAATCTGGTACCATGGGGCAGTAAATAACCATCTCTTTGACCCTAACTCTATGAAAATCCAAAAGAAATGCAGACAGTCTGCCCTTCCTTTACTTCTCTAGGCTCTGCTGCTGAACTGCCCTGCTTGCTGTTGCGAGGGGGGAGGGAACAGGACTGTGATCTCCTGAGGCACAGCCTGGAGCCAGGCCTAGGCGGGGCAACTGGCTCCAGCTCTGAGCAAACCTCTCAGCAGGACGCAGGGCGGGGCATGGCAGCAACCCTGGCCCGAGTCAGAGAAGGGGGCAGCCGTGGCCCCCCTGAAATCCCTGTGCTGAAAATGACGTCCTCCCTTGCTGACCTGAAGTCCACCAGCACCGCACGGGAGGACTGGGGGAGGAGGGCTGCCTTAGACAGTCCAAGGTGTTCCCTCCCCCTACAGCCAACGCAAAGGCCTTCCCAGCTGCTAATGGCAGTGTAAGGGCTAAGAGGAACTGAGTGGACCAATCCTGACCTCACAAGTTCCCTGGAGGGAATGCCTCCTGGGGCCTCTGGAATCCCATTCAGAGAAAAGCTGCTAGATTGCTGTGAGTATAGAGATGGGATGTGGGAAGCTTGTGCTATACAACTAGGAGCTCACTGTGGACAGAGCTGAGGCTGAAGCCAGGTCCTGGGAGGATCCCCAGTGGGGTTCCCTGTGGAGAAGGCTTGTTTTCCTTAGAAAATAAGGTGCTAGAGACTGAATGGCAGCCCCCATCTGCAAAAGCCATGTAAAACCTTGTACTAAAGATCTGTGGCCCTTGCCCAGGGGAAATAGCTGGTGCTAGCGCCAGGGTCACAGAACTAAGCCTGGGAACCTGCAGTAGGCTATTTCTCTGGGGTCGGATACCCTATTAAAAAGCAAAGGTCCCCTAAAGAACCTGGACCTTTCCATTTTGGCAGTAGGGCAAGAGATTGCAAGTAAATTTCCCTGTGGCTGTTGATAAATGATAAGTGTGGATTCAGGAGTAGTAGCTAATGGAATAAGCTGACATTAAAAGGGCCTACCAGCCCTAATAACATCTGTCTTCTGGGGATGCTCTATACCAGTCATCATGTGCTGCATCCAGGTAAAAGCCTCTGGTTTAAAAATTGGGAAAATTAAATTAAGTCACTTTAAAATAATATGCTTATAAAAAAAAAACTACTATGCAGTGTGTCTAGAAGAAAAGTAAATTCCCAGTTCTGTTTAGATGGATGCAGGACTACACTGTCTTCAAGAACTATTGCTGTAGAAGGCCTGGCACAGGGCCGGGGCCATATTGAAAGACCCCCCACTCACTAAGCAGCAGTAATGCCATTTTGCAAGGCTTAAACTTTGGAGCAACGCAAGTAATTAGAGCAGGGAAGTTCGACTTGAAAGCAAGGGTGGAGAAGCCAGGCGAGATATCTGCGGTCAGCCGGTCAGCCACCTGGCCCCAAGCGATAAGGAACCCGCAGCTGGCCTGCTCTAATGAGAACCTCCCGTTTGCATAGTCAGCACATGTGCCCAACTTAGAATGTCAGTAATTCACAGAAGAAGACAACTCCCCCTATGAAAGATCCCAGCTTATCTGCTGTAACGTCATTTCACAAAGCTTTTGACGAACGACTGTAAGTGCAGAGTAAGGTCAGGGTCCCTGGCTGCAAAACAGGATCTTTATATCCATAGATTAGGACAGGACATCAATTAACAGGATGTCTGTTCCCATACATCTGTGCTGGGAGAGGAAAAACCCCCTGTGCCCCTGGCCCCATTCCAACTGACCACTAACAATGCGTTTGCTTCTGTAATCTGCTTCTGCTGCCCTCTTTCCTATAAAAAGACCTTCCCCCAGTCTGCAGGCGCGCGCTTGTCTTCCGAGAGACTAAGCCGCCCCAGGTACCTGTGTATTAAATAAAGCCTCTTGCTATTTGCATCCGAAGAGTGACTCGCTGTTCCTTGGGAGGGTCTCCTCAGCCTGAAAGACTGCCCAGCACTGGGGTCTTTCATTTGGAGGTTCCACCGAGATCTGGAGACTCCTGTCCAGGGATCACCGACCCACCACCGGGAGGTAAGCTGGCCAGCTATTGTTTCCCCTGAATATCAGTGTTTCAGTGTATCCATGTTTCGGTGTTTCTGTGTTTGCGCTTGCGACTGACTCTGTACTAGTTGGCTGACTAGATCTGTATCGGGCGGACCGCGGAGGAGCCGACGGGCTCTCACTCCCGACCGCAGCCCTGGGAGACGTCTCAGAGGCATCTGGGGGCCGGATGTGGTGCCTGGCCCATCGGTAACTCTGTGAATCCTTACCGAATAGGATTGTTCGGGGCACCCCCACAGTCCGAAGGGTACGTGATTCTTCTGGGAGACGAGGAATCCGGATCCTCAGAGTCTCCGTCTGAAATTTTGCTTTCGGCATTATGCCGAAACCGCGCCCGCGCATCTGTATTGTCTGTGTATTTTTGTGCTTAATATGTTCTTTGTTTTGTATATCTGTTTGTACTCGAGTCTAAATCTGGTACCATGGGGCAGTAAGTAACCATCTCTTTGACCCTAACTCTAGGAAAATCCAAAAGAAATGCAGACAGTCTGCCCTTCCTTTACTTCTCTAGGCTCTGCTGCTGAACTGCCCTGCTTGCTGTCGCGAGGGGGGAGGGAACAGGACTGTGATCTCCTGAGGCACAGCCTGGAGCCAGGCCTAGACGGGGCAACTGGCTCCAGCTCTGAGCAAACCTGTCAGCAGGACGCAGGGCGGGGCATGGCAGCAACCCTGGCCCGAGTCAGAGAAGGGGGCAGCCGTGGCCCCCCCTGAAATCCCTGTGCTGAAAATGACGTCCTCCCTTGCTGACCTGAAGTCCACCAGCACCGCACGGGAGGACTGGGGGAGGAGGGCTGCCTTAGACAGTCCAGGGTGTTCCCTCCCCCTACAGCCAATGCAAAGGCCTTCCCAGCTGCTACTGGCAGTGTGAGGGCTAAGAGGAACTGAGTGGACCAATCCTGACCTCACAAGTTCCCTGGAGGGAATGCCTCCTGGGGCCTCTGGAATCCCATTCAGAGAAAAGCTGCTAGATTGCTGTGAGTATAGAGATGGGATGTGGGAAGCTTGTGCTATACAACTAGGAGCTCACTGTGGACAGAGCTGAGGCTGAAGCCAGGTCCTGGGAGGATCCCCAGTGGGGTTCCCTGTGGAGAAGGCTTGTTTTCCTTAGAAAATAAGGTGCTAGAGACTGAATGGCAGCCCCCATCTGCAAATGCCATGTAAAACCTTGTACTAAAGATCTGTGGCCCTTGCCCAGGGGAAATAGCTGGTGCTAGCGCCAGGGTCACAGAACTAAGCCTGGGAACCTGCAGTAGGCTATTTCTCTGGGGTCGGATACCCTATTAAAAAGCAAAGGTCCCCTAAAGAACCTGGACCTTTCCATTTTGGCAGTAGGGCAAGAGATTGCAAGTAAATTTCCCTGTGGCTGTTGATAAATGATAAGTGTGGATTCAGGAGTAGTAGCTAATGGAATAAGCTGACATTAAAAGGGCCTGCCAGCCCTAATAACATCTGTCTTCTGGGGATGCTCTATACCAGTCATCATGTGCTGCATCCAGGTAAAAGCCTCTGGTTTAAAAATTGGGAAAATTAAATTAAGTCACTTTAAAATAATATGCTATTTGAAAAAAAAAAAAAACTACTATGCAGTGTGTCTAGAAGAAAAGTAAATTCCCAGTTCTGTTTAGATGGATGCAGGACTACACTGTCTTCAAGAACTATTGCTGTAGAAGGCCTGGCACAGGGCCGGGGCCATATGAACAGCCCAGCTGAGCTTCTAAGCCAGCCCATGTTTAGATCTGAATTTAACACTTGTCTGCTCACAATGCTTATGATAAGGTGGGGGCCCTGAGTTGCCCCACAAGACAAAGATCTGCTAAAGCCTCTCACCCCACTACAATGGCAAAGGGGGTGTTACTAAATGATGAGGTTGAGTTAAAATGGTCCTTTTGACTCTTTATAATGTTTATGGCTATTAAAAAAAAAAACATGGCGAAGATTCTCATTTATTATTAATATAAAAAAGGTGCATTTTGAGTTGTTTTCAGATTCTGTCAATGATAATATAAAGGATGTCGCTAAGTTTTTAAGGTAATATGTTATCTAATTTTGAAAGTCCACCATGCTAATGTTCAAAGTAGCTGTAAGCATAAATTGTCAAATGATATTTTTAATCTTGGTCAGTTTTACAAGAATAAGATAAAACCTCAAAATTGTTTAATTTGCATTTCCCTGATGATTAAGGATGTTGTATTTAAACAAATTTTAAATATCTTTCAGTCACTTCAAGTTCATTTGTTGAGAATTTACAGTTTTGGTCTGTGACGTAATTGTACTAATGAGGATTAAGTTCCTAAGTTCCTTATATGTCTCATGATACCTCCCCATTCTACAGGTTGATATTACGTTCTGCTGATTATATCCTTTGCTAAAATAAATTTTAAACTTTTTTCCTTCTATAAAAGGTTCAATATTGTTGGTTTTATGTTAAGGTCTTTAATTTGTTTGGATTTCAGTTTTGTGCATAGAGAAAAATATGGATCTATCTTCATTCTTCTAAAGGGAGAAACTGACAGTCAAAATGCTGGGCTCATGGCAAATCTCAGGCGGGGGCTGCAAGGCACCCCACTAATTCGGCCGAGATAAGAGAGGTTCTCCAGGGGCCAGTTAAAATCTGTGTTCCTTAAATGATTAATGAAAGTTTACAGGCATTTTACCCAACCTCTGAAGGTCAGCAGACAGCAGTAGCCACAAAAGAGAGAAAGAGAAAGAGAGAAAGAGAGAGAGAGAGAAAGAGAGAGAGAGAGAGAGAGAGGCGGGAAGCAAAAGAAAGATAGGACTCAGACAGATTAGGAGCCTGGGCAACAGAAGATCAAAGACAGATAAAGAGGGACACTGGAACTGAGTAAAGAATACAAACTGGACACCTTACGAACTATAAATTTGGGAAAAAGACAAATAAATGACTCGTTCCTCCCTGGTCACTTCTGAATGTATGACCAAAGCCTTTTGTTGACCAAACGAGGGACTTTTGCTTTCGCTGCTGTTTTCAGTTCTGCAGGAGACACAGGCTGCTTGTCTGCCTCTGCCTCTACCACGCCCTCCTCACCAGGATGACCACCTCTCCCTGCCTTCACCGCTGAAGAAATCCTCACCTCCTAGCAACTGCCTTGATGCTGTGCTTGCTCTAAAGCCTGCATGAGCCCTGACTGCTCACTCTACAGTCTTGCTCCCCTCACCCATGTCAGACTGCGATACAGCAGTCACCATGCTACCACAGGTGCCCTCCTGTGCCAGACTACTGCTCCTGTGCTGGGCTGACGTCGATGGACTATGGATCCTACCAGCATCTGCCTAAAGGACAGGCGAATGGCAAAATGGCAGGCTAAGCTGTGCCAGGCAGAGCCGAAAATGAGGGTGAAGCTTGCCAGGGGTACAAGGCTGGCGGTCCGAGCTAAGCAGGTACAGAAGACCGAAGGTAAGCGGAAGGCGGGGGCAACATTGGTGGACAGGAAGCAAATGATCTGGGCCAGTAGCCTCCCTTCAGGGATGGTGGCCCGACCAGAACGCTGAACTTGTGGCTTTGATACAAGCTCTACAGATGGCAGAGGAAACGTCTATACTAACAGCAGGTATGCTTTTGCCCTCACCTATATATATATATATATATATAAAGCAATATACAGACAAAAAGGACTGTTGACATCTGCGGAAATTTTGAGCCTCCAGGAGGCCACGCATTTGCCAAAGAAGATAGCCATCATACATTGACCAAGATTGAGACACCCAATGTAATGGCTAAGAAGATCAAAAAAAAAAAAAAATCATCCTAAGGTTTGGGATGGCCAAGATAATCATGTCCCATAATAGGCCTGCCTTTGTTGCCCAGGCAAGTTAGGGTGTGGCCAAGACATTGGGGATCAATTGGAACTTAAGCTTACCAACCTCAAAGCTCAGGTCAGATAGATAGGATAAGTAAGATTCTAAAAAAACAAATTGATATAATTGGCCCTGGAGACCAGCAAAAATGACTGGACAGACCTCCCTCCTGTCCTGTTCTGGGTTCAAAACACCCCGGCATCGTTGCCACTAGCTCTGTTGCCTGGCTAGTTAGCTGCTGCTCATGTATCTGCCGGCAATGGTTGACCTTGATGATGGAATCCTGAGCTCAAGGCTTGCACAGGGCAGGCGCATCTGCTGTAAGATGGGCTTACATCACCTTTAAGGCTCTTCTTTCCTAAAGTCAGAAACCCACAGGGCTCTGCTCATTTTTAATGTCTTTTGAAGCATAATATCAGACAGCAGAAGCAAAAGACAATTCTGTTCTGTTCCTCCTTTGTGTGTCTGGGACCTATTGACAGGAATTATTTAGTACAGTTTGAGACTTTTCCAGATCAGACCGTTTTGTGCAGATAACTGCAGAGAGAAGCAAACACACCTAAAGCCTCCTTACCTCTTGACAGGTTTTGTTTTTCTACAGGAAAATCTTGTTTTAATCTATGGGGTTATAAAATGATATGACTTTCAAAAGGTAAACAGATGTAATTTAATATATAATAAAATAGATATCAATGGGATGTTAAAACTTTTTGATGCTGTACTTACAAATGTGAAGCCTGGGTAAGGTCAGTCTCAAAAAGATATTTATGTCCTCATTGGCTGTCCTCTGGCTTTAGGGCTTTCTGTTTTGTTTTAAACATTTGTCATCCTGTATTGCATTTTCTCTCATTGTTTGTTAAAGTTCTCACAATGGACACAACCCTGTACATTTGGATAAAGCTGATGCTACGGGATGCAATGGAAACTCGTAAATGCCATGTGGTGCCAGCTGGACCGAAACTGACTTCTCCGGCACATTCTCTGGAGCTGAGGAACAACACTCCCGGTGTCTACAGCAAAAGAGATTTGTCTTCATAATACTAAACTTGCCTCTTAGGAGAAGGCATCCATGTGTTTCTTAGGGCTGAGTTAAGCTCTTTGTAGTCAATAGACTATTATTGCCACAATGTTGGGTGCTATTCTCGGGTCTACAGTGGTTCACAATGTCTACCATGTAGTTACTTTCAAGCCTCATTCAGATAGTTTTGCTAAGAGCTATTCTGCAAACCCTAGAGATGTTCTACTATCTTCTCAACAAGGATATTTTAAAGGATGGTTTAATAAATCACCATGGTTAAAAGCCTTAATTTCCATTATAGCTGGGCCCCTACTTATTTTACTTCTTATCTTTACAATCGGCCCTTACATTTTAAATCGCCTGGTGCAATTTATAAAAGACAGACTTTCAGTTATCCAAACCATGGTACTCTCCCAGCAATATCAGATATTAAAGCAGAATGACGTAGAGGTCTTTAAACACATGAATTTATGATTAAATCCATGATAAAAAAAAAGGGGGGAATGAAAGACCCCCACTCACTAAGCAGCAGTAATGCCATTTTGCAAGGCTTAAACTTTGGAGCAACGCAAGTAATTAGAGCAGGGAAGTTCGACTTGAAAGCAAGGGTGGAGAAGCCAGGCGAGATATCTGCGGTCAGCCGGTCAGCCACCTGGCCCCAAGCGATAAGGAACCCGCAGCTGGCCTGCTCTAATGAGAACCTCCCGTTTGCATAGTCAGCACATGTGCCCAACTTAGAATGTCAGTAATTCACAGAAGAAGACAACTCCCCCTATGAAAGATCCCAGCTTATCTGCTGTAACGTCATTTCACAAAGCTTTTGACGAACGACTGTAAGTGCAGAGTAAGGTCAGGGTCCCTGGCTGCAAAACAGGATCTTTATATCCATAGATTAGGACAGGACATCAATTAACAGGATGTCTGTTCCCATACATCTGTGCTGGGAGAGGAAAAAACCCCCTGTGCCCCTGGCCCCATTCCAACTGACCACTAACAATGCGTTTGCTTCTGTAATCTGCTTCTGCTGCCCTCTTTCCTATAAAAAGACCTTCCCCCAGTCTGCAGGCACGCGCTTGTCTTCCGAGAGACTAAGCCGCCCCAGGTACCTGTGTATTAAATAAAGCCTCTTGCTATTTGCATCCGAAGAGTGACTCGCTGTTCCTTGGGAGGGTCTCCTCAGCCTGAAAGACTGCCCAGCACTGGGGTCTTTCAATATGAACAGCCCAGCTGAGCTTCTAAGCCAGCCCATGTTTAGATCTGAATTTAACACTTGTCTGCTCACAATGCTTGTGATAAGGTGGGGGCCCTGAGTTGCCCCACAAGACAAAGATCTGCTAAAGCCTCTCACCCCACTACAATGGCAAAGGGGGTGTTACTAAATGATGAGGTTGAGTTAAAATGGTCCTTTTGACTCTTTATAATGTTTATGGCTATTTAAAAAAAAAACATGGCGAAGATTCTCATTTATTATTAATATAAAAAAGGTGCATTTTGAGTTGTTTTCAGATTCTGTCAATGATAATATAAAGGATGTCGCTAAGTTTTTAAGGTAATATGTTATCTAATTTTGAAAGTCCACCATGCTAATGTTCAAAGTAGCTGTAAGCATAAATTGTCAAATGATATTTTTAATCTTGGTCAGTTTTACAAGAATAAGATAAAATCTCAAAATTGTTTAATTTGCATTTCCCTGATGATTAAGGATGTTATATTTAAACAAATTTTAAATATCTTTCAGTCACTTCAAGTTCATTTGTTGAGAATTTACAGTTTTGGTCTGTGACGTAATTGTACTAAAATATTTGTTTTTATGAGGATTAAGTTCCTAAGTTCCTTATATGTCTCATGATACCTCCCCATTCTACAGGTTGATATTACGTTCTGTTGATTATATCCTTTGCTAAAATAAATTTTAAACTTTTTTCCTTCTATAAAAGGTTCAATATTGTTGGTTTTATGTTAAGGTCTTTAATTTGTTTGGATTTCAGTTTTGTGCATAGAGAAAAATATGGATCTATCTTCATTCTTCTAAAGGGAGAAACTGACAGTCAAAATGCTGGGCTCATGGCAAATCTCAGGCGGGGGCTGCAAGGCACCCCACTAATTCGGCCAAGATAAGAGAGGTTCTCCAGGGGCCAGTTAAAATCTGTGTTCCTTAAATGATTAATGAAAGTTTACAGGCATTTTACCCAACCTCTGAAGGTCAGCAGACAGCAGTAGCCACAAAAGAGAGAGAGGCGGGAAGCAGAAGAAAGACAGGACTCAGACAGATTAGGAGCCTGGGCAACAGAAGATCAAAGACAGATAAAGAGGGACACTGGAACTGAGTAAAGAATACAAACTGGACACCTTACGAACTATAAATTTGGGAAAAAGACAAATAAATGACTCGTTCCTCCCTGGTCACTTCTGAATGTATGACCAAAGCCTTTTGTTGACCAAACGAGGGACTTTTGCTTTCGCTGCTGTTTTCAGTTCTGCAGGAGACACAGGCTGCTTGTCTGCCTCTGTCTCTACCACGCCCTCCTCACCAGGACGACCACCTCTCCCTGCCTTCACCGCTGAAGAAATCCTCACCTCCTAGCAACTGCCTTGATGCTGTGCTTGCTCTTAAAGCCTGCATGAGCCCTGACTGCTCACTCTACAGTCTTGCTCCCCTCACCCATGTCAGACTGCGATACAGCAGTCACCATGCTACCACAGGTGCCCTCCTGTGCCAGACTACTGCTCCTGTGCTGGGCTGACGTCGATGGACTATGGATCCTACCAGCATCTGCCTAAAGGACAGGCGAATGGCAAAATGGCAGGCTAAGCTGTGCCAGGCAGAGCCGAAAATGAGGGTGAAGCTTGCCAGGGGTACAAGGCTGGCGTCCGAGCTAAGGCAGGTACAGAAGACCGAAGGTAAGCGGAAGGCGGGGGCAACATTGGTGGACAGAAGCAAATGATCTGGGCCAGTAGCCTCCCTTCAGGGATGGTGGCCCGACCAGAACGCTGAACTTGTGGCTTTGATACAAGCTCTACAGATGGCAGAGGGAACGTCTATACTAACAGCAGGTATGCTTTTGCCCTCACCTATATATATATATATATATATAAAGCAATATACAGACAAAAAGGACTGTTGACATCTGCGGAAATTTTGAGCCTCCAGGAGGCCACGCATTTGCCAAAGAAGATAGCCATCATACATTGACCAAGATTGAGACACCCAATGTAATGGCTAAGAAGATCAGAAAAAATCATCCTAAGGTTTGGGATGGCCAAGATAATCATGTCCCATAATAGGCCTGCCTTTGTTGCCCAGGTAAGTTAGGGTGTGGCCAAGACATTGGGGATCAATTGGAACTTAAGCTTACCAACCCCAAAGCTCAGGTCAGATAGATAGGATAAGTAAGATTCTAAAAAACAAATTGATATAATTGGCCCTGGAGACCAGCAAAAATGACTGGACAGACCTCCCTCCCTCCTGTCCTGTTCTGGGTTCAAAACACCCCCGGCATCGTTGCCACTAGCTCTGTTGCCTGGCTAGTTAGCTGCTGCTCATGTATCTGCTGACAATGGTTGACCTTGATGATGGAATCCTGAGCTCAAGGCTTGCACAGGGCAGGCACATCTGCTGTAAGATGGGCTTACATCACCTTTAAGGCTCTTCTTTCCTAAAGTCAGAAACCCACAGGGCTCTGCTCATTTTTAATGTCTTTTAAAGCATAATATCAGACAGCAGAAGCAAAAGACAATTCTGTTCTGTTCCTCCTTTGTGTGTCTGGGACCTATTGACAGGAATTATTTAGTATAGTTTGAGACTTTTCCAGATCAGACCGTTTTGTGCAGATAACTGCAGAGAGAAGCAAACACACCTAAAGCCTCCTTACCTCTTGACAGGTTTTGTTTTTCTACAGGAAAATCTTGTTTTAATCTATGGGGTTATAAAATGATATGGCTTTCAAAAGGTAAACAGATGTAATTTAATATATGATAAAATAGATATCAATGGGATGTTAAAACTTTTTGATGCTGTACTTACAAATGTGAAGCCTGGGTAAGGTCAGTCTCAAAAAGATATTTATGTCCTCATTGGCTGTCCTCTGCTTTAGGGCTTTCTGTTTTGTTTTAAACATTTGTCATCCTGTATTGCATTTTCTCTCATTGTTTGTTAAAGTTCTCACAATGGACACAACCCTGTACATTTGGATAAAGCTGATGCTACGGGATGCAATGGAAACTCGTAAATGCCATGTGGTGCCAGCTGGACCGAAACTGACTTCTCCGGCACATTCTCTGGAGCTGAGGAACAACACTCCCGGTGTCCTACAGCAAAAGAGATTTGTCTTCATAATACTAAACTTGCCTCTTAGGAGAAGGCATCCATATGTTTCTTAGGGCTGAGTTAAGCTCTTTGTAGTCAATAGACTATTATTGCCACAATGTTGGGTGCTATTCTCGGGTCTACAGTGGTTCACAATGTCTACCATGTAGTTACTTTCAAGCCTCATTCAGATAGTTTTGCTAAGAGCTATTCTGCAAACCCTAGAGATGTTCTACTATCTTCTCAACAAGGATATTTTAAAGGATGGTTTAATAAATCACCATGGTTAAAAGCCTTAATTTCCACTATAGCTGGGCCCCTACTTATTTTACTTCTTATCTTTACAATCGGCCCCTTACATTTTAAATCGCCTGGTGCAATTTATAAAAGACAGACTTTCAGTTATCCAAACCATGGTACTCTCCCAGCAATATCAGATATTAAAGCAGAATGACGTAGAGGTCTTTAAACACATGGATTTATGATTAAATCCATGAAAAAGAAAAAGGGGGGAATGAAAGACCCCCACTCACTAAGCAGCAGTAACGCCATTTTGCAAGGCTTAAACTTTGGAGCAACGCAAGTAATTAGAGCAGGGAAGTTCGACTTGAGAATAAGGGCGGAGAAGCCAGGCAAGATATCTGCGGTCAGCCGGTCAGCCATCTGGCCCCAAGCGATAAGGAACCCGCAGCTGGCCTGCTCTAATGAGAACATCCGTTTGCTTGGGGAAACAGGATGCCTATAGTCAGCACATGTGCCCAAACTTAGAATATTCAGTAATTCACAGAAGAGACAACTCCCCCTATGAAAGATCCCAGCTTATCTGCTGTAACGTCATTTCACAAAGCTTTTGACGAACGACTGTAAGTGCAGAGTAAGGGTCAGGGTCCCTGGCTGCAAAACAGGATCTTTATATCCATAGATTAGGACAGGACATCAATTAACAGGATATCTGTTTCCCATACATCTGTGCTGGGAGAGGAAAAACCACCTGTGCCCCTTGCCCCATTCCAACTGACCACTAACGATGCATTTGCTTCTGTAATCTGCTTCTGCTGCCCTCTTTCCTATAAAAAGACCTTCCCCCAGTCTGCAGGCGCGCTTGTCTTCCGAGAGACTAAGTCGCCCCAGGTGCCTGTGTACTGAATAAAGCCTCTTGCTATTTGCATCCGAAGAGTGACTCGCTGTTCCTTGGGAGGGTCTCCTCAGCCTGAAAGACTGCCCACCACTGGGGTCCTTTCAACAAGCCTATGGGGGCCATTCTTAGTCAACACCACCCCTGAATGACTAACTTAAATAAAAATACTGAATTTTTCTGTGTAAAAAAATAAGTGATTATGAGCCAGGTATGGTGACACACGTCTTTAATCCCAGCACTCGGGAGGCAGAGGCAGGCTAATCTCTGTGAGTTTGAAGCCAGCCTGGTCTACAAAGTGAGTTTCAAGGCAGTCCTGATACATAGAAAGAAATTGTCTTTTTAAAAAAGTGATTATTTCTAAGACTAAGATCAGAGCAAGACCTTTTTAGTAAGGTTGATTTATTTAATTGTTGTTTCAGTTGTTATATAATTGTACATACTTAGAGAATGTATGTTTGCAATGCTGGGCAAATAAATAATAAATAAATAAACAAACAAACAAATAAATAAATAAATAAATAAAGCAAGCTAATTAACAACCAAAAAATGCAGGATTCAGACCTGGTGTTGCATGCCTATAGTCTTAGTATTTGGGTGGTGGAGGCAGGAGAATCAGGATTTCAAGGCAAGCCTCAGATATATAGTTAATTCATGGTCAGCCTGAGTTAAATGAGACCCAGGTGTCAAATTTTTTTTAAAAAATTCAGAAAAAATTAATAAAACATATTAACATTGTCATAACTCTGATTCATAATCAGAGGGGTGTATCGTCTCTGAAATTCTTTTTTAATTTAATTTTATACATATGAATGGTATGCAGTTGCACCATGCATGTGTCTGGTGCCCATGGAGGTAAGAAGAGGACCATGGATTTCCTAGAAGTAGTTAGCATGGTTGTGAGCCAGTATGTGGGTTCTGGGAACTGAATCCAAGTCCTCTTCAAGAGCAGTAAGTGCTCTTAACTGCTGAGCCATCTCCCTAGCCCCATCTCTGAAATTCTTGTCCCAAACTCATAACCTCAGTCTAATTGTGAAAAGTCATCATTCAACCCATATTGACATTGTATTCCATTTATTGGTTTATGTATGTTGTAACAATGTTGCCTTTCTAGGATGAAGCCCATTTGGTTATAATGTGTAATCTTCTCAGTGTATACCTGAATTCAGTTTGTAAGCATTTTGTTAAGAATTTTTGCATCTGTGTTCATCAAAAAATTGGTCTGTATTTTTTTCTTTCTTTTTCCTTTCTTTATTCTCCTCCTTCATCTCTTCTCTTTTTTCTTCTTCCCTCTTTTTTTTAATATTTATTTATTTATTATGTATACAATATTCTGTCTGTGTGCATGTCTGCAGACCAGAAGAGGGCA
This sequence comes from Microtus oregoni, assembly GCF_018167655.1. NCBI lineage: Eukaryota > Metazoa > Chordata > Mammalia > Rodentia > Cricetidae > Microtus > Microtus oregoni. Next base: position 78,587 of record NW_024544751.1, on the reverse strand, counting down.
CCAGACCTCTTTACAGATGGTTGTGAGCCACCATGTGGTTGCTGGGAATTGAACTCAGGACCTTTGGAAGAGCAGGCAATGCTCTTAATCTCTGAGCCATCTCTCCAGCCCTTCTTCCCCCTTTTTTTTTGTTTTGGGTTTTTCGAAGCAGTGTTTCTCTCTGGTTGCTTTGGAACCTGTCCTTGAATTCACTGTAGACCCCCAGCATGTGCTGGGATTAAAGGCATGTGTCATCATGCCTGACCTAAAGAACTTTTTTTAATATATTACCTGAACTAACCAAACTATCAACAAATGGAACTGTATGGAATTGAACACTTTGTGTACATCCAAAGGGTGTTGGACTCTAGCGTCCAAACACCGAGAAGGAGTCACCCCCAGAGACCATCTCATACACCACAGCCGATGCAAAAGCATAAGGATTTTATTAATTCTGTCATGACAGGGGTCCCCCAGCATTCGGAAGCCGAGGGACCTCGAATAGCTGGTACAGTCTACTTTTAAAGGGGCCACAGATGCAAGGGGGGGTTGTTCTTTGAACATTCTGATTGGCTTATTTGCAAGGGCTATTACCAATAATTGACTGGAGAGCTGTTGCCAGATCAGATGAGGTAAGAGGTCATTTTGACCCCGTTTCCCAGGGGACCGAACCAAAGCATACGTATATGAGTAATTGTTCAGGAACCGAGTACGTGTGAGTGTAGCTGTTAGGTCCTTGGTTCCCGGGGAGGAGGGGAAGCACTATGGCACAGAGGCTGAGAGGATTCAGAATTGTCAAAAATGGCTTCAGGATTTGTCTTAAAGTCTTACAAGGGAACAGTGGGCAGAGCCAAGAGCAGAGATCTTTACTAGCTACACCCTCAGACAATGGGCTGATAGCCAGAATTTTTTTTTTTTTTTTTTTTTTTGTTTTTCGAGGACAGGGTTTCTCTGTGGTTTCTCTGTGGCCTGTCCTGGAACTAGCTCTTGTAGGCCAGGCTGGCCTCGAACTCACAGAGATCCACCTGCCCTCTGCCTCCCGAGTGCTGGAATTATAGGCGTGCGCCACCACCAGCCCTGCTTGATAGCCAGAATTTACAAAGAATTAAATTAAATTAAATACCAAGGAAACAAAATTGCCAGTCATCAAAAAGTACAAATGAGCTGGGCGTGGTGGCGCATGCCTTTAATCCTAGCACTCAGGCAGGTAGATCTCTGTGAGTTCAAGGCCAGCATGGTCTACAAAGTGAGTTCCAGGACAGCCAGGACGTAGAGAAACTGTTTAAATAAAAACGGGCTGGAGGGTAGTAATGGTGATGGTGACTGCGCATGCCTTTAATTCCCAGCACTCAGGAGGCTGAGACAGGTGGATACCTGAGTTTGAGGTCTGCATGGGGAAAACCAAACAAAAACGACCAATAACCATTTTTAAAGTGTTCACTATCCTTAGCCATTAAGGAAATGCAAATTAAACCTACTTTGAGATACCACCTCACCCCAGTCAGAATGGCTGTCCATAAATCTGACAACCAATGTTGGAAAGGATGTGGAGAGAAAGTACCCTTAATCAACTTTTGATAGTGGTGCAAGCTAATATAAAGTCATTGTGGAAATCAGTTTGAAGATTTCTCAAAGAACCCCATACCCTACCATAGAGATATTGCCACCCCCCATGTTTTATCGCTGCTTTAATCACTATAGGAAAGAATGAAATCTATCTAGTCCATTAACAACACACACCAAATTTTCATTAGCCGTATTGAAGGGTTTACCCAGCACTCCCCACCCCAGTTGGCAACTGTGACAGGCTGCAGAAAAGACCCAGCAAGATACAGGCCCCTGACTGAGCAGGATGTGCTGAGCCCCTGGCCTTGCCTTAATTACTGGGAAGAAATTGCCAGGTATTCCTCCATTTGGTAAGGAAGCAATCAGAAGTGAGCTGGCGCTGGCGGGCTCTGGATGTGCTTTACTGTTAATGGTGGAATGCAGTAACCGCTCCCCCATGGCTTCCAGGTATAGCAACCTTTCCCCAGCTGCAGCTGACCAATTACCTCAGGACAGGTTCCCCCAGCCTGGAGGTGTGCCTATCCCAGACTGTCCGTGCAACTTGAAGACTCCCAGACCATCCCCCCCTTTGCTCTATCCCCCTGCCCCACTGCTGCTCTTGGGGGGTCCCTCCTCCATCGGACCAGCGGGTGGACCAACGGACAGATGGACCCCATTTAACTTGTAATAAAAAAAGACTTTGCTTTTGCATTGGATGTGGTCTCTTGGTGGTTTTGGGGTTCCAGAATCCCAACAATATATTTAAAACAATGGAATGTTATTCAGTGCTAAAAAAAAAAAAAAAGTTAAACAAAAACTCGCAGGAAAATGGATGAACTTAGAATGTATTTTATTCTCAGAAAAATGCCTGTTATATTTGGAATGTAGCCAATAATATATGTATATATGTAAGCAAATGTTTACATGGGACACAGTATAGCAAAGAAAAGAACAAGAAAGACTAAGTATAAGGGAATGGGGAAGGACTGAATGCAAGGGAGATGGACATGAATTATGAAAAAAGATATGAAGCTAATTGTTGGTGGGTTTTATTTCTCTTAAATCTTCTAGGTATTTTGCTTGCCTCTATGTCTCTGCCCTACATGAGTGCCTGGTGTCTGCAGAGACCAGGGGAGTGCTCTCCTGGAACTGGAGTTCCAGAGAGTTGTGAGCCACCTTGTGGCTGCTAGGGATGAGCCCAGTCCTTTGAAGAGCAGCCAGTGCTCTTAAGTGCTGAGCCATCTCTCCAGCCCCTATTGTTACTATTTTTGTTATTTGTTTTTTTGTTTTGTTGTTGTTTGTTTGTTTGTTTTTGGCGAGGACTCAAGAACAGGGTCTCATTTCGTAGGCCCTAGCTGTCCTAGAACTCAGTTTGTAAACCATTATGTCCTCAAACTCAGATATCCGCCTGCCTCTGCCCCTCTCCCCTGAGTCTGGTATTAAAGGAGTGTGCCACTATGCCGGGCTCACGAAAGTTACTTTTATGAAATATCTGTGTAACGTTCGGTATTTTCCCCAAGCCCCTCCCCACCCTGTCAATCACTCCTATAACCGCAGTGTTCAGCAGGGTAGCAGGAGGATCTCCTCGAGTTTTAGGTCAAACTGGCCAACACAGGATGTTAGAAGCAGTGTGGACAATATAGAGTGTACGACTCTATCTCAAAAGTGAAAACCAGGTCACTCCACAACGTTTTCCCTTTCAAATATTTGCAGTCTCAGGACCGCACCCACCCTAAGACCTGGTGCTCAGGGAAGTAGCCACTCCCAAGCCCTGTGACGCTAGCTCGGCCCAAACCACTGCGTGGTGACCGGAGGGGACCATCTGAGCCGCGGATCGCGGCGGCCTTGGCTGAACCACATGGATGTCGGGCGTGGGGGGAACTCGGGAGCCGCCGCCCGGCTCGAGCCCCTGCAGGGCGCGGCCATCTTGGGACGGTTCCACTTGTCCATGGCGGAGGAGCGGGGCAAACAGGGAAGCGGCATCTCGGCCGCAGACGGCCACCATCCGCTCACACCCCAAAAACCCCGTCTGGGCGTGCTTCCCGCCACGCTGCGCTGGCGGATGGAACTATCGGGCCAGCGGGACGCCGCTATCCCACCCGGCACGTTCGCCCGCTTATCCTGCGACCCCCTCGAACCATTTGGAACCCGCTCCTAAGGCCCTCGCGCAGGCCATTGACTGAGGCGCTGCCCGCTTGGCTCTGATTGGTCGCCGGTCACGTTCGCAGATTTCCTGCGACCCCTCGAACCATTCGGAACCCGCTCCCGAGGCCCTCGCGCAGGCCATTGGCTGAGGCGCTGCCCCGCTTGGCTCTGAATTGGTCGCCGGCCACGTTCGCCGCTTTCCTGTGACCCCTCGAACCCATTTGGAACCCGCTCCCAAGGCCCTCGCTTCAGGCCATTGGCTGAGGCGCTGCCCTGGTGGGCTCTGATTGGTTGCCGGCCGGGCTCGAGGTCGGCCCTTTCCTGCGACCCCGGGTCGGCTGCTTTCTGCGGCTTGCGGGGGTCCTGGGAATAATGTAGCTCCACCCCCACCCTTGCTCCGGGTTCCCGGAACTGCTTCTAGACATGCGCAGTGGTTGTGACCTGTAGCTAGGCATCTTTCCAAAACCCAGGTTTAAGAACCTTAAGTCGCTGGTTCAAATACCACCTCAGTGTTTAAAACTGCTCGTGGCCGGGGCGGTGGTGGCGCACGCCTTTAATCCCAGCACTCGTAAAGCAGAGGCAGGCGGATCTCTGTTGAGTTCAAAGCCAGCCTGCTCTACAGAGCGAGTTCCAGGACAGCCAGGGCTATTAAGCAGAGAAACCCTGCCTCAAAAAACAAAAATTATAAAATAAAATTGATCGCGGGTCAAAAGTCAGCAGAGGATGCTTGTTTTTACTGTCAAAGATTAGTGAGATCACACCACCAGGCCTGGCGCTTTCATCATACTACAGTTTAAAATTTATCAATGCTGTTGTGCATGTTAGTGCGCCCCTTTAATCCCAGCACTAGGGAAGCAGAAACAGGCTGATTTTTTAAGTTCCAGAATCATTCTGATCTACATGGTTCCGCCAGACAGTGGTGGCACACGCCTTTAATCTCAGAGTGGTGGCGTATCTCCGTGAGTTCAAGACCAGCCTTGTCTAAAGAGCTAGTGCCAGGATAGGCTCCAAAGGTACACAGAGAAACCCTGTCTCGAGAAAAAAAAAAAAAAAAACAAGCCAAATAGGTATGCATGGTGTTATTAACAGGCAATAAATAATCTCGCCTTGCACAAAAGAACACTCAAAGGGAAAAATAAAGTAGCTAGGTAAGTTAGTTCTTGGAGGAGAGGGTGGCAAAAGAAGTGCTAGAACGCACACCTGGGCAAAACATGGCTATTTTTTTTGTAGGTGGAGGTGGTTGGCTTGCATTGCATTATACCCATTGGTGGGAACTTAACTTCACAATCTGACACGATTGGCTAATCAAAGCAAGGGGAATGGGGAAATTAGGGGAATACAAGTCCATTGCTGGACTGACTGCTTTTGATTTAAAAAAACAAACTTTTCTCATTATTTCTTCTTTTATTATGATTTTTTATTTCAAACTTAGAAAGCATACATAGGATCATTTGGAGGCTCTAGTAGCAGTGTTGGGCCCTAAAGCCCCACCAAGCAGGAGGTCGCCCCAAGAGACACTCTCCAGCACGGTTGATGCAATAGCACGAGGAATTTTTATTCTGCCACGGCAGAGGTCCCTCAGCCTCGAGAGGAGAAGGAAGGACTCCTGCTTTGTCTATTACAAGCTCTTTTAAAGGAAAAACCACAAAATCAGGGAGGGGGTAGTACAGAATCAAGGGAAAGTCCAAAAATCATTTGTCAACTATTTTGACTAGTTTCATTCAACGGTCAGCTAACTCTACTTGATCAATGTTATGGCGATTACAAGGAGGAACACCTGCAGGTCGTCTCACCCCAGTTCCAGGTCCAGGTCTATTGAGAAAGACTACAATGGGGATGGAAAGCACTCAAAGCTCCAGTGTATGCGTGGTTGGTTCCCAGGAAAGGGGTGCAGTAATGCTGAGGTGCCCCAAAGTCTTTCAGCAGTACATTACTGTTATGAGTGATGGCCTAAACATGGCTTTCAGCAGGGCTGCTCAACTTTCCTCCTGCAGCGACCCTTTATATACCTCATCGTTGTGGGGACCCCCCCAAAACACCATAAAATTATTTTCGTTGCTACTTCCTGTCATTTTGCTACTGTTGTGAACTGCAATGTAAATATCTGTTTTCCAATGTTTATAGGCAACCCCCTGTTAGGTCAAGGCCCTTAGGCTGTTAAAGAAACCACTGACTTACAGTCAGGATACCTTCCAAAGGGTAGTTTCTTGACAAAGCTATTGAACAGGCCCAACTGGAATATAAGGTTTTCACCCTGTTCAAAAATTTTATTCTCTTGACTAGAAAGAAATTTGTCTTTGCAAAGTCTTTATTTTCACTATTCTCCTCTCTGGAAGGGTCACTCTAGAATTGTTTAGGGAGCCAGATTCAAGATCAGGTTTCCCAAAACACTTTGGTGCCCAGACATTTTTGGGTTTTAGCCAAAAAAGAAAAGAAACTATATGCTTTTCCTTGGGGCCTTTTTACTTTAAAACTGTCTGGCCAATGTCTACCCCCCTCTCAAGAGGTGTCCCTAATTGCCATTATGGGATTGGGGTGATGGCCGGTCTGGCTTGCTCCATATGAATTTTCAGTGTCAGGTGTGGCATTTGGGGAGTACCAGCCCAGAGGGACTATCCAAAGGTTACCAACTACCAGCTGTAGGGAGGAAAGGAAGTTCTTAACTGCTGTCGAGGCATGCAAGGAGGATAAAGGCCAGAGTTAGGACAAGCAGGTAAGGAGGGAAAGGCAGAATATGGGAATATGTCTAAAACAAAGCCTATTAGAAGTTCTTTCTTCATTTGATTTTTCAAGACAGAGTTTCTAGTAGCTTTGAAGCCTGTCCTGGAACTCCCTCTGTAGACCAGGCTGGCTTCGAATTCACGGAGATCCTCCTGTCTCTGCTTCCTGAGTGCTGGAATTAAAGGCGTGCGCCACCACCGCCCAGCTCATTAGAATTTATTGATGGGCTCACATGGACATATTCTACTGGGCCTCTCATTTTTCCCCCAAGGTGGGGTTCAACAGGATCTGTGGGTTCTGGAAATCCAACCCATGTCTGTTGGAAAACAGCCAATGCTCTAAAGACTGAGCCATCTCAGCCATGGGTGTGGTGGTACACACTTCTAATCCCAGCACACAGGAGGCAAAGGCAGGCCATTCTCTGCGAGTTCAAGGCCACCCTGGTCTGCACAGCAAGTTCCAGGACAGGCGTTAAAGCCACAGAGAATCCCTGTCTCGAAAAACCAAAAGAAATGTATATTATTTTGTGTATATGGGTGTTTCTGCCTGCATCTATGTCCTGAATATCACATGCATGCAGAGTCCTCAGAGACCAGAAGAGGACATCAGATGTGCTGAGACTGGAAATACAGTTGTGAGCAGCCATGTGGGGACTGGGGACAGAACCTGGATCCTCTGGAAGAGCAGCCAATGCTCTTAACCATTAAGCCATCTCTCCAGCCCCCGTACATAGTTTTGCTTTGCTTGAGGCAGGGTCCTACTAGGCAGCCCTGAATGGCCTCAAAACTCGGAGGTCTGTCTACCTGTTTCCAGAGTCTAAAGTCTAGCCCATACCTGGCTCTCTATTGTGGTTGAGACGGGATCTCTCACTGGACTAGAGTTTGCCACTTTGGCTAAATGGTGGGCTACTGAGCCCCTGGGATCCTTCTGTCACCCCTGCCAGCTCCCACTGCTGAGATTAGAGATATACCACTCTGCCCAGATTTTACATGCATGCTGGGGTTCTGAACTCAGGTCCTAATACCTGCGCATCAAGCACTTTACCCACCAATGCATATCCATTACCCATTTTAATTTTTTTTAATTTTATATTATTATTGTTGTCATAATCTGGCTTTTTTAGACAGAGTTTCTCTGTAGCTTTGGATCATGTCCTGGAACTAATTTTATTTTTTAATGCGCATGGCTGCTTTGCTTGTATGTATGTCTGTGCACAACTTTATGCCTGGCGCCAGAAAAGGCCATTGGATCCCCTGGAACTGGAGTTAGAGAGTTGGGAGATTCCTTGGTACTGGGACCGACACTCGAGCCCTCTGGAAGAGTGGCCAGTGCTCTTAACTACTGAGTCATTTCTACAGCCCAACACAGTCTTCTGAAACAAGGTCTCATGAAATCTAGGCTTATCTCAGCCTTCCTGTATAACTGAGCCTGGCCTTGAACTCTCAGTCCTTGGTCTCTGCCTCCAAAATGCTGAAATTGCAGCTTGAGCCACCATGCCCAGCTTCCCTGAGATATTTTTTTTCTTCTGAGACAGGGTCTCACTGTGATCCCTGGCTAGCTACGTGAATGTGGACCAGGATGGCCTGGAAGTTGTGACAATCCTCTTGCCTCCCTGAGATATTTTTTTTTCTTCTAAGACAGGGTCTCACCGTTTATCCCTGACTAGCTACGTGAATGTGGACCAGGATGGCCTGGAACCTGTGGCAATCCTATTGCCTCTCTGCCTGCTGTGCTAGAATTATAAGCATGAGACATCATGCTCAGCCGCTCGTGCTATCTTGAGGGGATTCTTTAGATCTTCTGACTGAGGAATCGTGAGTGTTCTCCCCACGTTTGGGTCCAAGGCTAAATTGTCCTGCACAAGCTCAAACTCCTATAGCTCCAGGAGCTACTGGATACACGCCCTCTGCCGGTGGTAGAGGAGGCCAAGGGGTTGCTTCTGTAGCTTGTTGCAACACATTGCGCCTGCGCGGCAAAAACGAAACCAAGAAACCCTGCCCATTTACTGGGGGAGCCTTAGCCTCCCATGGGCCTGGGCAGGCAGAGAGCCGATATTTGGGAGCCGAGGGCCCGTGATTGTCTGTTAGGTTCCTAGGTGGGGCCAAGTGGGTATACTTCAGGACAAAAGCCTAGGAGGTGAGGCCTTAGGTTATCCTAGTGTAGTCTTCCCTGCAGTGGCTCTCAAGCTTCCTAACTGCGCCCCTTTGATCCAGTTCCTCGTGCTGTGGTGACCCCCCCCCCACCATAAAATCAGTTTCCTTGCTTCTTCATTACGTCATTTTGCTACCATTAGGAATCGTAATGCAAATCGTTCTGGAGACAGAGGCTTGTCAAATGGGGTGTAACCCACAGGTTCAGAACTGCTGTTTTCAAGTTTCAATGATAGAGGATTGTCAGAAGTTTTGTTCACCTGGGGTGATTTAACGCTTGGGAGGCTGAGGCAGAAGATTGTCACGAGTTCCTGGGTAAAACAAACAAACAAACAAAAAAAAAACACAACCTTAATTTCTCAATATTATTAATGGTATAAGTAATAGATAAGTAAATAGATGTTCGCTAAAATAGGAACCAGGAGGTAGAGGAGGCCCTTGGATTGTCTTTACCTTTTTAAAATATTTTTTGAAGGCCGGGCAGTGGTGGTGCACACCTTTAACCCCAGCTCCAGGCAGTGACAGGTGGATCTCAGAGTTCAAGGCCAGCCTGGTCTATGGAACAAGTTCCAGGACAGGCTCCGAAAAAACTATATATGTGTGTGTATGTATGTATGTATATATATGTGTGTGTGTGTATACATATATATATATGTGTGTGTATATATATGTATATATATATATATATATATATATAGAGAGAGAGAGAGAGAGAGAGAGAGAGAGAGAGAGAGCGCTAAGGTCTCATTTGTATGTTCGTATGTCTGACTGATTACTTATGTAGACCAGGCTGGCTTGGAACCTCCAGAGACTCACCTTCTTCTGACTCTGAGTTCTAAAATTAAAGGCATGGGTCATCATGTCCAGCTCAATTTAATTTATTAATCATTTGCCTTTAAACAGGTTTGAGGGAGAAGACATCACACTTCAATTTAAGCAAACACTTTCTACTGTCAGACTTCTCTCTTTCTGTACAGTAGGCCACGAATCCATAGGCAAGGGCCCCACCAGCTTGGGCTCCTTCGTATCAGTTTAATTACTTTATTTAATGATTTAAAATAGTTTTGTTGTTGTTTTTGTTTGACACAAAGTCTCAGTATGTATCCCTGACTGTTCTCGAACTCACTTGTAGACAAGTGGCCTTGAACTGCCAGAGTTCTAACACCCCTCTTCTTAACTCCGCGAGCTCTGCCAGCGCTTGGTACAGGTCTACATGCAAACACAAAACATTCACAGAAATAAAAACACCTCCAAACACCCTCTGAGGATCTGTGTCACACATGGCTGTAAAAGCAGGAAGGGACGGGCACAGGAGTGTATCAAGGGCACAAAGGGAGGCTAGTGCAAGACCCCTGCAGGTACAGGTGAGGGCATAAAAAGAAAAACTAGTGTCATTTCTAGCACCCTGTGCCAAGGCCTACTCTGGAGAAATTAAAGGCATAAAAATGGATGGATGAGTGGCCGGGCAGTGGTAGCACATGCTTTTAATCCCAGCATTCAGAGGCAGAGTCGAGTGAATCTCTGTGAGTTCAAGGCCAGCCTGATCTACAAAGTGAGTTCCAGGACAGGCTCCAAAAGCTACAGAGAAACCCTGTCTTGACACCCCTCCCCCACACACACTGAGAAAAAAGGATGAATGGACAGAAGGAAATAATACATGGTGGCTCGCACCTGTAATCCTAGCACTCAGGGGGCAGAGGAAGGACTGCTAGGAGTTCAAGCCCAGCCTGCACTATCTAATAATCAGACCATCCAAGACTACACAGCATGATCCTGTCCCAAAAAAGAATAAAGTTTTACATTGATTTATTTTGTGTATATTTGGGGAGGGGGTATGTGTACCTTGGTGTGCTTGTAGAGGTCATTGTCAGACTTGGTGGCAAGTGCCCACACGTGCTGAACCATCTCAATACCCCTAAATAAATCATTTTTAAAAAGGGCTGATGATATAGAACAGTGGTAAAGAGAAATCTTTGAAGAAAGAAATTGAAGGCCAGGCGATGGTGGCATACGTCTTTAATCCCAGCACTCGGGAGGCAGAGGCAGGTGGATCTCTGTGAGTTCGAGACCAGCCTGGTCTACAGAGCTAGTTCCAGGACAGGCTCCAAAGCTTCAGAGAAACCCTGTCTCGAAAAACCAAAAAAAAAAAAAAAAGAAAGAAAGAAAGAAAGAAAGAAAGAAATTGAAGAAGATGCCAGAAAGTGGAAAGATCTCCCATGCTCTTGGGTTGGTAGTTGGTAGAATTGTAAGACTTTAAGACAATCCTGAAGCCATTTTTGACAATTCTGAGTCCTCTCAGCCTCTGTGCCATAGTGCTTCCCCTCCTCCCCGGGAACCAAGGACCTGACAGCTATACTCACACGTACTCAGTTCCTGAACAATTACCCATATACGTATGCTTTGGTTCGGTCCCCTGGGAAACGGGGTCAAAATGACCTCTTACCTCATCTGATCTGGCAACAGCTCTCCAGCCAATTATTGGTAATAGCCCTTTCGAATAAGCCAATCACAACCCCCCTTGCTTCTGTGGCCTTCTCCTTTAAAAGTAGCCTGTGCAAGCTATTCGAGGTCTCTCGGCTTCCCGAATGCTGGGGGACCCTGTCATGACAGAATTAATAAAATCCTCATGCTTTTGCATTGGCTGTGGTGTGTGAGGTGGTCTCTGGGGGCGACTCCTCCTCGGTGTTTGGACGCTAGAGTCCAACAGAATTAACATAGTAAAAGTGGCAATCTTACAGATTCAATGCAATGCCCAGCAAAATCCCAACAAAATTCTTCACAGACCTCGAAAGAATGGTACTCAACTTCATGTGGAAAAGCAAAAAAAAAAAAAAAACAACCCAGGATAGCCCAAACAATCCTGTACAATAAAAGAACGTCTGGAGGCATTGCAATCCCTGACTTCAAACTCTACTACAGAGCTACAGTAATGAAAACAGCCTGGTATTGGCATAAGAACAGACAGGAGGACCAATGGAACCAAATTGAAGCCTGGATATTAATCCACACTCCTTCAAACTCCTGGTTTTTGGGGGGGTTTTTTTGGTTTTTTTTTTTTTGGTTTTTCGAGACAGGGTTTCTCTGTGGTTTTGGAGCCTGTCCTGGAACCAGCTCTTGTAGACCAGGCTCGAACTCACAGAGATCCACCTGCCTCTGCCTCCCAAGTGCTGGGATTAAAGGTGTGCGCCACCACCGCCCGGCCAAACACCTGGTTTTTGACAAAGAAGCAAAAAATATCAAATTGAAAAAAGAAAGTCTATTTAACAAATGGTGCTGGCACAACTGAATATCATCATGTAGAAGAATGAAAATAGACCCATATTTATCACCATGCACAAAACTCAAGTCCAAATGGATCAAAGACCTCAACATAAATTTAAGCACACTAAGCCTTAAAGAAGAGAAAGTGGGAAGTACACTTGATCGCATTGGCACAGGGAACCACTTCCTAAATATAACCCCAGCAGCACAGACACTGAGAGAAACAATTAATAAATGGGACCTCCTGAAACTGAAAAGCTTCTGTAAAGCAAAGGACATGGTCAACAAGACAAAACAGCTTATGGAATGGGAAAAGATTACCAACCCCACATCAGACAGAGGGCTGATCTCCAAAATATACAAAGAAATCAAGAAATTGTTTATCAAAAGAACAACTAATACAATAAAAAAATTGGAGTACAGATCTAAACAAAGAACTCTCAACAGAGGATCACAACCCAAGAGAACCTAGACAACAATGAGGACACTAAGAGAGACACACATGGACCTAATCTACATGGGAAGTAGAAAAATATAAGATCTCCTGAGTAAATTGGGAACATGGGGCCCTTCGGAGAGGATATAAGGGGAAGGGAGAAGCAGGGAGGAGAGCAGAGAAAAATGTAGAGCTCAAGAAAAATTTTTAAAAATGTGTATGTATAAATGTTTTGCCTGCATGTATGCATGTGAACTACATGCATGGTAGAAGCCTTCAGAAGTAAGCAGAGGGGGTCAGATCCCCTGGCACTGGGGTTATGGATGGATGTAAGTCACCATGTGGTTTCTGGGAAGAGAACCCAGGTCCTCTGGAGAACAAGTACTCTTAACTGTTGAGTCATCTCTCAGCCCCAAATAGACTTATTTTTTTATTTGTATGTGTGTATGTGCACATGTGCGGTGCCTATTGAAGAAAGAAGGGGACATCAGATGGTTGTGAGCTACATATGGTGCTGTGAATTGAATGGACTCATTCATCATAACCACTGAATCTTTTCTCCAGCATCTGGTTTCTTGACTTTGACAAAGTGTGTCCCAGCACGGGAGAGGCAGAGGCAGGTAGACGTCTGTGAGTTCAAAGTCAGCCTGTTCTATAAAACAAGTTCCAGGATAGCCAGAATTGTTACACAGAGAAACTCTGTCTCAGAAAAAGAGAAACAAACAAAAAAGATAAAAAGGGTCTTGCTGGCCTTAGTGGCAAGTCTGTAGTCTAGGCAACTGAGAGGCAGAAGCAGGAAGAGCAGAAGTTCAAGGTTCTTCCTGGCTAAAGATTTCTGGACCAGTTGGATGGAAATACAGTTAAGCAATATATATATGCTTGGAAGATGCAGTGTGTAGTGTCTTATGGGATCACACCTGTACATTTGTAATATCAGCAGTTCTTAAAACCAAGGGGGATCTAGAGTTCAAGGTCATCCTTAGCTACATATCAAATCTCAAACCACACATGAGATCCTGCCTCCAAAACCAAAAAGCAAAAGAGCAAAATAAAAACAAGGACCCACATGAAAGGAGAGAACTGACTCGGACAATTTGTTTTCTGACCTTCACACAGGCAATGTAACAAGTATACTCCCCCACACACACAAAAAATGTAAAGTCATTTTATTATTCTGTTTGCATGAATGTTCGGCTTGCATGTATTATCTGTACACCACACGGATCCAGTGAGTGCTACTGGAGGCCAGAAGAGGGTATCAGATCCCCTGGGACTGAAATAACAGACAGTTGGGAGAGCCCTGTGGATGCTGAGGATCGAACCTGGGTTCTTTGAAAGAGCAGGCAGTGTTTGTTCCATTGAGCCATCCCTCCAACCCTCTAAAAGATTTTTTAAAAAAACAAAATTAAAGCCAGGAATGGTGGTGCATGCTTTTAATCCCAGCACTCAGAGGGCATGGGGCCTACTCAGTGACTTTCAGGACAGTCCAAACTACATAAAGAGAGTGTATCTCAATAAAGAGAGAGAATGAGGGAAGAAGTAGAAAAAAGAAAGACACACACAGAGGAGAGGAGATTATTTAATGGGCAGATATACACATACATACATACATATATCATTTTTTAAAAATCATAAAGAAGCTGCTGGTAGTAGTCCATACCTTTAATCCCAGAACTCGGGAGGCAGAGGCAGGCAGATCTCTGTAAATTCAAGGCCAGCCTGGTCTACAGAATCAGTTCCAGAACAGGCTCCAAAGCTACACAAAGAGACCCTGTCTCAAAAAACAAAAACAAAATCATAACGATACTCAGTCTTGCACATTTAAGGAATTCCTCCAAAAAATTTCTTTTTTTATTTTTTGTTTTTTTTGTTTTGTTTTTTTCAAGACAGGGTTTGTCTGTTTAATAGCCCTGGCTGTCCTGGAACTAGCTCTAGTAGACCAGGCTGGTCTCGAACTCACAGAGATCCACCTGCCTCTGCCTCCCAAGTGCTGGGATTAAAGGCGTTCGCCACCACCGCCCAGCGATCTCATTTCTTTCTACCTCATCTGTAGGCGTGACAGAAAACATGCTGGAAACCCTGATTCCCAAGGGAGAGGGTCACCGTGTGATGGTGGTGCTGGGACCACATGCTGGAAAGGTGAGTCCCCACACCTGGAAATGACTCTGGAGATCACTGAGGATCTAGGCTGCCTTTGCTGACTCTCCCCATTCCTCCTCAGGTGGGACTTCTTCTGAGTCGGGACAGCGTGCAGAGTCAAGCTTTGGTGCAACTTGGGAGAGAGAACCAGGTTGTAGAGCTCCACTATGATGCTATCTGCCAGTACATGGGTCCCAGTAACTCGGATGAAGACTGACATGTGGACCACTGTCATCCCCCAGGCTGTCACTAGTTGTGTTGCAATCTGCAATGGATGCCATGGAGAAGATAGGAGACAATTGTTCTATCCTCCTTTGAGGAGCAAGAACAGAGGTGTGAGTTGATAGACCAGACTATTTACCAAAATTTAGAATATAATAAAACCCATTTTAAAAAGTGGGAAGATGACATCAAAACCAGTATGTGAGCTGTGAATTCAGGTGGGAACTGAGATGACTGAGGTGGAGCTACTTCACTTCTTAGCCTCATTTCCCTGCTCAGGGTGCAGGACAAGTTAAATTACCTATCCAATACAGAGTTCCCTCTTGGAGCATAGAAATGATGAGATCTGCCGGGCGTTGGTGGCGCACGCCTTTAATCCCAGCACTCGGGAGGCAGAGGCAGGCGGATCTCTGTGAGTTCGAGACCAGCCTGGTCTACAGAGCTAGTTCCAGGACGGGCTCCAAAGCCGCAGAGAAACCCTGTCTCGAAAAAACAAAAAAAAACAAAAAAAGAAATGATGAGATCTGTCCTCACACAAACACTATAGAATCTCCAGTGCTACATCTCAGAACAGCTTCCTGAGTTTGGATCTTGAATGGCTTTCAAAGACCCATATCTTTCTTTTTTTAAGGTTCATTGTATTTTTAGTTATATTATGTGTGTGCCTGTGTGAGAGTGTGCAATTATGAGTACAGATGCTTTCAGAGACCATTAGTGTTAAGTCCCCTGGGAACTGAAGCTACATGCAAGGAACCAAACTTGGGTCCTTTGAAAGAGCAGCAAGCACTCTTAACCACTGAGCCATCTCTCTAGCCCATATATCCATATGTTAAAGGATTCTTGCCCAGGATGATGCTAGTAGCACTTATTTTTGACCTTTGAAAGCTAACGGCCTGCTAGAGATTGCTTAGGCCATGACTTAGAACCTCCAAAACTGTGAACCAAAATAGACCTTTCCTCCTCACACTTTATTTCTGGTAGTTTGTCTGAGTAAGGGAAAACTGCTGCCCCCGCTGAGAACTCTAGTAGGACATCCGTTATCCTTGATCCAGGGCAGACCTCCAGGAATGTCACTGAGGTGATGATGCACTGAAGAGACATGGAGACTTATGCCCACAGATGGGATGGGTTACTTCTAATTTCCAAAGAAGCCAGTCACTTTTAGTCCTAAATTATTAGCTTGCAGGTTAAAAGCTATTTCTGACTCATGCAGTTTCTCTGCTTGCCCTAGGTAATTATATTTTTTTAAAAGGTTATTGTTGAGAATCCTGAACATTTTTCCTGCTTAATGGTGTAAGATAAAAATCAACAAGAGAAGTCAGAGTATTAGACACTATTGCTTCTCAATCATATTTGAAGCTTAAGTCATTCATGCAATAAATGGTATTTGACTTAGATCTGGGCCACAGATAAGAATACCTAAATGCCTATGGCATACATTGAAAAGAGTCAAAACACCCCAGAACAGGATGATAAGATAATTGGGACTAGGGATGGGGCTTAGTGTTGGTGTATGTGCCTAACATATGTAAAGCCTTGGGTTCCATCCCCAGTACCACCAGGAAAAGAGAAATTGCTGACTGTTGAACAAAGGCAAACTGAACTCTCTGGCCAAAATGAACAAACATAAAAACGATGTGAGTCACCAAGTGTGGTTGGTAGCCCATACCTGTAATCTAACACTTGAGAGCCGAGACAGGAAGATTTCCATGAGTTCTAGGACAGTCTGAGCTTCATCAAAAGACTCTTTCTTCAAAAACTTAAAAACAGGAAATGGGCTGGGTGTGGTGGCACACAGCTCTGATCCTAGCACTCAGTAGGCATAGTCAGGCAGATCTCCATGAGTGTGAGGCCACCTGGTCTACATAGCAAGTTCCATAGGGCTACATAGTGGGTCTCAGAAAAGAGTGTCGCTTTTCCCCTTCCTATTACCCCTTTTATGTCTCTTGTCTAATTGCTACAGCTAAGACTTTGACACTGTAGAAAACAGGTAGAGGAGAGTGGGCAACTTTCCTTATCTCATTCCTGATTTTAGAGGAAATGCTCAGTATGTCTCCATTTAATATAATGTTGGCTATAATAACATGTTGGTATATAACCTTTATTATTTTGAGGTGTTTTCCATCTGTTCCTACAGTCTCCAGAGCTTTTATCACAAAAACTTGTCGAACTTGTCCAATGTGTTTTAAACATCAGTTTAAATAATTAATGTAATTTCTGTCCTTGAGTTTGTTTGTATTCCATTTATTGGTTTATGTATGTTGTAACAATGTTGCCTTTCTAGGATGAAGCCCATTTGGTTATAATGTGTAATCTTCTCAGTGTATACCTGAATTCAGTTTGTAAGCATTTTGTTAAGAATTTTTGCATCTGTGTTCATCAAAAAATTGGTCTGTATTTTTTTCTTTCTTTTTCCTTTCTTTATTCTCCTCCTTCATCTCTTCTCTTTTTTCTTCTTCCCTTTTTTTTAATATTTATTTATTTATTATGTATACAATATTCTGTCTGTGTGCATGTCTGCAGACCAGAAGAGGGCACCAGACCTCTTTACAGATGGTTGTGAGCCACCATGTGGTTGCTGGGAATTGAACTCAGGACCTTTGGAAGAGCAGGCAATGCTCTTAATCTCTGAGCCATCTCTCCAGCCCTTCTTCCCCCTTTTTTTTTGTTTTGGGTTTTTCGAAGCAGTGTTTCTCTCTGTTGCTTTGGAACCTGTCCTTGAATTCACTGTAGACCCCCAGCATGTGCTGGGATTAAAGGCATGTGTCATCATGCCTGACCTAAAGAACTTTTTTTAATATATTACCTGAACTAACCCAAACTATCAACAAATGGAACTGTATGGAATTGAACACTTTGTGTACATCAAAGGGTGTTGGACTCTAGCGTCCAAACACCGAGAAGGAGTCACCCCCAGAGACCATCTCATACACCACAGCCGATGCAAAAGCATAAGGATTTTATTAATTCTGTCATGACAGGGTCCCCCAGCATTCGGGAAGCCGAGGGACCTGGAATAGCTGGTACAGTCTACTTTTAAAGGGGCCACAGAAGCAAGGGGGGTTGTTCTTTGAACATTCTGATTGGCTTATTTGCAAGGGCTATTACCAATAATTGACTGGAGAGCTGTTGCCAGATCAGATGAGGTAAGAGGTCATTTTGACCCCGTTTCCCAGGGGACCGAACCAAAGCATACGTATATGAGTAATTGTTCAGGAACCGAGTACGTGTGAGTGTAGCTGTTAGGTCCTTGGTTCCCAGGGAGGAGGGGAAGCACTATGGCACAGAGGCTGAGAGGATTCAGAATTGTCAAAAATGGCTTCAGGATTGTCTTAAAGTCTTACAAGGGAACAGTGGGCAGAGCCAAGAGCAGAGATCTTTACTAGCTACACCTCAGACAATGGGCTGATAGCCAGAATTTTTTTTTTTTTTTTTTTTTTTTTTGGTTTTTCGAGACAGGGTTTCTCTGTGGTTTCTCTGTGGCCTGTCCTGGAACTAGCTCTTGTAGGCCAGGCTGGCCTCGAACTCACAGAGATCCACCTGCCTCTGCCTCCCGAGTGCTGGAATTATAGGCGTGCGCCACCACCGCCCTGCTTGATAGCCAGAATTTACAAAGAATTAAATTAAATTAAATACCAAGGAAACAAAATTGCCAGTCATCAAAAAGTACAAATGAGCTGGGCGTGGGTCCAGGACAGCCAGGACGTAGAGAAACTGTTTAAATAAAAACGGGCTGGAGGGTAGTAATGGTGATGGTGACTGCGCATGCCTTTAATCCCAGCACTCAGGAGGCTGAGACAGGTGGATACCTGAGTTTGAGGTCTGCATGGGGAAAACCAAACAAAAACGACCAATAACCATTTTTAAAGTGTTCACTATCCTTAGCCATTAAGGAAATGCAAATTAAACCTACTTTGAGATACCACCTCACCCCAGTCAGAATGGCTGTCCATAAATCTGACAACCAATGTTGGAAAGGATGTGGAGAGAAAGTACCCTTAATCAACTTTTGATAGTGGTGCAAGCTAATATAAAGTCATTGTGGAAATCAGTTTGAAGATTTCTCAAAGAACCCCATACCCTACCATAGAGATATTGGCACCCCCATGTTTATCGCTGCTTTAATCACTATAGGAAAGAATGAAATCTATCTAGTCCATTAACACACACACCAAATTTTCATTAGCCGTATTGAAGGGTTTACCCAGCACTCCCCACCCCAGTTGGCAACTGTGACAGGCTGCAGAAAAGACCCAGCAAGATACAGGCCCCTGACTGAGCAGGATGTGCTGAGCCCCTGGCCTTGCCTTAATTACTGGGAAGAAATTGCCAGGTATTCTCCATTTGGTAAGGAAGCAATCAGAAGTGAGCTGGCGCTGGCGGGCTCTGGATGTGCTTTACTGTTAATGGTGGAATGCAGTAACCGCTCCCCCATGGCTTCCAGGTATAGCAACCTTTCCCCAGCTGCAGCTGACCAATTACCTCAGGACAGGTTCCCCCAGCCTGGAGGTGTGCCTATCCCAGACTGTCCGTGCAACTTGAAGACTCCCAGACCATCCCCCCTTTGCTCTATCCCCCTGCCCCACTGCTGCTCTTGGGGGGTCCCTCCTCCATCGGACCAGCGGGTGGACCAACGGACAGATGGACCCCATTTAACTTGTAATAAAAAAAGACTTTGCTTTTGCATTGGATGTGGTCTCTTGGTGGTTTTGGGGTTCCAGAATCCCAACAATATATTTAAAACAATGGAATGTTATTCAGTGCTAAAAAAAAAAAAAGTTAAACAAAAACTCGCAGGAAAATGGATGAACTTAGAATGTATTTTATTCTCAGAAAAATGCCTGTTATATTTGGAATGTAGCCAATAATATATGTATATATGTAAGCAAATGTTTACATGGGACACAGTATAGCAAAGAAAAGAACAAGAAAGACTAAGTATAAGGGAATGGGGAAGGACTGAATGCAGGGAATGGACATGAATTATGAAAAAAGATATGAAGCTAATTGTTGGTGGGTTTTATTTCTCTTAAATCTCTAGGTATTTTGCTTGCCTCTATGTCTCTGCCCTACATGAGTGCCTGGTGTCTGCAGAGACCAGGGGAGTGCTCTCCTGGAACTGGAGTTCCAGAGAGTTGTGAGCCACCTTGTGGCTGCTAGGGATGAGCCCAGTCCTTTGAAGAGCAGCCAGTGCTCTTAAGTGCTGAGCCATCTCTCCAGCCCCTATTGTTACTATTTTTGTTATTTGTTTTTTTGTTTTGTTGTTGTTTGTTTGTTTGTTTTTGGCGAGGACTCAAGACAGGGTCTCATTTCGTAGCCCTAGCTGTCCTAGAACTCAGTTTGTAAACCATTATGTCCTCAAACTCAGATATCCGCCTGCCTCTGCCCCTCTCCCCTGAGTCTGGTATTAAAGGAGTGTGCCACTATGCCGGGCTCACGAAAGTTACTTTTATGAAATATCTGTGTAACGTTCGGTATTTTCCCAAGCCCCTCCCCACCCTGTCAATCACTCCTATAACCGCAGTGTTCAGCAGGGTAGCAGGAGGATCTCCTCGAGTTTTAGGTCAAACTGGCCAACACAGGATGTTAGAAGCCAGTGTGGACAATATAGAGTGTACGACTCTATCTCAAAAGTGAAAACCAGGTCACTCCACAACGTGTTCCCTTTCAAATATTTGCAGTCTCAGGACCGCACCCACCCTAAGACCTGGTGCTCAGGGAAGTAGCCACTCCCAAGCCCTGTGACGCTAGCTCGGCCCAAACCACTGCGTGTGACCGGAGGGGACCATCTGAGCCGCGGATCGCGGCGGCCTGGGCTGAACCACATGGATGTCGGGCGTGGGGGGAACTCGGGAGCCGCCGCCCGGCTCGAGCCCCTGCAGGGCGCGGCCATCTTGGGACGTTCCACTTGTCCATGGCGGAGGAGCGGGGCAAACAGGGAAGCGGCATCTCGGCCGCAGACGGCCACCATCCGCTCACCCCAAAACCCCGTCTGGGCGTGCTTCCCGCCACGCTGCGCTGGCGGATGGAACTATCGGGCCAGCGGGACGCCGCTATCCCACCCGGCACGTTCGCCCGCTTTCCTGCGACCCCTCGAACCATTTGGAACCCGCTCCTAAGGCCCTCGCGCAGGCCATTGACTGAGGCGCTGCCCCGCTTGGCTCTGATTGGTCGCCGGTCACGTTCGCAGATTTCCTGCGACCCCTCGAACCATTCGGAACCCGCTCCCGAGGCCCTCGCGCAGGCCATTGGCTGAGGCGCTGCCCCGCTTGGCTCTGATTGGTCGCCGGCCACGTTCGCCGCTTTCCTGTGACCCCTCGAACCATTTGGAACCCGCTCCCAAGGCCCTCGCTCAGGCCATTGGCTGAGGCGCTGCCCTGGTGGGCTCTGATTGGTTGCCGGCCGGGCTCGAGGTCGGCCTTTCCTGCGACCCCGGGTCGGCTGCTTTCTGCGGCTGCGGGGTCCTGGGAATAATGTAGCTCCACCCCCACCCTTGCTCCGGGTTCCCGGAACTGCTTCTAGACATGCGCAGTGGTTGTGACCTGTAGCTAGGCATCCTTCCAAAACCCAGGTTTAAGAACCTTAAGTCGCTGGTTCAAATACCACCTCAGTGTTTAAAACTGCTCGTGGCCGGGCGGTGGTGGCGCACGCCTTTAATCCCAGCACTCGTAAAGCAGAGGCAGGCGGATCTCTGTTGAGTTCAAAGCCAGCCTGCTCTACAGAGCGAGTTCCAGGACAGCCAGGGCTATTAAGCAGAGAAACCCTGCCTCAAAAAACAAAAATTATAAAATAAAATTGATCGCGGGTCAAAAGTCAGCAGAGGATGCTTGTTTTTACTGTCAAAGATTAGTGAGATCACACACCAGGCCTGGCGCTTTCATCATACTACAGTTTAAAATTTATCAATGCTGTTGTGCATGTTAGTGCGCCCCTTTAATCCCAGCACTAGGGAAGCAGAAACAGGCTGATTTTTAAGTTCCAGATCATTCTGATCTACATGGTTCCGCCAGACAGTGGTGGCACACGCCTTTAATCTCAGAGTGGTGGCGTATCTCCGTGAGTTCAAGACCAGCCTTGTCTAAAGAGCTAGTGCCAGGATAGGCTCCAAAGGTACACAGAGAAACCCTGTCTCGAGAAAAAAAAAAACAAGCCAAATAGGTATGCATGGTGTTATTAACAGGCAATAAATAATCTCGCCTTGCACAAAAGAACACTCAAAGGGAAAAATAAAGTAGCTAGGTAAGTTAGTTCTTGGAGGAGAGGGTGGCAAAAGAAGTGCTAGAACGCACACCTGGGCAAACATGGCTATTTTTTTTGTAGGTGGAGGTGTTGGCTGCATTGCATTATACCCATTGGTGGGAACTTAACTTCACAATCTGACACGATTGGCTAATCAAAGCAAGGGGGAATGGGGAAATTAGGGGAATACAAGTCATTGCTGGACTGACTGCTTTTGATTTAAAAAAACAAACTTTTCTCATTATTTCTTCTTTTATTATGATTTTTTATTTCAAACTTAGAAAGCATACATAGATCATTTGGAGGCTCTAGTAGCAGTGTTGGGCCCTAAAGCCCCACCAAGCAGGAGGTCGCCCCAAGAGACACTCTCAGCACGGTTGATGCAATAGCACGAGGAATTTTTATTCTGCCACGGCAGAGGTCCCTCAGCCTCGAGAGGAGAAGGAAGGACTCCTGCTTTGTCTATTACAAGCTCTTTTAAAGGAAAAACCACAAAATCAGGGAGGGGGTAGTACAGAATCAAAGGGAAAGTCCAAAAATCATTTGTCAACTATTTTGACTAGTTCATTCAACGGTCAGCTAACTCTACTTGATCAATGTTATGGCGATTACAAGGAGGAACACCTGCAGGTCGTCTCACCCCAGTTCCAGGTCCAGGTCTATTGAAGAAAGACTACAATGGGGATGGAAAGCACTCAAAGCTCCAGTGTATGCGTGGTTGGTTCCCAGGAAAGGGGTGCAGTAATGCTGAGGTGCCCCAAAGTCTTTCAGCAGTACATTACTGTTATGAGTGATGGCCTAAACATGGCTTTCAGCAGGGCTGCTCAACTTTCCTCCTGCAGCGACCCTTTAATACCTCATGTTGTGGGGACCCCCAAAACACCATAAAATTATTTTCGTTGCTACTTCCTGTCATTTTGCTACTGTTGTGAACTGCAATGTAAATATCTGTTTTCCAATGTTTATAGGCAACCCCTGTTAGGTCAAGGCCCTTAGGCTGTAAAGAAACCACTGACTTACAGTCAGGATACCTTCCAAAGGGTAGTTTCTTGACAAAGCTATTGAACAGGCCCAACTGGAATATAAGGTTTTCACCCTGTTCAAAAATTTTATTCTCTTGACTAGAAAGAAATTTGTCTTTGCAAAGTCTTTATTTCACTATTCTCCTCTCTGGAAGGGTCACTCTAGAATTGTTTAGGAGCCAGATTCAAGATCAGGTTTCCCAAAACACTTTGGTGCCCAGACATTTTTGGGTTTTAGCCAAAAAAGAAAAGAAACTATATGCTTTTCCTTGGGGCCTTTTTACTTTAAACTGTCTGGCCAATGTCTACCCCCCTCTCAAGAGGTGTCCCTAATTGCCATTATGGGATTGGGGTGATGGCCGGTCTGGCTTGCTCCATATGAATTTTCAGTGTCAGGTGTGGCATTTGGGGAGTACCAGCCCAGAGGGACTATCCAAAGGTTACCAACTACCAGCTGTAGGGAGGAAAGGAAGTTCTTAACTGCTGTCGAGGCATGCAAGGAGGATAAAGGCCAGAGTTAGGACAAGCAGGTAAGGAGGGAAAGGCAGAATATGGGAATATGTCTAAAACAAAGCCTATTAGAAGTTCTTTCTTCATTTGATTTTTCAAGACAGAGTTTCTAGTAGCTTTGAAGCCTGTCCTGGAACTCCCTCTGTAGACCAGGCTGGCTTCGAATTCACGGAGATCCTCCTGTCTCTGCTTCCTGAGTGCTGGAATTAAAGGCGTGCGCCACCACCGCCCAGCTCATTAGAATTTATTGATGGGCTCACATGGACATATTCTACTGGGCCTCTCATTTTTCCCCCAAGGTGGGGTTCAACAGGATCTGTGGGTTCTGGAAATCCAACCCATGTCTGTTGGAAGAACAGCCAATGCTCTAAAGACTGAGCCATCTCAGCCAGGGTGTGGTGGTACACACTTCTAATCCCAGCACACAGGAGGCAAAGGCAGGCCATTCTCTGCGAGTTCAAGGCCACCCTGGTCTGCACAGCAAGTTCCAGGACAGGCGTTAAAGCCACAGAGAATCCCTGTCTCGAAAAACCAAAAGAAATGTATTATTATTTTGTGTATATGGGTGTTCTGCCTGCATCTATGTCTGAATATCACATGCATGCAGAGTCCTCAGAGACCAGAAGAGGACATCAGATGTGCTGAGACTGGAAATACAGTTGTGAGCAGCCATGTGGGGACTGGGGACAGAACCTGGATCCTCTGGAAGAGCAGCCAATGCTCTTAACCATTAAGCCATCTCTCCAGCCCCCGTACATAGTTTTGCTTTGCTTGAGGCAGGGTCCTACTAGGCAGCCCTGAATGGCCTCAAAACTCGGAGGTCTGTCTACCTGTTTCCAGAGTCTAAAGTCTAGCCCATACCTGGCTCTCTATTGTGGTTGAGACGGGATCTCTCACTGGACTAGAGTTTGCCACTTTGGCTAAATGGTGGGCTACTGAGCCCCTGGGATCCTTCTGTCACCCCTGCCAGCTCCCACTGCTGAGATTAGAGATATACCACTCTGCCCAGATTTTACATGCATGCTGGGGTTCTGAACTCAGGTCCTAATACCTGCGCATCAAGCACTTTACCCACCAATGCATATCCATTACCCATTTTAATTTTTTTTAATTTTATATTATTATTGTTGTCATAATCTGGCTTTTTTAGACAGAGTTTCTCTGTAGCTTTGGATCATGTCCTGGAACTAATTTTATTTTTTAATGCGCATGGCTGCTTTGCTTGTATGTATGTCTGTGCACAACTTTATGCCTGGCGCCAGAAAAGGCCATTGGATCCCCTGGAACTGGAGTTAGAGAGTTGGGAGATTCCTTGGTACTGGGACCGACACTCGAGCCCTCTGGAAGAGTGGCCAGTGCTCTTAACTACTGAGTCATTTCTACAGCCCAACACAGTCTTCTGAAACAAGGTCTCATGAAATCTAGGCTTATCTCAGCCTTCCTGTATAACTGAGCCTGGCCTTGAACTCTCAGTCCTTGGTCTCTGCCTCCAAAATGCTGAAATTGCAGCTTGAGCCACCATGCCCAGCTTCCCTGAGATATTTTTTTTCTTCTGAGACAGGGTCTCACTGTGATCCCTGGCTAGCTACGTGAATGTGGACCAGGATGGCCTGGAAGTTGTGACAATCCTCTTGCCTCCCTGAGATATTTTTTTTTCTTCTAAGACAGGGTCTCACCGTTTATCCCTGACTAGCTACGTGAATGTGGACCAGGATGGCCTGGAACCTGTGGCAATCCTATTGCCTCTCTGCCTGCTGTGCTAGAATTATAAGCATGAGACATCATGCTCAGCCGCTCGTGCTATCTTGAGGGGATTCTTTAGATCTTCTGACTGAGGAATCGTGAGTGTTCTCCCCACGTTTGGGTCCAAGGCTAAATTGTCCTGCACAAGCTCAAACTCCTATAGCTCCAGGAGCTACTGGATACACGCCCTCTGCCGGTGGTAGAGGAGGCCAAGGGGTTGCTTCTGTAGCTTGTTGCAACACATTGCGCCTGCGCGGCAAAACGAAACCAAGAAACCCTGCCCATTTACTGGGGGAGCCTTAGCCTCCCATGGGCCTGGGCAGGCAGAGAGCCGATATTTGGGAGCCGAGGGCCCGTGATTGTCTGTTAGGTTCCTAGGTGGGGCCAAGTGGGTATACTTCAGGACAAAAGCCTAGGAGGTGAGGCCTTAGGTTATCCTAGTGTAGTCTTCCCTGCAGTGGCTCTCAAGCTTCCTAACTGCGCCCCTTTGATCCAGTTCCTCGTGCTGTGGTGACCCCCCCCACCATAAAATCAGTTTCCTTGCTTCTTCATTACGTCATTTTGCTACCATTAGGAATCGTAATGCAAATCGTTCTGGAGACAGAGGCTTGTCAAATGGGGTGTAACCCACAGGTTCAGAACTGCTGTTTTCAAGTTTCAATGATAGAGGATTGTCAGAAGTTTTGTTCACCTGGGGTGATTTAACGCTTGGGAGGCTGAGGCAGAAGATTGTCACGAGTTCCTGGGTAAAACAAACAAACAAACAAAAAAAAAACACAACCTTAATTTCTCAATATTATTAATGGTATAAGTAATAGATAAGTAAATAGATGTTCGCTAAAATAGGAACCAGGAGGTAGAGGAGGCCCTTGGATTGTCTTTACCTTTTTAAAATATTTTTTGAAGGCCGGGCAGTGGTGGTGCACACCTTTAACCCCAGCTCCAGGCAGTGACAGGTGGATCTCAGAGTTCAAGGCCAGCCTGGTCTATGGAACAAGTTCCAGGACAGGCTCCGAAAAAACTATATATGTGTGTGTATGTATGTATGTATATATATGTGTGTGTGTGTGTATACATATATATGTGTGTGTATATATATGTATATACATATATATATATATATATATATATATATATATATATATATATAGAGAGAGAGAGAGAGAGAGAGAGAGAGAGAGAGAGAGAGAGAGAGAGAGAGAGAGCGCTAAGGTCTCATTTGTATGTTCGTATGTCTGACTGATTACTTATGTAGACCAGGCTGGCTTGGAACCTCCAGAGACTCACCTTCTTCTGACTCTGAGTTCTAAAATTAAAGGCATGGGTCATCATGTCCAGCTCAATTTAATTTATTAATCATTTGCCTTTAAACAGGTTTGAGGGAGAAGACATCACACTTCAATTTAAGCAAACACTTTCTACTGTCAGACTTCTCTCTTTCTGTACAGTAGGCCACGAATCCATAGGCAAGGGCCCCACCAGCTTGGGCTCCTTCGTATCAGTTTAATTACTTTATTTAATGATTTAAAATAGTTTTGTTGTTGTTTTTGTTTGACACAAAGTCTCAGTATGTATCCCTGACTGTTCTCGAACTCACTTGTAGACAAGTGGCCTTGAACTGCCAGAGTTCTAACACCCCTCTTCTTAACTCCGCGAGCTCTGCCAGCGCTTGGTACAGGTCTACATGCAAACAAAACATTCACAGAAATAAAAACACCTCCAAACACCCTCTGAGGATCTGTGTCACACATGGCTGTAAAAGCAGGAAGGGACGGGCACAGGAGTGTATCAAGGGCACAAAGGGAGGCTAGTGCAAGACCCCTGCAGGTACAGGTGAGGGCATAAAAAGAAAAACTAGTGTCATTTCTAGCACCCTGTGCCAAGGCCTACTCTGGAGAAATTAAAGGCATAAAAATGGATGGATGAGTGGCCGGGCAGTGGTAGCACATGCTTTTAATCCCAGCATTCAGAGGCAGAGTCGAGTGAATCTCTGTGAGTTCAAGGCCAGCCTGATCTACAAAGTGAGTTCCAGGACAGGCTCCAAAAGCTACAGAGAAACCCTGTCTTGACACCCCTCCCCCACACACACTGAGAAAAAAGGATGAATGGACAGAAGGAAATAATACATAGTGGCTCGCACCTGTAATCCTAGCACTCAGGGGGCAGAGGAAGGACTGCTAGGAGTTCAAGCCCAGCCTGCACTATCTAATAATCAGACCATCCAAGACTACACAGCATGATCCTGTCCCAAAAAAGAATAAAGTTTTACATTGATTTATTTTGTGTATATTTGGGGAGGGGGTATGTGTACCTTGGTGTGCTTGTAGAGGTCATTGTCAGACTTGGTGGCAAGTGCCCACACGTGCTGAACCATCTCAATACCCCTAAATAAATCATTTTTAAAAAGGGCTGATGATATAGAACAGTGGTAAAGAGAAATCTTTGAAGAAAGAAATTGAAGGCCAGGCGATGGTGGCATACGTCTTTAATCCCAGCACTCGGGAGGCAGAGGCAGGTGGATCTCTGTGAGTTCGAGACCAGCCTGGTCTACAGAGCTAGTTCCAGGACAGGCTCCAAAGCTTCAGAGAAACCCTGTCTCGAAAAACCAAAAAAAAAAAAAAAGAAAGAAAGAAAGAAAGAAAGAAATTGAAGAAGATGCCAGAAAGTGGAAAGATCTCCCATGCTCTTGGGTTGGTAGTTGGTAGAATTGTAAGACTTTAAGACAATCCTGAAGCCATTTTTGACAATTCTGAGTCCTCTCAGCCTCTGTGCCATAGTGCTTCCCCTCCTCCCCGGGAACCAAGGACCTGACAGCTATACTCACACGTACTCAGTTCCTGAACAATTACCCATATACGTATGCTTTGGTTCGGTCCCCTGGGAAACGGGGTCAAAATGACCTCTTACCTCATCTGATCTGGCAACAGCTCTCCAGCCAATTATTGGTAATAGCCCTTTCGAATAAGCCAATCACAACCCCCCTTGCTTCTGTGGCCTTCTCCTTTAAAAGTAGCCTGTGCAAGCTATTCGAGGTCTCTCGGCTTCCCGAATGCTGGGGGACCCTGTCATGACAGAATTAATAAAATCCTCATGCTTTTGCATTGGCTGTGGTGTGTGAGGTGGTCTCTGGGGGCGACTCCTCCTCGGTGTTTGGACGCTAGAGTCCAACAGAATTAACATAGTAAAAGTGGCAATCTTACAGATTCAATGCAATGCCCAGCAAAATCCCAACAAAATTCTTCACAGACCTCGAAAGAATGGTACTCAACTTCATGTGGAAAAGCAAAAAAAAAAAAAAACAACCCAGGATAGCCCAAACAATCCTGTACAATAAAAGAACGTCTGGAGGCATTGCAATCCCTGACTTCAAACTCTACTACAGAGCTACAGTAATGAAAACAGCCTGGTATTGGCATAAGAACAGACAGGAGGACCAATGGAACCAAATTGAAGCCTGGATATTAATCCACACTCCTTCAAACTCCTGGTTTTTGGGGGGGTTTTTTTGGTTTTTTTTTTTTGGTTTTTCGAGACAGGGTTTCTCTGTGGTTTTGGAGCCTGTCCTGGAACCAGCTCTTGTAGACCAGGCTCGAACTCACAGAGATCCACCTGCCTCTGCCTCCCAAGTGCTGGGATTAAAGGTGTGCGCCACCACCGCCCGGCCAAACACCTGGTTTTTGACAAAGAAGCAAAAAATATCAAATTGAAAAAAGAAAGTCTATTTAACAAATGGTGCTGGCACAACTGAATATCATCATGTAGAAGAATGAAAATAGACCCATATTTATCACCATGCACAAAACTCAAGTCCAAATGGATCAAAGACCTCAACATAAATTTAAGCACACTAAGCCTTAAAGAAGAGAAAGTGGGAAGTACACTTGATCGCATTGGCACAGGGAACCACTTCCTAAATATAACCCCAGCAGCACAGACACTGAGAGAAACAATTAATAAATGGGACCTCCTGAAACTGAAAAGCTTCTGTAAAGCAAAGGACATGGTCAACAAGACAAAACAGCTTATGGAATGGGAAAAGATTACCAACCCCACATCAGACAGAGGGCTGATCTCCAAAATATACAAAGAAATCAAGAAATTGTTTATCAAAAGAACAACTAATACAATAAAAAAATTGGAGTACAGATCTAAACAAAGAACTCTCAACAGAGGATCACAACCCAAGAGAACCTAGACAACAATGAGGACACTAAGAGAGACACACATGGACCTAATCTACATGGGAAGTAGAAAAATATAAGATCTCCTGAGTAAATTGGGAACATGGGGCCCTTCGGAGAGGATATAAGGGGAAGGGAGAAGCAGGGAGGAGAGCAGAGAAAAATGTAGAGCTCAAGAAAAATTTTTAAAAATGTGTATGTATAAATGTTTTGCCTGCATGTATGCATGTGAACTACATGCATGGTAGAAGCCTTCAGAAGTAAGCAGAGGGGGTCAGATCCCCTGGCACTGGGGTTATGGATGGATGTAAGTCACCATGTGGTTTCTGGGAAGAGAACCCAGGTCCTCTGGAGAACAAGTACTCTTAACTGTTGAGTCATCTCTCAGCCCCAAATAGACTTATTTTTTTATTTGTATGTGTGTATGTGCACATGTGCGGTGCCTATTGAAGAAAGAAGGGGACATCAGATGGTTGTGAGCTACATATGGTGCTGTGAATTGAATGGACTCATTCATCATAACCACTGAATCTTTTCTCCAGCATCTGGTTTCTTGACTTTGACAAAGTGTGTCCCAGCACGGGAGAGGCAGAGGCAGGTAGACGTCTGTGAGTTCAAAGTCAGCCTGTTCTATAAAACAAGTTCCAGGATAGCCAGAATTGTTACACAGAGAAACTCTGTCTCAGAAAAAGAGAAACAAACAAAAAAGATAAAAAGGGTCTTGCTGGCCTTAGTGGCAAGTCTGTAGTCTAGGCAACTGAGAGGCAGAAGCAGGAAGAGCAGAAGTTCAAGGTTCTTCCTGGCTAAAGATTTCTGGACCAGTTGGATGGAAATACAGTTAAGCAATATATATATGCTTGGAAGATGCAGTGTGTAGTGTCTTATGGGATCACACCTGTACATTTGTAATATCAGCAGTTCTTAAAACCAAGGGGGATCTAGAGTTCAAGGTCATTCTTAGCTACATATCAAATCTCAAACCACACATGAGATCCTGCCTCCAAAACCAAAAAGCAAAAGAGCAAAATAAAAACAAGGACCCACATGAAAGGAGAGAACTGACTCGGACAATTTGTTTTCTGACCTTCACACAGGCAATGTAACAAGTATACTCCCCCACACACACAAAAAATGTAAAGTCATTTTATTATTCTGTTTGCATGAATGTTCGGCTTGCATGTATTATCTGTACACCACACGGATCCAGTGAGTGCTACTGGAGGCCAGAAGAGGGTATCAGATCCCCTGGGACTGAAATAACAGACAGTTGGGAGAGCCCTGTGGATGCTGAGGATCGAACCTGGGTTCTTTGAAAGAGCAGGCAGTGTTTGTTCCATTGAGCCATCCCTCCAACCCTCTAAAAGATTTTTTAAAAAAACAAAATTAAAGCCAGGAATGGTGGTGCATGCTTTTAATCCCAGCACTCAGAGGGCATGGGGCCTACTCAGTGACTTTCAGGACAGTCCAAACTACATAAAGAGAGTGTATCTCAATAAAGAGAGAGAATGAGGGAAGAAGTAGAAAAAAGAAAGACACACACAGAGGAGAGGAGATTATTTAATGGGCAGATATACACATACATACATACATATATCATTTTTTAAAAATCATAAAGAAGCTGGCTGGTAGTAGTCCATACCTTTAATCCCAGAACTCGGGAGGCAGAGGCAGGCAGATCTCTGTAAATTCAAGGCCAGCCTGGTCTACAGAATCAGTTCCAGAACAGGCTCCAAAGCTACACAAAGAGACCCTGTCTCAAAAAACAAAAACAAAATCATAACGATACTCAGTCTTGCACATTTAAGGAATTCCTCCAAAAAATTTCTTTTTTTATTTTTTGTTTTTTTTTTGTTTTTTTCAAGACAGGGTTTGTCTGTTTAATAGCCCTGGCTGTCCTGGAACTAGCTCTAGTAGACCAGGCTGGTCTCGAACTCACAGAGATCCACCTGCCTCTGCCTCCCAAGTGCTGGGATTAAAGGCGTTCGCCACCACCGCCCAGCGATCTCATTTCTTTCTACCTCATCTGTAGGCGTGACAGAAAACATGCTGGAAACCCTGATTCCCAAGGGAGAGGGTCACCGTGTGATGGTGGTGCTGGGACCACATGCTGGAAAGGTGAGTCCCCACACCTGGAAATGACTCTGGAGATCACTGAGGATCTAGGCTGTCTTTGCTGACTCTCCCCATTCCTCCTCAGGTGGGACTTCTTCTGAGTCGGGACAGCGTGCAGAGTCAAGCTTTGGTGCAACTTGGGAGAGAGAACCAGGTTGTAGAGCTCCACTATGATGCTATCTGCCAGTACATGGGTCCCAGTAACTCGGATGAAGACTGACATGTGGACCACTGTCATCCCCCAGGCTGTCACTAGTTGTGTTGCAATCTGCAATGGATGCCATGGAGAAGATAGGAGACAATTGTTCTATCCTCCTTTGAGGAGCAAGAACAGAGGTGTGAGTTGATAGACCAGACTATTTACCAAAATTTAGAATATAATAAAACCCATTTTAAAAAGTGGGAAGATGACATCAAAACCAGTATGTGAGCTGTGAATTCAGGTGGGAACTGAGATGACTGAGGTGGAGCTACTTCACTTCTTAGCCTCATTTCCCTGCTCAGGGTGCAGGACAAGTTAAATTACCTATCCAATACAGAGTTCCCTCTTGGAGCATAGAAATGATGAGATCTGCCGGGCGTTGGTGGCGCACGCCTTTAATCCCAGCACTCGGGAGGCAGAGGCAGGCGGATCTCTGTGAGTTCGAGACCAGCCTGGTCTACAGAGCTAGTTCCAGGACGGGCTCCAAAGCCGCAGAGAAACCCTGTCTCGAAAAAACAAAAAAAAAACAAAAAAAAAAAAAAGAAATGATGAGATCTGTCCTCACACAAACACTATAGAATCTCCAGTGCTACATCTCAGAACAGCTTCCTGAGTTTGGATCTTGAATGGCTTTCAAAGACCCATATCTTTCTTTTTTTAAGGTTCATTGTATTTTTAGTTATATTATGTGTGTGCCTGTGTGAGAGTGTGCAATTATGAGTACAGATGCTTTCAGAGACCATTAGTGTTAAGTCCCCTGGGAACTGAAGCTACATGCAAGGAACCAAACTTGGGTCCTTTGAAAGAGCAGCAAGCACTCTTAACCACTGAGCCATCTCTCTAGCCCATATATCCATATGTTAAAGGATTCTTGCCCAGGATGATGCTAGTAGCACTTATTTTTGACCTTTGAAAGCTAACGGCCTGCTAGAGATTGCTTAGGCCATGACTTAGAACCTCCAAAACTGTGAACCAAAATAGACCTTTCCTCCTCACACTTTATTTCTGGTAGTTTGTCTGAGTAAGGGAAAACTGCTGCCCCCGCTGAGAACTCTAGTAGGACATCCGTTATCCTTGATCCAGGGCAGACCTCCAGGAATGTCACTGAGGTGATGATGCACTGAAGAGACATGGAGACTTATGCCCACAGATGGGATGGGTTACTTCTAATTTCCAAAGAAGCCAGTCACTTTTAGTCCTAAATTATTAGCTTGCAGGTTAAAAGCTATTTCTGACTCATGCAGTTTCTCTGCTTGCCCTAGGTAATTATATTTTTTTAAAAGGTTATTGTTGAGAATCCTGAACATTTTTCCTGCTTAATGGTGTAAGATAAAAATCAACAAGAGAAGTCAGAGTATTAGACACTATTGCTTCTAAATCATATTTGAAGCTTAAGTCATTCATGCAATAAATGGTATTTGACTTAGATCTGGGCCACAGATAAGAATACCTAAATGCCTATGGCATACATTGAAAAGAGTCAAAACACCCCAGAACAGGATGATAAGATAATTGGGACTAGGGATGGGGCTTAGTGTTGGTGTATGTGCCTAACATATGTAAAGCCTTGGGTTCCATCCCCAGTACCACCAGGAAAAGAGAAATTGCTGACTGTTGAACAAAGGCAAACTGAACTCTCTGGCCAAAATGAACAAACATAAAAACGATGTGAGTCACCAAGTGTGGTTGGTAGCCCATACCTGTAATCTAACACTTGAGAGCCGAGACAGGAAGATTTCCATGAGTTCTAGGACAGTCTGAGCTTCATCAAAAGACTCTTTCTTCAAAAACTTAAAAACAGGAAATGGGCTGGGTGTGGTGGCACACAGCTCTGATCCTAGCACTCAGTAGGCATAGTCAGGCAGATCTCCATGAGTGTGAGGCCACCTGGTCTACATAGCAAGTTCCATAGGGCTACATAGTGGGTCTCAGAAAAGAGTGTCGCTTTTCCCCTTCCTATTACCCCTTTTATGTCTCTTGTCTAATTGCTACAGCTAAGACTTTGACACTGTAGAAAACAGGTAGAGGAGAGTGGGCAACTTTCCTTATCTCATTCCTGATTTTAG
This sequence comes from Microtus oregoni, assembly GCF_018167655.1. Lineage (NCBI taxonomy): Eukaryota > Metazoa > Chordata > Mammalia > Rodentia > Cricetidae > Microtus > Microtus oregoni. The sequence goes on along the minus strand of NW_024544751.1, from coordinate 44,914 downwards.
AGGAAATGCTCAGTATGTCTCCATTTAATATAATGTTGGCTATAATAACATGTTGGTATATAACCTTTATTATTTTGAGGTGTTTTCCATCTGTTCCTACAGTCTCCAGAGCTTTTATCACAAAAACTTGTCGAACTTGTCCAATGTGTTTTAAACATCAGTTTAAATAATTAATGTAATTTCTGTCCTTGAGTTTGTTTGTATTCCATTTATTGGTTTATGTATGTTGTAACAATGTTGCCTTTCTAGGATGAAGCCCATTTGGTTATAATGTGTAATCTTCTCAGTGTATACCTGAATTCAGTTTGTAAGCATTTTGTTAAGAATTTTTGCATCTGTGTTCATCAAAAAATTGGTCTGTATTTTTTTCTTTCTTTTTCCTTTCTTTATTCTCCTCCTTCATCTCTTCTCTTTTTTCTTCTTCCCTTTTTTTTTAATATTTATTTATTTATTATGTATACAATATTCTGTCTGTGTGCATGTCTGCAGACCAGAAGAGGGCACCAGACCTCTTTACAGATGGTTGTGAGCCACCATGTGGTTGCTGGGAATTGAACTCAGGACCTTTGGAAGAGCAGGCAATGCTCTTAATCTCTGAGCCATCTCTCCAGCCCTTCTTCCCCCTTTTTTTTTGTTTTGGGTTTTTCGAAGCAGTGTTTCTCTCTGTTGCTTTGGAACCTGTCCTTGAATTCACTGTAGACCCCCAGCATGTGCTGGGATTAAAGGCATGTGTCATCATGCCTGACCTAAAGAACTTTTTTTAATATATTACCTGAACTAACCCAAACTATCAACAAATGGAACTGTATGGAATTGAACACTTTGTGTACATCAAAGGGTGTTGGACTCTAGCGTCCAAACACCGAGAAGGAGTCACCCCCAGAGACCATCTCATACACCACAGCCGATGCAAAAGCATAAGGATTTTATTAATTCTGTCATGACAGGGTCCCCCAGCATTCGGGAAGCCGAGGGACCTCGAATAGCTGGTACAGTCTACTTTTAAAGGGGCCACAGAAGCAAGGGGGGGTTGTTCTTTGAACATTCTGATTGGCTTATTTGCAAGGGCTATTACCAATAATTGACTGGAGAGCTGTTGCCAGATCAGATGAGGTAAGAGGTCATTTTGACCCCGTTTCCCAGGGGACCGAACCAAAGCATACGTATATGAGTAATTGTTCAGGAACCGAGTACGTGTGAGTGTAGCTGTTAGGTCCTTGGTTCCCGGGGAGGAGGGGAAGCACTATGGCACAGAGGCTGAGAGGATTCAGAATTGTCAAAAATGGCTTCAGGATTGTCTTAAAGTCTTACAAGGGAACAGTGGGCAGAGCCAAGAGCAGAGATCTTTACTAGCTACACCTCAGACAATGGGCTGATAGCCAGAATTTTTTTTTTTTTTTTTTTTTTGTTTTTCGAGACAGGGTTTCTCTGTGGTTTCTCTGTGGCCTGTCCTGGAACTAGCTCTTGTAGGCCAGGCTGGCCTCGAACTCACAGAGATCCACCTGCCTCTGCCTCCCGAGTGCTGGAATTATAGGCGTGCGCCACCACCGCCCTGCTTGATAGCCAGAATTTACAAAGAATTAAATTAAATTAAATACCAAGGAAACAAAATTGCCAGTCATCAAAAAGTACAAATGAGCTGGGCGTGGTGGCGCATGCCTTTAATCCTAGCACTCAGGCAGGTAGATCTCTGTGAGTTCAAGGCCAGCATGGTCTACAAAGTGAGTTCCAGGACAGCCAGGACGTAGAGAAACTGTTTAAATAAAAACGGGCTGGAGGGTAGTAATGGTGATGGTGACTGCGCATGCCTTTAATCCCAGCACTCAGGAGGCTGAGACAGGTGGATACCTGAGTTTGAGGTCTGCATGGGGAAAACCAAACAAAAACGACCAATAACCATTTTTAAAGTGTTCACTATCCTTAGCCATTAAGGAAATGCAAATTAAACCTACTTTGAGATACCACCTCACCCCAGTCAGAATGGCTGTCCATAAATCTGACAACCAATGTTGGAAAGGATGTGGAGAGAAAGTACCCTTAATCAACTTTTGATAGTGGTGCAAGCTAATATAAAGTCATTGTGGAAATCAGTTTGAAGATTTCTCAAAGAACCCCATACCCTACCATAGAGATATTGGCACCCCCATGTTTATCGCTGCTTTAATCACTATAGGAAAGAATGAAATCTATCTAGTCCATTAACACACACACCAAATTTTCATTAGCCGTATTGAAGGGTTTACCCAGCACTCCCCACCCCAGTTGGCAACTGTGACAGGCTGCAGAAAAGACCCAGCAAGATACAGGCCCCTGACTGAGCAGGATGTGCTGAGCCCCTGGCCTTGCCTTAATTACTGGGAAGAAATTGCCAGGTATTCTCCATTTGGTAAGGAAGCAATCAGAAGTGAGCTGGCGCTGGCGGGCTCTGGATGTGCTTTACTGTTAATGGTGGAATGCAGTAACCGCTCCCCCATGGCTTCCAGGTATAGCAACCTTTCCCCAGCTGCAGCTGACCAATTACCTCAGGACAGGTTCCCCCAGCCTGGAGGTGTGCCTATCCCAGACTGTCCGTGCAACTTGAAGACTCCCAGACCATCCCCCCTTTGCTCTATCCCCCTGCCCCACTGCTGCTCTTGGGGGGTCCCTCCTCCATCGGACCAGCGGGTGGACCAACGGACAGATGGACCCCATTTAACTTGTAATAAAAAAAGACTTTGCTTTTGCATTGGATGTGGTCTCTTGGTGGTTTTGGGGTTCCAGAATCCCAACAATATATTTAAAACAATGGAATGTTATTCAGTGCTAAAAAAAAAAAAAAGTTAAACAAAAACTCGCAGGAAAATGGATGAACTTAGAATGTATTTTATTCTCAGAAAAATGCCTGTTATATTTGGAATGTAGCCAATAATATATGTATATATGTAAGCAAATGTTTACATGGGACACAGTATAGCAAAGAAAAGAACAAGAAAGACTAAGTATAAGGGAATGGGGAAGGACTGAATGCAGGGAATGGACATGAATTATGAAAAAAGATATGAAGCTAATTGTTGGTGGGTTTTATTTCTCTTAAATCTCTAGGTATTTTGCTTGCCTCTATGTCTCTGCCCTACATGAGTGCCTGGTGTCTGCAGAGACCAGGGGAGTGCTCTCCTGGAACTGGAGTTCCAGAGAGTTGTGAGCCACCTTGTGGCTGCTAGGGATGAGCCCAGTCCTTTGAAGAGCAGCCAGTGCTCTTAAGTGCTGAGCCATCTCTCCAGCCCCTATTGTTACTATTTTTGTTATTTGTTTTTTTGTTTTGTTGTTGTTTGTTTGTTTGTTTTTGGCGAGGACTCAAGACAGGGTCTCATTTCGTAGCCCTAGCTGTCCTAGAACTCAGTTTGTAAACCATTATGTCCTCAAACTCAGATATCCGCCTGCCTCTGCCCCTCTCCCCTGAGTCTGGTATTAAAGGAGTGTGCCACTATGCCGGGCTCACGAAAGTTACTTTTATGAAATATCTGTGTAACGTTCGGTATTTTCCCAAGCCCCTCCCCACCCTGTCAATCACTCCTATAACCGCAGTGTTCAGCAGGGTAGCAGGAGGATCTCCTCGAGTTTTAGGTCAAACTGGCCAACACAGGATGTTAGAAGCCAGTGTGGACAATATAGAGTGTACGACTCTATCTCAAAAGTGAAAACCAGGTCACTCCACAACGTGTTCCCTTTCAAATATTTGCAGTCTCAGGACCGCACCCACCCTAAGACCTGGTGCTCAGGGAAGTAGCCACTCCCAAGCCCTGTGACGCTAGCTCGGCCCAAACCACTGCGTGTGACCGGAGGGGACCATCTGAGCCGCGGATCGCGGCGGCCTGGGCTGAACCACATGGATGTCGGGCGTGGGGGGAACTCGGGAGCCGCCGCCCGGCTCGAGCCCCTGCAGGGCGCGGCCATCTTGGGACGTTCCACTTGTCCATGGCGGAGGAGCGGGGCAAACAGGGAAGCGGCATCTCGGCCGCAGACGGCCACCATCCGCTCACCCCAAAACCCCGTCTGGGCGTGCTTCCCGCCACGCTGCGCTGGCGGATGGAACTATCGGGCCAGCGGGACGCCGCTATCCCACCCGGCACGTTCGCCCGCTTTCCTGCGACCCCTCGAACCATTTGGAACCCGCTCCTAAGGCCCTCGCGCAGGCCATTGACTGAGGCGCTGCCCCGCTTGGCTCTGATTGGTCGCCGGTCACGTTCGCAGATTTCCTGCGACCCCTCGAACCATTCGGAACCCGCTCCCGAGGCCCTCGCGCAGGCCATTGGCTGAGGCGCTGCCCCGCTTGGCTCTGATTGGTCGCCGGCCACGTTCGCCGCTTTCCTGTGACCCCTCGAACCATTTGGAACCCGCTCCCAAGGCCCTCGCTCAGGCCATTGGCTGAGGCGCTGCCCTGGTGGGCTCTGATTGGTTGCCGGCCGGGCTCGAGGTCGGCCTTTCCTGCGACCCCGGGTCGGCTGCTTTCTGCGGCTGCGGGGTCCTGGGAATAATGTAGCTCCACCCCCACCCTTGCTCCGGGTTCCCGGAACTGCTTCTAGACATGCGCAGTGGTTGTGACCTGTAGCTAGGCATCCTTCCAAAACCCAGGTTTAAGAACCTTAAGTCGCTGGTTCAAATACCACCTCAGTGTTTAAAACTGCTCGTGGCCGGGCGGTGGTGGCGCACGCCTTTAATCCCAGCACTCGTAAAGCAGAGGCAGGCGGATCTCTGTTGAGTTCAAAGCCAGCCTGCTCTACAGAGCGAGTTCCAGGACAGCCAGGGCTATTAAGCAGAGAAACCCTGCCTCAAAAAACAAAAATTATAAAATAAAATTGATCGCGGGTCAAAAGTCAGCAGAGGATGCTTGTTTTTACTGTCAAAGATTAGTGAGATCACACACCAGGCCTGGCGCTTTCATCATACTACAGTTTAAAATTTATCAATGCTGTTGTGCATGTTAGTGCGCCCCTTTAATCCCAGCACTAGGGAAGCAGAAACAGGCTGATTTTTAAGTTCCAGATCATTCTGATCTACATGGTTCCGCCAGACAGTGGTGGCACACGCCTTTAATCTCAGAGTGGTGGCGTATCTCCGTGAGTTCAAGACCAGCCTTGTCTAAAGAGCTAGTGCCAGGATAGGCTCCAAAGGTACACAGAGAAACCCTGTCTCGAGAAAAAAAAAAACAAGCCAAATAGGTATGCATGGTGTTATTAACAGGCAATAAATAATCTCGCCTTGCACAAAAGAACACTCAAAGGGAAAAATAAAGTAGCTAGGTAAGTTAGTTCTTGGAGGAGAGGGTGGCAAAAGAAGTGCTAGAACGCACACCTGGGCAAACATGGCTATTTTTTTTGTAGGTGGAGGTGTTGGCTGCATTGCATTATACCCATTGGTGGGAACTTAACTTCACAATCTGACACGATTGGCTAATCAAAGCAAGGGGGAATGGGGAAATTAGGGGAATACAAGTCATTGCTGGACTGACTGCTTTTGATTTAAAAAAACAAACTTTTCTCATTATTTCTTCTTTTATTATGATTTTTTATTTCAAACTTAGAAAGCATACATAGATCATTTGGAGGCTCTAGTAGCAGTGTTGGGCCCTAAAGCCCCACCAAGCAGGAGGTCGCCCCAAGAGACACTCTCAGCACGGTTGATGCAATAGCACGAGGAATTTTTATTCTGCCACGGCAGAGGTCCCTCAGCCTCGAGAGGAGAAGGAAGGACTCCTGCTTTGTCTATTACAAGCTCTTTTAAAGGAAAAACCACAAAATCAGGGAGGGGGTAGTACAGAATCAAAGGGAAAGTCCAAAAATCATTTGTCAACTATTTTGACTAGTTCATTCAACGGTCAGCTAACTCTACTTGATCAATGTTATGGCGATTACAAGGAGGAACACCTGCAGGTCGTCTCACCCCAGTTCCAGGTCCAGGTCTATTGAAGAAAGACTACAATGGGGATGGAAAGCACTCAAAGCTCCAGTGTATGCGTGGTTGGTTCCCAGGAAAGGGGTGCAGTAATGCTGAGGTGCCCCAAAGTCTTTCAGCAGTACATTACTGTTATGAGTGATGGCCTAAACATGGCTTTCAGCAGGGCTGCTCAACTTTCCTCCTGCAGCGACCCTTTAATACCTCATGTTGTGGGGACCCCCAAAACACCATAAAATTATTTTCGTTGCTACTTCCTGTCATTTTGCTACTGTTGTGAACTGCAATGTAAATATCTGTTTTCCAATGTTTATAGGCAACCCCTGTTAGGTCAAGGCCCTTAGGCTGTAAAGAAACCACTGACTTACAGTCAGGATACCTTCCAAAGGGTAGTTTCTTGACAAAGCTATTGAACAGGCCCAACTGGAATATAAGGTTTTCACCCTGTTCAAAAATTTTATTCTCTTGACTAGAAAGAAATTTGTCTTTGCAAAGTCTTTATTTCACTATTCTCCTCTCTGGAAGGGTCACTCTAGAATTGTTTAGGAGCCAGATTCAAGATCAGGTTTCCCAAAACACTTTGGTGCCCAGACATTTTTGGGTTTTAGCCAAAAAAGAAAAGAAACTATATGCTTTTCCTTGGGGCCTTTTTACTTTAAACTGTCTGGCCAATGTCTACCCCCCTCTCAAGAGGTGTCCCTAATTGCCATTATGGGATTGGGGTGATGGCCGGTCTGGCTTGCTCCATATGAATTTTCAGTGTCAGGTGTGGCATTTGGGGAGTACCAGCCCAGAGGGACTATCCAAAGGTTACCAACTACCAGCTGTAGGGAGGAAAGGAAGTTCTTAACTGCTGTCGAGGCATGCAAGGAGGATAAAGGCCAGAGTTAGGACAAGCAGGTAAGGAGGGAAAGGCAGAATATGGGAATATGTCTAAAACAAAGCCTATTAGAAGTTCTTTCTTCATTTGATTTTTCAAGACAGAGTTTCTAGTAGCTTTGAAGCCTGTCCTGGAACTCCCTCTGTAGACCAGGCTGGCTTCGAATTCACGGAGATCCTCCTGTCTCTGCTTCCTGAGTGCTGGAATTAAAGGCGTGCGCCACCACCGCCCAGCTCATTAGAATTTATTGATGGGCTCACATGGACATATTCTACTGGGCCTCTCATTTTTCCCCCAAGGTGGGGTTCAACAGGATCTGTGGGTTCTGGAAATCCAACCCATGTCTGTTGGAAGAACAGCCAATGCTCTAAAGACTGAGCCATCTCAGCCAGGGTGTGGTGGTACACACTTCTAATCCCAGCACACAGGAGGCAAAGGCAGGCCATTCTCTGCGAGTTCAAGGCCACCCTGGTCTGCACAGCAAGTTCCAGGACAGGCGTTAAAGCCACAGAGAATCCCTGTCTCGAAAAACCAAAAGAAATGTATTATTATTTTGTGTATATGGGTGTTCTGCCTGCATCTATGTCTGAATATCACATGCATGCAGAGTCCTCAGAGACCAGAAGAGGACATCAGATGTGCTGAGACTGGAAATACAGTTGTGAGCAGCCATGTGGGGACTGGGGACAGAACCTGGATCCTCTGGAAGAGCAGCCAATGCTCTTAACCATTAAGCCATCTCTCCAGCCCCCGTACATAGTTTTGCTTTGCTTGAGGCAGGGTCCTACTAGGCAGCCCTGAATGGCCTCAAAACTCGGAGGTCTGTCTACCTGTTTCCAGAGTCTAAAGTCTAGCCCATACCTGGCTCTCTATTGTGGTTGAGACGGGATCTCTCACTGGACTAGAGTTTGCCACTTTGGCTAAATGGTGGGCTACTGAGCCCCTGGGATCCTTCTGTCACCCCTGCCAGCTCCCACTGCTGAGATTAGAGATATACCACTCTGCCCAGATTTTACATGCATGCTGGGGTTCTGAACTCAGGTCCTAATACCTGCGCATCAAGCACTTTACCCACCAATGCATATCCATTACCCATTTTAATTTTTTTTAATTTTATATTATTATTGTTGTCATAATCTGGCTTTTTTAGACAGAGTTTCTCTGTAGCTTTGGATCATGTCCTGGAACTAATTTTATTTTTTAATGCGCATGGCTGCTTTGCTTGTATGTATGTCTGTGCACAACTTTATGCCTGGCGCCAGAAAAGGCCATTGGATCCCCTGGAACTGGAGTTAGAGAGTTGGGAGATTCCTTGGTACTGGGACCGACACTCGAGCCCTCTGGAAGAGTGGCCAGTGCTCTTAACTACTGAGTCATTTCTACAGCCCAACACAGTCTTCTGAAACAAGGTCTCATGAAATCTAGGCTTATCTCAGCCTTCCTGTATAACTGAGCCTGGCCTTGAACTCTCAGTCCTTGGTCTCTGCCTCCAAAATGCTGAAATTGCAGCTTGAGCCACCATGCCCAGCTTCCCTGAGATATTTTTTTTCTTCTGAGACAGGGTCTCACTGTGATCCCTGGCTAGCTACGTGAATGTGGACCAGGATGGCCTGGAAGTTGTGACAATCCTCTTGCCTCCCTGAGATATTTTTTTTTCTTCTAAGACAGGGTCTCACCGTTTATCCCTGACTAGCTACGTGAATGTGGACCAGGATGGCCTGGAACCTGTGGCAATCCTATTGCCTCTCTGCCTGCTGTGCTAGAATTATAAGCATGAGACATCATGCTCAGCCGCTCGTGCTATCTTGAGGGGATTCTTTAGATCTTCTGACTGAGGAATCGTGAGTGTTCTCCCCACGTTTGGGTCCAAGGCTAAATTGTCCTGCACAAGCTCAAACTCCTATAGCTCCAGGAGCTACTGGATACACGCCCTCTGCCGGTGGTAGAGGAGGCCAAGGGGTTGCTTCTGTAGCTTGTTGCAACACATTGCGCCTGCGCGGCAAAAACGAAACCAAGAAACCCTGCCCATTTACTGGGGGAGCCTTAGCCTCCCATGGGCCTGGGCAGGCAGAGAGCCGATATTTGGGAGCCGAGGGCCCGTGATTGTCTGTTAGGTTCCTAGGTGGGGCCAAGTGGGTATACTTCAGGACAAAAGCCTAGGAGGTGAGGCCTTAGGTTATCCTAGTGTAGTCTTCCCTGCAGTGGCTCTCAAGCTTCCTAACTGCGCCCCTTTGATCCAGTTCCTCGTGCTGTGGTGACCCCCCCCCACCATAAAATCAGTTTCCTTGCTTCTTCATTACGTCATTTTGCTACCATTAGGAATCGTAATGCAAATCGTTCTGGAGACAGAGGCTTGTCAAATGGGGTGTAACCCACAGGTTCAGAACTGCTGTTTTCAAGTTTCAATGATAGAGGATTGTCAGAAGTTTTGTTCACCTGGGGTGATTTAACGCTTGGGAGGCTGAGGCAGAAGATTGTCACGAGTTCCTGGGTAAAACAAACAAACAAACAAAAAAAAACACAACCTTAATTTCTCAATATTATTAATGGTATAAGTAATAGATAAGTAAATAGATGTTCGCTAAAATAGGAACCAGGAGGTAGAGGAGGCCCTTGGATTGTCTTTACCTTTTTAAAATATTTTTTGAAGGCCGGGCAGTGGTGGTGCACACCTTTAACCCCAGCTCCAGGCAGTGACAGGTGGATCTCAGAGTTCAAGGCCAGCCTGGTCTATGGAACAAGTTCCAGGACAGGCTCCGAAAAAACTATATATGTGTGTGTATGTATGTATGTATATATATGTGTGTGTGTGTATACATATATATATATGTGTGTGTATATATATGTATATATATATATATATATATATAGAGAGAGAGAGAGAGAGAGAGAGAGAGAGAGAGAGAGCGCTAAGGTCTCATTTGTATGTTCGTATGTCTGACTGATTACTTATGTAGACCAGGCTGGCTTGGAACCTCCAGAGACTCACCTTCTTCTGACTCTGAGTTCTAAAATTAAAGGCATGGGTCATCATGTCCAGCTCAATTTAATTTATTAATCATTTGCCTTTAAACAGGTTTGAGGGAGAAGACATCACACTTCAATTTAAGCAAACACTTTCTACTGTCAGACTTCTCTCTTTCTGTACAGTAGGCCACGAATCCATAGGCAAGGGCCCCACCAGCTTGGGCTCCTTCGTATCAGTTTAATTACTTTATTTAATGATTTAAAATAGTTTTGTTGTTGTTTTTGTTTGACACAAAGTCTCAGTATGTATCCCTGACTGTTCTCGAACTCACTTGTAGACAAGTGGCCTTGAACTGCCAGAGTTCTAACACCCCTCTTCTTAACTCCGCGAGCTCTGCCAGCGCTTGGTACAGGTCTACATGCAAACACAAAACATTCACAGAAATAAAAACACCTCCAAACACCCTCTGAGGATCTGTGTCACACATGGCTGTAAAAGCAGGAAGGGACGGGCACAGGAGTGTATCAAGGGCACAAAGGGAGGCTAGTGCAAGACCCCTGCAGGTACAGGTGAGGGCATAAAAAGAAAAACTAGTGTCATTTCTAGCACCCTGTGCCAAGGCCTACTCTGGAGAAATTAAAGGCATAAAAATGGATGGATGAGTGGCCGGGCAGTGGTAGCACATGCTTTTAATCCCAGCATTCAGAGGCAGAGTCGAGTGAATCTCTGTGAGTTCAAGGCCAGCCTGATCTACAAAGTGAGTTCCAGGACAGGCTCCAAAAGCTACAGAGAAACCCTGTCTTGACACCCCTCCCCCACACACACTGAGAAAAAAGGATGAATGGACAGAAGGAAATAATACATGGTGGCTCGCACCTGTAATCCTAGCACTCAGGGGGCAGAGGAAGGACTGCTAGGAGTTCAAGCCCAGCCTGCACTATCTAATAATCAGACCATCCAAGACTACACAGCATGATCCTGTCCCAAAAAAGAATAAAGTTTTACATTGATTTATTTTGTGTATATTTGGGGAGGGGGTATGTGTACCTTGGTGTGCTTGTAGAGGTCATTGTCAGACTTGGTGGCAAGTGCCCACACGTGCTGAACCATCTCAATACCCCTAAATAAATCATTTTTAAAAAGGGCTGATGATATAGAACAGTGGTAAAGAGAAATCTTTGAAGAAAGAAATTGAAGGCCAGGCGATGGTGGCATACGTCTTTAATCCCAGCACTCGGGAGGCAGAGGCAGGTGGATCTCTGTGAGTTCGAGACCAGCCTGGTCTACAGAGCTAGTTCCAGGACAGGCTCCAAAGCTTCAGAGAAACCCTGTCTCGAAAAACCAAAAAAAAAAAAAAGAAAGAAAGAAAGAAAGAAAGAAAGAAATTGAAGAAGATGCCAGAAAGTGGAAAGATCTCCCATGCTCTTGGGTTGGTAGTTGGTAGAATTGTAAGACTTTAAGACAATCCTGAAGCCATTTTTGACAATTCTGAGTCCTCTCAGCCTCTGTGCCATAGTGCTTCCCCTCCTCCCCGGGAACCAAGGACCTGACAGCTATACTCACACGTACTCAGTTCCTGAACAATTACCCATATACGTATGCTTTGGTTCGGTCCCCTGGGAAACGGGGTCAAAATGACCTCTTACCTCATCTGATCTGGCAACAGCTCTCCAGCCAATTATTGGTAATAGCCCTTTCGAATAAGCCAATCACAACCCCCCTTGCTTCTGTGGCCTTCTCCTTTAAAAGTAGCCTGTGCAAGCTATTCGAGGTCTCTCGGCTTCCCGAATGCTGGGGGACCCTGTCATGACAGAATTAATAAAATCCTCATGCTTTTGCATTGGCTGTGGTGTGTGAGGTGGTCTCTGGGGGCGACTCCTCCTCGGTGTTTGGACGCTAGAGTCCAACAGAATTAACATAGTAAAAGTGGCAATCTTACAGATTCAATGCAATGCCCAGCAAAATCCCAACAAAATTCTTCACAGACCTCGAAAGAATGGTACTCAACTTCATGTGGAAAAGCAAAAAAAAAAAAAAACAACCCAGGATAGCCCAAACAATCCTGTACAATAAAAGAACGTCTGGAGGCATTGCAATCCCTGACTTCAAACTCTACTACAGAGCTACAGTAATGAAAACAGCCTGGTATTGGCATAAGAACAGACAGGAGGACCAATGGAACCAAATTGAAGCCTGGATATTAATCCACACTCCTTCAAACTCCTGGTTTTTGGGGGGGTTTTTTTGGTTTTTTTTTTTTGGTTTTTCGAGACAGGGTTTCTCTGTGGTTTTGGAGCCTGTCCTGGAACCAGCTCTTGTAGACCAGGCTCGAACTCACAGAGATCCACCTGCCTCTGCCTCCCAAGTGCTGGGATTAAAGGTGTGCGCCACCACCGCCCGGCCAAACACCTGGTTTTTGACAAAGAAGCAAAAAATATCAAATTGAAAAAAGAAAGTCTATTTAACAAATGGTGCTGGCACAACTGAATATCATCATGTAGAAGAATGAAAATAGACCCATATTTATCACCATGCACAAAACTCAAGTCCAAATGGATCAAAGACCTCAACATAAATTTAAGCACACTAAGCCTTAAAGAAGAGAAAGTGGGAAGTACACTTGATCGCATTGGCACAGGGAACCACTTCCTAAATATAACCCCAGCAGCACAGACACTGAGAGAAACAATTAATAAATGGGACCTCCTGAAACTGAAAAGCTTCTGTAAAGCAAAGGACATGGTCAACAAGACAAAACAGCTTATGGAATGGGAAAAGATTACCAACCCCACATCAGACAGAGGGCTGATCTCCAAAATATACAAAGAAATCAAGAAATTGTTTATCAAAAGAACAACTAATACAATAAAAAAATTGGAGTACAGATCTAAACAAAGAACTCTCAACAGAGGATCACAACCCAAGAGAACCTAGACAACAATGAGGACACTAAGAGAGACACACATGGACCTAATCTACATGGGAAGTAGAAAAATATAAGATCTCCTGAGTAAATTGGGAACATGGGGCCCTTCGGAGAGGATATAAGGGGAAGGGAGAAGCAGGGAGGAGAGCAGAGAAAAATGTAGAGCTCAAGAAAAATTTTTAAAAATGTGTATGTATAAATGTTTTGCCTGCATGTATGCATGTGAACTACATGCATGGTAGAAGCCTTCAGAAGTAAGCAGAGGGGGTCAGATCCCCTGGCACTGGGGTTATGGATGGATGTAAGTCACCATGTGGTTTCTGGGAAGAGAACCCAGGTCCTCTGGAGAACAAGTACTCTTAACTGTTGAGTCATCTCTCAGCCCCAAATAGACTTATTTTTTTATTTGTATGTGTGTATGTGCACATGTGCGGTGCCTATTGAAGAAAGAAGGGGACATCAGATGGTTGTGAGCTACATATGGTGCTGTGAATTGAATGGACTCATTCATCATAACCACTGAATCTTTTCTCCAGCATCTGGTTTCTTGACTTTGACAAAGTGTGTCCCAGCACGGGAGAGGCAGAGGCAGGTAGACGTCTGTGAGTTCAAAGTCAGCCTGTTCTATAAAACAAGTTCCAGGATAGCCAGAATTGTTACACAGAGAAACTCTGTCTCAGAAAAAGAGAAACAAACAAAAAAGATAAAAAGGGTCTTGCTGGCCTTAGTGGCAAGTCTGTAGTCTAGGCAACTGAGAGGCAGAAGCAGGAAGAGCAGAAGTTCAAGGTTCTTCCTGGCTAAAGATTTCTGGACCAGTTGGATGGAAATACAGTTAAGCAATATATATATGCTTGGAAGATGCAGTGTGTAGTGTCTTATGGGATCACACCTGTACATTTGTAATATCAGCAGTTCTTAAAACCAAGGGGGATCTAGAGTTCAAGGTCATCCTTAGCTACATATCAAATCTCAAACCACACATGAGATCCTGCCTCCAAAACCAAAAAGCAAAAGAGCAAAATAAAAACAAGGACCCACATGAAAGGAGAGAACTGACTCGGACAATTTGTTTTCTGACCTTCACACAGGCAATGTAACAAGTATACTCCCCCACACACACAAAAAATGTAAAGTCATTTTATTATTCTGTTTGCATGAATGTTCGGCTTGCATGTATTATCTGTACACCACACGGATCCAGTGAGTGCTACTGGAGGCCAGAAGAGGGTATCAGATCCCCTGGGACTGAAATAACAGACAGTTGGGAGAGCCCTGTGGATGCTGAGGATCGAACCTGGGTTCTTTGAAAGAGCAGGCAGTGTTTGTTCCATTGAGCCATCCCTCCAACCCTCTAAAAGATTTTTTAAAAAAACAAAATTAAAGCCAGGAATGGTGGTGCATGCTTTTAATCCCAGCACTCAGAGGGCATGGGGCCTACTCAGTGACTTTCAGGACAGTCCAAACTACATAAAGAGAGTGTATCTCAATAAAGAGAGAGAATGAGGGAAGAAGTAGAAAAAAGAAAGACACACACAGAGGAGAGGAGATTATTTAATGGGCAGATATACACATACATACATACATATATCATTTTTTAAAAATCATAAAGAAGCTGGCTGGTAGTAGTCCATACCTTTAATCCCAGAACTCGGGAGGCAGAGGCAGGCAGATCTCTGTAAATTCAAGGCCAGCCTGGTCTACAGAATCAGTTCCAGAACAGGCTCCAAAGCTACACAAAGAGACCCTGTCTCAAAAAACAAAAACAAAATCATAACGATACTCAGTCTTGCACATTTAAGGAATTCCTCCAAAAAATTTCTTTTTTTATTTTTTGTTTTTTTTTGTTTTGTTTTTTTCAAGACAGGGTTTGTCTGTTTAATAGCCCTGGCTGTCCTGGAACTAGCTCTAGTAGACCAGGCTGGTCTCGAACTCACAGAGATCCACCTGCCTCTGCCTCCCAAGTGCTGGGATTAAAGGCGTTCGCCACCACCGCCCAGCGATCTCATTTCTTTCTACCTCATCTGTAGGCGTGACAGAAAACATGCTGGAAACCCTGATTCCCAAGGGAGAGGGTCACCGTGTGATGGTGGTGCTGGGACCACATGCTGGAAAGGTGAGTCCCCACACCTGGAAATGACTCTGGAGATCACTGAGGATCTAGGCTGCCTTTGCTGACTCTCCCCATTCCTCCTCAGGTGGGACTTCTTCTGAGTCGGGACAGCGTGCAGAGTCAAGCTTTGGTGCAACTTGGGAGAGAGAACCAGGTTGTAGAGCTCCACTATGATGCTATCTGCCAGTACATGGGTCCCAGTAACTCGGATGAAGACTGACATGTGGACCACTGTCATCCCCCAGGCTGTCACTAGTTGTGTTGCAATCTGCAATGGATGCCATGGAGAAGATAGGAGACAATTGTTCTATCCTCCTTTGAGGAGCAAGAACAGAGGTGTGAGTTGATAGACCAGACTATTTACCAAAATTTAGAATATAATAAAACCCATTTTAAAAAGTGGGAAGATGACATCAAAACCAGTATGTGAGCTGTGAATTCAGGTGGGAACTGAGATGACTGAGGTGGAGCTACTTCACTTCTTAGCCTCATTTCCCTGCTCAGGGTGCAGGACAAGTTAAATTACCTATCCAATACAGAGTTCCCTCTTGGAGCATAGAAATGATGAGATCTGCCGGGCGTTGGTGGCGCACGCCTTTAATCCCAGCACTCGGGAGGCAGAGGCAGGCGGATCTCTGTGAGTTCGAGACCAGCCTGGTCTACAGAGCTAGTTCCAGGACGGGCTCCAAAGCCGCAGAGAAACCCTGTCTCGAAAAAACAAAAAAAAAACAAAAAAAAAAAAAGAAATGATGAGATCTGTCCTCACACAAACACTATAGAATCTCCAGTGCTACATCTCAGAACAGCTTCCTGAGTTTGGATCTTGAATGGCTTTCAAAGACCCATATCTTTCTTTTTTTAAGGTTCATTGTATTTTTAGTTATATTATGTGTGTGCCTGTGTGAGAGTGTGCAATTATGAGTACAGATGCTTTCAGAGACCATTAGTGTTAAGTCCCCTGGGAACTGAAGCTACATGCAAGGAACCAAACTTGGGTCCTTTGAAAGAGCAGCAAGCACTCTTAACCACTGAGCCATCTCTCTAGCCCATATATCCATATGTTAAAGGATTCTTGCCCAGGATGATGCTAGTAGCACTTATTTTTGACCTTTGAAAGCTAACGGCCTGCTAGAGATTGCTTAGGCCATGACTTAGAACCTCCAAAACTGTGAACCAAAATAGACCTTTCCTCCTCACACTTTATTTCTGGTAGTTTGTCTGAGTAAGGGAAAACTGCTGCCCCCGCTGAGAACTCTAGTAGGACATCCGTTATCCTTGATCCAGGGCAGACCTCCAGGAATGTCACTGAGGTGATGATGCACTGAAGAGACATGGAGACTTATGCCCACAGATGGGATGGGTTACTTCTAATTTCCAAAGAAGCCAGTCACTTTTAGTCCTAAATTATTAGCTTGCAGGTTAAAAGCTATTTCTGACTCATGCAGTTTCTCTGCTTGCCCTAGGTAATTATATTTTTTTAAAAGGTTATTGTTGAGAATCCTGAACATTTTTCCTGCTTAATGGTGTAAGATAAAAATCAACAAGAGAAGTCAGAGTATTAGACACTATTGCTTCTAAATCATATTTGAAGCTTAAGTCATTCATGCAATAAATGGTATTTGACTTAGATCTGGGCCACAGATAAGAATACCTAAATGCCTATGGCATACATTGAAAAGAGTCAAAACACCCCAGAACAGGATGATAAGATAATTGGGACTAGGGATGGGGCTTAGTGTTGGTGTATGTGCCTAACATATGTAAAGCCTTGGGTTCCATCCCCAGTACCACCAGGAAAAGAGAAATTGCTGACTGTTGAACAAAGGCAAACTGAACTCTCTGGCCAAAATGAACAAACATAAAAACGATGTGAGTCACCAAGTGTGGTTGGTAGCCCATACCTGTAATCTAACACTTGAGAGCCGAGACAGGAAGATTTCCATGAGTTCTAGGACAGTCTGAGCTTCATCAAAAGACTCTTTCTTCAAAAACTTAAAAACAGGAAATGGGCTGGGTGTGGTGGCACACAGCTCTGATCCTAGCACTCAGTAGGCATAGTCAGGCAGATCTCCATGAGTGTGAGGCCACCTGGTCTACATAGCAAGTTCCATAGGGCTACATAGTGGGTCTCAGAAAAGAGTGTCGCTTTTCCCCTTCCTATTACCCCTTTTATGTCTCTTGTCTAATTGCTACAGCTAAGACTTTGACACTGTAGAAAACAGGTAGAGGAGAGTGGGCAACTTTCCTTATCTCATTCCTGATTTTAGAGGAAATGCTCAGTATGTCTCCATTTAATATAATGTTGGCTATAATAACATGTTGGTATATAACCTTTATTATTTTGAGGTGTTTTCCATCTGTTCCTACAGTCTCCAGAGCTTTTATCACAAAAACTTGTCGAACTTGTCCAATGTGTTTTAAACATCAGTTTAAATAATTAATGTAATTTCTGTCCTTGAGTTTGTTTGTATTCCATTTATTGGTTTATGTATGTTGTAACAATGTTGCCTTTCTAGGATGAAGCCCATTTGGTTATAATGTGTAATCTTCTCAGTGTATACCTGAATTCAGTTTGTAAGCATTTTGTTAAGAATTTTTGCATCTGTGTTCATCAAAAAATTGGTCTGTATTTTTTTCTTTCTTTTTCCTTTCTTTATTCTCCTCCTTCATCTCTTCTCTTTTTTCTTCTTCCCTTTTTTTTTAATATTTATTTATTTATTATGTATACAATATTCTGTCTGTGTGCATGTCTGCAGACCAGAAGAGGGCACCAGACCTCTTTACAGATGGTTGTGAGCCACCATGTGGTTGCTGGGAATTGAACTCAGGACCTTTGGAAGAGCAGGCAATGCTCTTAATCTCTGAGCCATCTCTCCAGCCCTTCTTCCCCCTTTTTTTTTGTTTTGGGTTTTTCGAAGCAGTGTTTCTCTCTGTTGCTTTGGAACCTGTCCTTGAATTCACTGTAGACCCCCAGCATGTGCTGGGATTAAAGGCATGTGTCATCATGCCTGACCTAAAGAACTTTTTTTAATATATTACCTGAACTAACCCAAACTATCAACAAATGGAACTGTATGGAATTGAACACTTTGTGTACATCAAAGGGTGTTGGACTCTAGCGTCCAAACACCGAGAAGGAGTCACCCCCAGAGACCATCTCATACACCACAGCCGATGCAAAAGCATAAGGATTTTATTAATTCTGTCATGACAGGGTCCCCCAGCATTCGGGAAGCCGAGGGACCTCGAATAGCTGGTACAGTCTACTTTTAAAGGGGCCACAGAAGCAAGGGGGGGTTGTTCTTTGAACATTCTGATTGGCTTATTTGCAAGGGCTATTACCAATAATTGACTGGAGAGCTGTTGCCAGATCAGATGAGGTAAGAGGTCATTTTGACCCCGTTTCCCAGGGGACCGAACCAAAGCATACGTATATGAGTAATTGTTCAGGAACCGAGTACGTGTGAGTGTAGCTGTTAGGTCCTTGGTTCCCGGGGAGGAGGGGAAGCACTATGGCACAGAGGCTGAGAGGATTCAGAATTGTCAAAAATGGCTTCAGGATTGTCTTAAAGTCTTACAAGGGAACAGTGGGCAGAGCCAAGAGCAGAGATCTTTACTAGCTACACCTCAGACAATGGGCTGATAGCCAGAATTTTTTTTTTTTTTTTTTTTTTGTTTTTCGAGACAGGGTTTCTCTGTGGTTTCTCTGTGGCCTGTCCTGGAACTAGCTCTTGTAGGCCAGGCTGGCCTCGAACTCACAGAGATCCACCTGCCTCTGCCTCCCGAGTGCTGGAATTATAGGCGTGCGCCACCACCGCCCTGCTTGATAGCCAGAATTTACAAAGAATTAAATTAAATTAAATACCAAGGAAACAAAATTGCCAGTCATCAAAAAGTACAAATGAGCTGGGCGTGGTGGCGCATGCCTTTAATCCTAGCACTCAGGCAGGTAGATCTCTGTGAGTTCAAGGCCAGCATGGTCTACAAAGTGAGTTCCAGGACAGCCAGGACGTAGAGAAACTGTTTAAATAAAAACGGGCTGGAGGGTAGTAATGGTGATGGTGACTGCGCATGCCTTTAATCCCAGCACTCAGGAGGCTGAGACAGGTGGATACCTGAGTTTGAGGTCTGCATGGGGAAAACCAAACAAAAACGACCAATAACCATTTTTAAAGTGTTCACTATCCTTAGCCATTAAGGAAATGCAAATTAAACCTACTTTGAGATACCACCTCACCCCAGTCAGAATGGCTGTCCATAAATCTGACAACCAATGTTGGAAAGGATGTGGAGAGAAAGTACCCTTAATCAACTTTTGATAGTGGTGCAAGCTAATATAAAGTCATTGTGGAAATCAGTTTGAAGATTTCTCAAAGAACCCCATACCCTACCATAGAGATATTGGCACCCCCATGTTTATCGCTGCTTTAATCACTATAGGAAAGAATGAAATCTATCTAGTCCATTAACACACACACCAAATTTTCATTAGCCGTATTGAAGGGTTTACCCAGCACTCCCCACCCCAGTTGGCAACTGTGACAGGCTGCAGAAAAGACCCAGCAAGATACAGGCCCCTGACTGAGCAGGATGTGCTGAGCCCCTGGCCTTGCCTTAATTACTGGGAAGAAATTGCCAGGTATTCTCCATTTGGTAAGGAAGCAATCAGAAGTGAGCTGGCGCTGGCGGGCTCTGGATGTGCTTTACTGTTAATGGTGGAATGCAGTAACCGCTCCCCCATGGCTTCCAGGTATAGCAACCTTTCCCCAGCTGCAGCTGACCAATTACCTCAGGACAGGTTCCCCCAGCCTGGAGGTGTGCCTATCCCAGACTGTCCGTGCAACTTGAAGACTCCCAGACCATCCCCCCTTTGCTCTATCCCCCTGCCCCACTGCTGCTCTTGGGGGGTCCCTCCTCCATCGGACCAGCGGGTGGACCAACGGACAGATGGACCCCATTTAACTTGTAATAAAAAAAGACTTTGCTTTTGCATTGGATGTGGTCTCTTGGTGGTTTTGGGGTTCCAGAATCCCAACAATATATTTAAAACAATGGAATGTTATTCAGTGCTAAAAAAAAAAAAAGTTAAACAAAAACTCGCAGGAAAATGGATGAACTTAGAATGTAATTTATTCTCAGAAAAATGCCTGTTATATTTGGAATGTAGCCAATAATATATGTATATATGTAAGCAAATGTTTACATGGGACACAGTATAGCAAAGAAAAGAACAAGAAAGACTAAGTATAAGGGAATGGGGAAGGACTGAATGCAGGGAATGGACATGAATTATGAAAAAAGATATGAAGCTAATTGCTGGTGGGTTTTATTTCTCTTAAATCTCTAGGTATTTTGCTTGCCTCTATGTCTCTGCCCTACATGAGTGCCTGGTGTCTGCAGAGACCAGGGGAGTGCTCTCCTGGAACTGGAGTTCCAGAGAGTTGTGAGCCACCTTGTGGCTGCTAGGGATGAGCCCAGTCCTTTGAAGAGCAGCCAGTGCTCTTAAGTGCTGAGCCATCTCTCCAGCCCCTATTGTTACTATTTTTGTTATTTGTTTTTTTGTTTTGTTGTTGTTTGTTTGTTTGTTTTTGGCGAGGACTCAAGACAGGGTCTCATTTCGTAGCCCTAGCTGTCCTAGAACTCAGTTTGTAAACCATTATGTCCTCAAACTCAGATATCCGCCTGCCTCTGCCCCTCTCCCCTGAGTCTGGTATTAAAGGAGTGTGCCACTATGCCGGGCTCACGAAAGTTACTTTTATGAAATATCTGTGTAACGTTCGGTATTTTCCCAAGCCCCTCCCCACCCTGTCAATCACTCCTATAACCGCAGTGTTCAGCAGGGTAGCAGGAGGATCTCCTCGAGTTTTAGGTCAAACTGGCCAACACAGGATGTTAGAAGCCAGTGTGGACAATATAGAGTGTACGACTCTATCTCAAAAGTGAAAACCAGGTCACTCCACAACGTGTTCCCTTTCAAATATTTGCAGTCTCAGGACCGCACCCACCCTAAGACCTGGTGCTCAGGGAAGTAGCCACTCCCAAGCCCTGTGACGCTAGCTCGGCCCAAACCACTGCGTGTGACCGGAGGGGACCATCTGAGCCGCGGATCGCGGCGGCCTGGGCTGAACCACATGGATGTCGGGCGTGGGGGGAACTCGGGAGCCGCCGCCCGGCTCGAGCCCCTGCAGGGCGCGGCCATCTTGGGACGTTCCACTTGTCCATGGCGGAGGAGCGGGGCAAACAGGGAAGCGGCATCTCGGCCGCAGACGGCCACCATCCGCTCACCCCAAAACCCCGTCTGGGCGTGCTTCCCGCCACGCTGCGCTGGCGGATGGAACTATCGGGCCAGCGGGACGCCGCTATCCCACCCGGCACGTTCGCCCGCTTTCCTGCGACCCCTCGAACCATTTGGAACCCGCTCCTAAGGCCCTCGCGCAGGCCATTGACTGAGGCGCTGCCCCGCTTGGCTCTGATTGGTCGCCGGTCACGTTCGCAGATTTCCTGCGACCCCTCGAACCATTCGGAACCCGCTCCCGAGGCCCTCGCGCAGGCCATTGGCTGAGGCGCTGCCCCGCTTGGCTCTGATTGGTCGCCGGCCACGTTCGCCGCTTTCCTGTGACCCCTCGAACCATTTGGAACCCGCTCCCAAGGCCCTCGCTCAGGCCATTGGCTGAGGCGCTGCCCTGGTGGGCTCTGATTGGTTGCCGGCCGGGCTCGAGGTCGGCCTTTCCTGCGACCCCGGGTCGGCTGCTTTCTGCGGCTGCGGGGTCCTGGGAATAATGTAGCTCCACCCCCACCCTTGCTCCGGGTTCCCGGAACTGCTTCTAGACATGCGCAGTGGTTGTGACCTGTAGCTAGGCATCCTTCCAAAACCCAGGTTTAAGAACCTTAAGTCGCTGGTTCAAATACCACCTCAGTGTTTAAAACTGCTCGTGGCCGGGCGGTGGTGGCGCACGCCTTTAATCCCAGCACTCGTAAAGCAGAGGCAGGCGGATCTCTGTTGAGTTCAAAGCCAGCCTGCTCTACAGAGCGAGTTCCAGGACAGCCAGGGCTATTAAGCAGAGAAACCCTGCCTCAAAAAACAAAAATTATAAAATAAAATTGATCGCGGGTCAAAAGTCAGCAGAGGATGCTTGTTTTTACTGTCAAAGATTAGTGAGATCACACACCAGGCCTGGCGCTTTCATCATACTACAGTTTAAAATTTATCAATGCTGTTGTGCATGTTAGTGCGCCCCTTTAATCCCAGCACTAGGGAAGCAGAAACAGGCTGATTTTTAAGTTCCAGATCATTCTGATCTACATGGTTCCGCCAGACAGTGGTGGCGCACGCCTTTAATCTCAGAGTGGTGGCGTATCTCCGTGAGTTCAAGACCAGCCTTGTCTAAAGAGCTAGTGCCAGGATAGGCTCCAAAGGTACACAGAGAAACCCTGTCTCGAGAAAAAAAAAAACAAGCCAAATAGGTATGCATGGTGTTATTAACAGGCAATAAATAATCTCGCCTTGCACAAAAGAACACTCAAAGGGAAAAATAAAGTAGCTAGGTAAGTTAGTTCTTGGAGGAGAGGGTGGCAAAAGAAGTGCTAGAACGCACACCTGGGCAAACATGGCTATTTTTTTTGTAGGTGGAGGTGTTGGCTGCATTGCATTATACCCATTGGTGGGAACTTAACTTCACAATCTGACACGATTGGCTAATCAAAGCAAGGGGGAATGGGGAAATTAGGGGAATACAAGTCATTGCTGGACTGACTGCTTTTGATTTAAAAAAACAAACTTTTCTCATTATTTCTTCTTTTATTATGATTTTTTATTTCAAACTTAGAAAGCATACATAGATCATTTGGAGGCTCTAGTAGCAGTGTTGGGCCCTAAAGCCCCACCAAGCAGGAGGTCGCCCCAAGAGACACTCTCAGCACGGTTGATGCAATAGCACGAGGAATTTTTATTCTGCCACGGCAGAGGTCCCTCAGCCTCGAGAGGAGAAGGAAGGACTCCTGCTTTGTCTATTACAAGCTCTTTTAAAGGAAAAACCACAAAATCAGGGAGGGGGTAGTACAGAATCAAAGGGAAAGTCCAAAAATCATTTGTCAACTATTTTGACTAGTTCATTCAACGGTCAGCTAACTCTACTTGATCAATGTTATGGCGATTACAAGGAGGAACACCTGCAGGTCGTCTCACCCCAGTTCCAGGTCCAGGTCTATTGAAGAAAGACTACAATGGGGATGGAAAGCACTCAAAGCTCCAGTGTATGCGTGGTTGGTTCCCAGGAAAGGGGTGCAGTAATGCTGAGGTGCCCCAAAGTCTTTCAGCAGTACATTACTGTTATGAGTGATGGCCTAAACATGGCTTTCAGCAGGGCTGCTCAACTTTCCTCCTGCAGCGACCCTTTAATACCTCATGTTGTGGGGACCCCCAAAACACCATAAAATTATTTTCGTTGCTACTTCCTGTCATTTTGCTACTGTTGTGAACTGCAATGTAAATATCTGTTTTCCAATGTTTATAGGCAACCCCTGTTAGGTCAAGGCCCTTAGGCTGTAAAGAAACCACTGACTTACAGTCAGGATACCTTCCAAAGGGTAGTTTCTTGACAAAGCTATTGAACAGGCCCAACTGGAATATAAGGTTTTCACCCTGTTCAAAAATTTTATTCTCTTGACTAGAAAGAAATTTGTCTTTGCAAAGTCTTTATTTCACTATTCTCCTCTCTGGAAGGGTCACTCTAGAATTGTTTAGGAGCCAGATTCAAGATCAGGTTTCCCAAAACACTTTGGTGCCCAGACATTTTTGGGTTTTAGCCAAAAAAGAAAAGAAACTATATGCTTTTCCTTGGGGCCTTTTTACTTTAAACTGTCTGGCCAATGTCTACCCCCCTCTCAAGAGGTGTCCCTAATTGCCATTATGGGATTGGGGTGATGGCCGGTCTGGCTTGCTCCATATGAATTTTCAGTGTCAGGTGTGGCATTTGGGGAGTACCAGCCCAGAGGGACTATCCAAAGGTTACCAACTACCAGCTGTAGGGAGGAAAGGAAGTTCTTAACTGCTGTCGAGGCATGCAAGGAGGATAAAGGCCAGAGTTAGGACAAGCAGGTAAGGAGGGAAAGGCAGAATATGGGAATATGTCTAAAACAAAGCCTATTAGAAGTTCTTTCTTCATTTGATTTTTCAAGACAGAGTTTCTAGTAGCTTTGAAGCCTGTCCTGGAACTCCCTCTGTAGACCAGGCTGGCTTCGAATTCACGGAGATCCTCCTGTCTCTGCTTCCTGAGTGCTGGAATTAAAGGCGTGCGCCACCACCGCCCAGCTCATTAGAATTTATTGATGGGCTCACATGGACATATTCTACTGGGCCTCTCATTTTTCCCCCAAGGTGGGGTTCAACAGGATCTGTGGGTTCTGGAAATCCAACCCATGTCTGTTGGAAGAACAGCCAATGCTCTAAAGACTGAGCCATCTCAGCCAGGGTGTGGTGGTACACACTTCTAATCCCAGCACACAGGAGGCAAAGGCAGGCCATTCTCTGCGAGTTCAAGGCCACCCTGGTCTGCACAGCAAGTTCCAGGACAGGCGTTAAAGCCACAGAGAATCCCTGTCTCGAAAAACCAAAAGAAATGTATTATTATTTTGTGTATATGGGTGTTCTGCCTGCATCTATGTCTGAATATCACATGCATGCAGAGTCCTCAGAGACCAGAAGAGGACATCAGATGTGCTGAGACTGGAAATACAGTTGTGAGCAGCCATGTGGGGACTGGGGACAGAACCTGGATCCTCTGGAAGAGCAGCCAATGCTCTTAACCATTAAGCCATCTCTCCAGCCCCCGTACATAGTTTTGCTTTGCTTGAGGCAGGGTCCTACTAGGCAGCCCTGAATGGCCTCAAAACTCGGAGGTCTGTCTACCTGTTTCCAGAGTCTAAAGTCTAGCCCATACCTGGCTCTCTATTGTGGTTGAGACGGGATCTCTCACTGGACTAGAGTTTGCCACTTTGGCTAAATGGTGGGCTACTGAGCCCCTGGGATCCTTCTGTCACCCCTGCCAGCTCCCACTGCTGAGATTAGAGATATACCACTCTGCCCAGATTTTACATGCATGCTGGGGTTCTGAACTCAGGTCCTAATACCTGCGCATCAAGCACTTTACCCACCAATGCATATCCATTACCCATTTTAATTTTTTTTAATTTTATATTATTATTGTTGTCATAATCTGGCTTTTTTAGACAGAGTTTCTCTGTAGCTTTGGATCATGTCCTGGAACTAATTTTATTTTTTAATGCGCATGGCTGCTTTGCTTGTATGTATGTCTGTGCACAACTTTATGCCTGGCGCCAGAAAAGGCCATTGGATCCCCTGGAACTGGAGTTAGAGAGTTGGGAGATTCCTTGGTACTGGGACCGACACTCGAGCCCTCTGGAAGAGTGGCCAGTGCTCTTAACTACTGAGTCATTTCTACAGCCCAACACAGTCTTCTGAAACAAGGTCTCATGAAATCTAGGCTTATCTCAGCCTTCCTGTATAACTGAGCCTGGCCTTGAACTCTCAGTCCTTGGTCTCTGCCTCCAAAATGCTGAAATTGCAGCTTGAGCCACCATGCCCAGCTTCCCTGAGATATTTTTTTTCTTCTGAGACAGGGTCTCACTGTGATCCCTGGCTAGCTACGTGAATGTGGACCAGGATGGCCTGGAAGTTGTGACAATCCTCTTGCCTCCCTGAGATATTTTTTTTTCTTCTAAGACAGGGTCTCACCGTTTATCCCTGACTAGCTACGTGAATGTGGACCAGGATGGCCTGGAACCTGTGGCAATCCTATTGCCTCTCTGCCTGCTGTGCTAGAATTATAAGCATGAGACATCATGCTCAGCCGCTCGTGCTATCTTGAGGGGATTCTTTAGATCTTCTGACTGAGGAATCGTGAGTGTTCTCCCCACGTTTGGGTCCAAGGCTAAATTGTCCTGCACAAGCTCAAACTCCTATAGCTCCAGGAGCTACTGGATACACGCCCTCTGCCGGTGGTAGAGGAGGCCAAGGGGTTGCTTCTGTAGCTTGTTGCAACACATTGCGCCTGCGCGGCAAAAACGAAACCAAGAAACCCTGCCCATTTACTGGGGGAGCCTTAGCCTCCCATGGGCCTGGGCAGGCAGAGAGCCGATATTTGGGAGCCGAGGGCCCGTGATTGTCTGTTAGGTTCCTAGGTGGGGCCAAGTGGGTATACTTCAGGACAAAAGCCTAGGAGGTGAGGCCTTAGGTTATCCTAGTGTAGTCTTCCCTGCAGTGGCTCTCAAGCTTCCTAACTGCGCCCCTTTGATCCAGTTCCTCGTGCTGTGGTGACCCCCCCCACCATAAAATCAGTTTCCTTGCTTCTTCATTACGTCATTTTGCTACCATTAGGAATCGTAATGCAAATCGTTCTGGAGACAGAGGCTTGTCAAATGGGGTGTAACCCACAGGTTCAGAACTGCTGTTTTCAAGTTTCAATGATAGAGGATTGTCAGAAGTTTTGTTCACCTGGGGTGATTTAACGCTTGGGAGGCTGAGGCAGAAGATTGTCACGAGTTCCTGGGTAAAACAAACAAACAAACAAAAAAAAACACAACCTTAATTTCTCAATATTATTAATGGTATAAGTAATAGATAAGTAAATAGATGTTCGCTAAAATAGGAACCAGGAGGTAGAGGAGGCCCTTGGATTGTCTTTACCTTTTTAAAATATTTTTTGAAGGCCGGGCAGTGGTGGTGCACACCTTTAACCCCAGCTCCAGGCAGTGACAGGTGGATCTCAGAGTTCAAGGCCAGCCTGGTCTATGGAACAAGTTCCAGGACAGGCTCCGAAAAAACTATATATGTGTGTGTATGTATGTATGTATATATATGTGTGTGTGTATACATATATATGTGTGTGTATATATATGTATATACATATACATATACATATATATATATATATATATATATATATATATATATAGAGAGAGAGAGAGAGAGAGAGAGAGAGAGAGAGCGCTAAGGTCTCATTTGTATGTTCGTATGTCTGACTGATTACTTATGTAGACCAGGCTGGCTTGGAACCTCCAGAGACTCACCTTCTTCTGACTCTGAGTTCTAAAATTAAAGGCATGGGTCATCATGTCCAGCTCAATTTAATTTATTAATCATTTGCCTTTAAACAGGTTTGAGGGAGAAGACATCACACTTCAATTTAAGCAAACACTTTCTACTGTCAGACTTCTCTCTTTCTGTACAGTAGGCCACGAATCCATAGGCAAGGGCCCCACCAGCTTGGGCTCCTTCGTATCAGTTTAATTACTTTATTTAATGATTTAAAATAGTTTTGTTGTTGTTTTTGTTTGACACAAAGTCTCAGTATGTATCCCTGACTGTTCTCGAACTCACTTGTAGACAAGTGGCCTTGAACTGCCAGAGTTCTAACACCCCTCTTCTTAACTCCGCGAGCTCTGCCAGCGCTTGGTACAGGTCTACATGCAAACACAAAACATTCACAGAAATAAAAACACCTCCAAACACCCTCTGAGGATCTGTGTCACACATGGCTGTAAAAGCAGGAAGGGACGGGCACAGGAGTGTATCAAGGGCACAAAGGGAGGCTAGTGCAAGACCCCTGCAGGTACAGGTGAGGGCATAAAAAGAAAAACTAGTGTCATTTCTAGCACCCTGTGCCAAGGCCTACTCTGGAGAAATTAAAGGCATAAAAATGGATGGATGAGTGGCCGGGCAGTGGTAGCACATGCTTTTAATCCCAGCATTCAGAGGCAGAGTCGAGTGAATCTCTGTGAGTTCAAGGCCAGCCTGATCTACAAAGTGAGTTCCAGGACAGGCTCCAAAAGCTACAGAGAAACCCTGTCTTGACACCCCTCCCCCACACACACTGAGAAAAAAGGATGAATGGACAGAAGGAAATAATACATGGTGGCTCGCACCTGTAATCCTAGCACTCAGGGGGCAGAGGAAGGACTGCTAGGAGTTCAAGCCCAGCCTGCACTATCTAATAATCAGACCATCCAAGACTACACAGCATGATCCTGTCCCAAAAAAGAATAAAGTTTTACATTGATTTATTTTGTGTATATTTGGGGAGGGGGTATGTGTACCTTGGTGTGCTTGTAGAGGTCATTGTCAGACTTGGTGGCAAGTGCCCACACGTGCTGAACCATCTCAATACCCCTAAATAAATCATTTTTAAAAAGGGCTGATGATATAGAACAGTGGTAAAGAGAAATCTTTGAAGAAAGAAATTGAAGGCCAGGCGATGGTGGCATACGTCTTTAATCCCAGCACTCGGGAGGCAGAGGCAGGTGGATCTCTGTGAGTTCGAGACCAGCCTGGTCTACAGAGCTAGTTCCAGGACAGGCTCCAAAGCTTCAGAGAAACCCTGTCTCGAAAAACCAAAAAAAAAAAAAAAAAAAAAAGAAAGAAAGAAAGAAAGAAATTGAAGAAGATGCCAGAAAGTGGAAAGATCTCCCATGCTCTTGGGTTGGTAGTTGGTAGAATTGTAAGACTTTAAGACAATCCTGAAGCCATTTTTGACAATTCTGAGTCCTCTCAGCCTCTGTGCCATAGTGCTTCCCCTCCTCCCCGGGAACCAAGGACCTGACAGCTATACTCACACGTACTCAGTTCCTGAACAATTACCCATATACGTATGCTTTGGTTCGGTCCCCTGGGAAACGGGGTCAAAATGACCTCTTACCTCATCTGATCTGGCAACAGCTCTCCAGCCAATTATTGGTAATAGCCCTTTCGAATAAGCCAATCACAACCCCCCTTGCTTCTGTGGCCTTCTCCTTTAAAAGTAGCCTGTGCAAGCTATTCGAGGTCTCTCGGCTTCCCGAATGCTGGGGGACCCTGTCATGACAGAATTAATAAAATCCTCATGCTTTTGCATTGGCTGTGGTGTGTGAGGTGGTCTCTGGGGGCGACTCCTCCTCGGTGTTTGGACGCTAGAGTCCAACAGAATTAACATAGTAAAAGTGGCAATCTTACAGATTCAATGCAATGCCCAGCAAAATCCCAACAAAATTCTTCACAGACCTCGAAAGAATGGTACTCAACTTCATGTGGAAAAGCAAAAAAAAAAAAAAAAAAAAAAAAAAACAACCCAGGATAGCCCAAACAATCCTGTACAATAAAAGAACGTCTGGAGGCATTGCAATCCCTGACTTCAAACTCTACTACAGAGCTACAGTAATGAAAACAGCCTGGTATTGGCATAAGAACAGACAGGAGGACCAATGGAACCAAATTGAAGCCTGGATATTAATCCACACTCCTTCAAACTCCTGGTTTTTGGGGGGGTTTTTTTGGTTTTTTTTTTTTGGTTTTTCGAGACAGGGTTTCTCTGTGGTTTTGGAGCCTGTCCTGGAACCAGCTCTTGTAGACCAGGCTCGAACTCACAGAGATCCACCTGCCTCTGCCTCCCAAGTGCTGGGATTAAAGGTGTGCGCCACCACCGCCCGGCCAAACACCTGGTTTTTGACAAAGAAGCAAAAAATATCAAATTGAAAAAAGAAAGTCTATTTAACAAATGGTGCTGGCACAACTGAATATCATCATGTAGAAGAATGAAAATAGACCCATATTTATCACCATGCACAAAACTCAAGTCCAAATGGATCAAAGACCTCAACATAAATTTAAGCACACTAAGCCTTAAAGAAGAGAAAGTGGGAAGTACACTTGATCGCATTGGCACAGGGAACCACTTCCTAAATATAACCCCAGCAGCACAGACACTGAGAGAAACAATTAATAAATGGGACCTCCTGAAACTGAAAAGCTTCTGTAAAGCAAAGGACATGGTCAACAAGACAAAACAGCTTATGGAATGGGAAAAGATTACCAACCCCACATCAGACAGAGGGCTGATCTCCAAAATATACAAAGAAATCAAGAAATTGTTTATCAAAAGAACAACTAATACAATAAAAAAATTGGAGTACAGATCTAAACAAAGAACTCTCAACAGAGGATCACAACCCAAGAGAACCTAGACAACAATGAGGACACTAAGAGAGACACACATGGACCTAATCTACATGGGAAGTAGAAAAATATAAGATCTCCTGAGTAAATTGGGAACATGGGGCCCTTCGGAGAGGATATAAGGGGAAGGGAGAAGCAGGGAGGAGAGCAGAGAAAAATGTAGAGCTCAAGAAAAATTTTTAAAAATGTGTATGTATAAATGTTTTGCCTGCATGTATGCATGTGAACTACATGCATGGTAGAAGCCTTCAGAAGTAAGCAGAGGGGGTCAGATCCCCTGGCACTGGGGTTATGGATGGATGTAAGTCACCATGTGGTTTCTGGGAAGAGAACCCAGGTCCTCTGGAGAACAAGTACTCTTAACTGTTGAGTCATCTCTCAGCCCCAAATAGACTTATTTTTTTATTTGTATGTGTGTATGTGCACATGTGCGGTGCCTATTGAAGAAAGAAGGGGACATCAGATGGTTGTGAGCTACATATGGTGCTGTGAATTGAATGGACTCATTCATCATAACCACTGAATCTTTTCTCCAGCATCTGGTTTCTTGACTTTGACAAAGTGTGTCCCAGCACGGGAGAGGCAGAGGCAGGTAGACGTCTGTGAGTTCAAAGTCAGCCTGTTCTATAAAACAAGTTCCAGGATAGCCAGAATTGTTACACAGAGAAACTCTGTCTCAGAAAAAGAGAAACAAACAAAAAAGATAAAAAGGGTCTTGCTGGCCTTAGTGGCAAGTCTGTAGTCTAGGCAACTGAGAGGCAGAAGCAGGAAGAGCAGAAGTTCAAGGTTCTTCCTGGCTAAAGATTTCTGGACCAGTTGGATGGAAATACAGTTAAGCAATATATATATGCTTGGAAGATGCAGTGTGTAGTGTCTTATGGGATCACACCTGTACATTTGTAATATCAGCAGTTCTTAAAACCAAGGGGGATCTAGAGTTCAAGGTCATCCTTAGCTACATATCAAATCTCAAACCACACATGAGATCCTGCCTCCAAAACCAAAAAGCAAAAGAGCAAAATAAAAACAAGGACCCACATGAAAGGAGAGAACTGACTCGGACAATTTGTTTTCTGACCTTCACACAGGCAATGTAACAAGTATACTCCCCCACACACACAAAAAATGTAAAGTCATTTTATTATTCTGTTTGCATGAATGTTCGGCTTGCATGTATTATCTGTACACCACACGGATCCAGTGAGTGCTACTGGAGGCCAGAAGAGGGTATCAGATCCCCTGGGACTGAAATAACAGACAGTTGGGAGAGCCCTGTGGATGCTGAGGATCGAACCTGGGTTCTTTGAAAGAGCAGGCAGTGTTTGTTCCATTGAGCCATCCCTCCAACCCTCTAAAAGATTTTTTAAAAAAACAAAATTAAAGCCAGGAATGGTGGTGCATGCTTTTAATCCCAGCACTCAGAGGGCATGGGGCCTACTCAGTGACTTTCAGGACAGTCCAAACTACATAAAGAGAGTGTATCTCAATAAAGAGAGAGAATGAGGGAAGAAGTAGAAAAAAGAAAGACACACACAGAGGAGAGGAGATTATTTAATGGGCAGATATACACATACATACATACATATATCATTTTTTAAAAATCATAAAGAAGCTGGCTGGTAGTAGTCCATACCTTTAATCCCAGAACTCGGGAGGCAGAGGCAGGCAGATCTCTGTAAATTCAAGGCCAGCCTGGTCTACAGAATCAGTTCCAGAACAGGCTCCAAAGCTACACAAAGAGACCCTGTCTCAAAAAACAAAAACAAAATCATAACGATACTCAGTCTTGCACATTTAAGGAATTCCTCCAAAAAATTTCTTTTTTTATTTTTTGTTTTTTTTGTTTTGTTTTTTTCAAGACAGGGTTTGTCTGTTTAATAGCCCTGGCTGTCCTGGAACTAGCTCTAGTAGACCAGGCTGGTCTCGAACTCACAGAGATCCACCTGCCTCTGCCTCCCAAGTGCTGGGATTAAAGGCGTTCGCCACCACCGCCCAGCGATCTCATTTCTTTCTACCTCATCTGTAGGCGTGACAGAAAACATGCTGGAAACCCTGATTCCCAAGGGAGAGGGTCACCGTGTGATGGTGGTGCTGGGACCACATGCTGGAAAGGTGAGTCCCCACACCTGGAAATGACTCTGGAGATCACTGAGGATCTAGGCTGCCTTTGCTGACTCTCCCCATTCCTCCTCAGGTGGGACTTCTTCTGAGTCGGGACAGCGTGCAGAGTCAAGCTTTGGTGCAACTTGGGAGAGAGAACCAGGTTGTAGAGCTCCACTATGATGCTATCTGCCAGTACATGGGTCCCAGTAACTCGGATGAAGACTGACATGTGGACCACTGTCATCCCCCAGGCTGTCACTAGTTGTGTTGCAATCTGCAATGGATGCCATGGAGAAGATAGGAGACAATTGTTCTATCCTCCTTTGAGGAGCAAGAACAGAGGTGTGAGTTGATAGACCAGACTATTTACCAAAATTTAGAATATAATAAAACCCATTTTAAAAAGTGGGAAGATGACATCAAAACCAGTATGTGAGCTGTGAATTCAGGTGGGAACTGAGATGACTGAGGTGGAGCTACTTCACTTCTTAGCCTCATTTCCCTGCTCAGGGTGCAGGACAAGTTAAATTACCTATCCAATACAGAGTTCCCTCTTGGAGCATAGAAATGATGAGATCTGCCGGGCGTTGGTGGCGCACGCCTTTAATCCCAGCACTCGGGAGGCAGAGGCAGGCGGATCTCTGTGAGTTCGAGACCAGCCTGGTCTACAGAGCTAGTTCCAGGACGGGCTCCAAAGCCGCAGAGAAACCCTGTCTCGAAAAAACAAAAAAAAAACAAAAAAAAAAAAGAAATGATGAGATCTGTCCTCACACAAACACTATAGAATCTCCAGTGCTACATCTCAGAACAGCTTCCTGAGTTTGGATCTTGAATGGCTTTCAAAGACCCATATCTTTCTTTTTTTAAGGTTCATTGTATTTTTAGTTATATTATGTGTGTGCCTGTGTGAGAGTGTGCAATTATGAGTACAGATGCTTTCAGAGACCATTAGTGTTAAGTCCCCTGGGAACTGAAGCTACATGCAAGGAACCAAACTTGGGTCCTTTGAAAGAGCAGCAAGCACTCTTAACCACTGAGCCATCTCTCTAGCCCATATATCCATATGTTAAAGGATTCTTGCCCAGGATGATGCTAGTAGCACTTATTTTTGACCTTTGAAAGCTAACGGCCTGCTAGAGATTGCTTAGGCCATGACTTAGAACCTCCAAAACTGTGAACCAAAATAGACCTTTCCTCCTCACACTTTATTTCTGGTAGTTTGTCTGAGTAAGGGAAAACTGCTGCCCCCGCTGAGAACTCTAGTAGGACATCCGTTATCCTTGATCCAGGGCAGACCTCCAGGAATGTCACTGAGGTGATGATGCACTGAAGAGACATGGAGACTTATGCCCACAGATGGGATGGGTTACTTCTAATTTCCAAAGAAGCCAGTCACTTTTAGTCCTAAATTATTAGCTTGCAGGTTAAAAGCTATTTCTGACTCATGCAGTTTCTCTGCTTGCCCTAGGTAATTATATTTTTTTAAAAGGTTATTGTTGAGAATCCTGAACATTTTTCCTGCTTAATGGTGTAAGATAAAAATCAACAAGAGAAGTCAGAGTATTAGACACTATTGCTTCTAAATCATATTTGAAGCTTAAGTCATTCATGCAATAAATGGTATTTGACTTAGATCTGGGCCACAGATAAGAATACCTAAATGCCTATGGCATACATTGAAAAGAGTCAAAACACCCCAGAACAGGATGATAAGATAATTGGGACTAGGGATGGGGCTTAGTGTTGGTGTATGTGCCTAACATATGTAAAGCCTTGGGTTCCATCCCCAGTACCACCAGGAAAAGAGAAATTGCTGACTGTTGAACAAAGGCAAACTGAACTCTCTGGCCAAAATGAACAAACATAAAAACGATGTGAGTCACCAAGTGTGGTTGGTAGCCCATACCTGTAATCTAACACTTGAGAGCCGAGACAGGAAGATTTCCATGAGTTCTAGGACAGTCTGAGCTTCATCAAAAGACTCTTTCTTCAAAAACTTAAAAACAGGAAATGGGCTGGGTGTGGTGGCACACAGCTCTGATCCTAGCACTCAGTAGGCATAGTCAGGCAGATCTCCATGAGTGTGAGGCCACCTGGTCTACATAGCAAGTTCCATAGGGCTACATAGTGGGTCTCAGAAAAGAGTGTCGCTTTTCCCCTTCCTATTACCCCTTTTATGTCTCTTGTCTAATTGCTACAGCTAAGACTTTGACACTGTAGAAAACAGGTAGAGGAGAGTGGGCAACTTTCCTTATCTCATTCCTGATTTTAGAGGAAATGCTCAGTATGTCTCCATTTAATATAATGTTGGCTATAATAACATGTTGGTATATAACCTTTATTATTTTGAGGTGTTTTCCATCTGTTCCTACAGTCTCCAGAGCTTTTATCACAAAAACTTGTCGAACTTGTCCAATGTGTTTTAAACATCAGTTTAAATAATTAATGTAATTTCTGTCCTTGAGTTTGTTTGTATTCCATTTATTGGTTTATGTATGTTGTAACAATGTTGCCTTTCTAGGATGAAGCCCATTTGGTTATAATGTGTAATCTTCTCAGTGTATACCTGAATTCAGTTTGTAAGCATTTTGTTAAGAATTTTTGCATCTGTGTTCATCAAAAAATTGGTCTGTATTTTTTTCTTTCTTTTTCCTTTCTTTATTCTCCTCCTTCATCTCTTCTCTTTTTTCTTCTTCCCTTTTTTTTTAATATTTATTTATTTATTATGTATACAATATTCTGTCTGTGTGCATGTCTGCAGACCAGAAGAGGGCACCAGACCTCTTTACAGATGGTTGTGAGCCACCATGTGGTTGCTGGGAATTGAACTCAGGACCTTTGGAAGAGCAGGCAATGCTCTTAATCTCTGAGCCATCTCTCCAGCCCTTCTTCCCCCTTTTTTTTTGTTTTGGGTTTTTCGAAGCAGTGTTTCTCTCTGTTGCTTTGGAACCTGTCCTTGAATTCACTGTAGACCCCCAGCATGTGCTGGGATTAAAGGCATGTGTCATCATGCCTGACCTAAAGAACTTTTTTTAATATATTACCTGAACTAACCCAAACTATCAACAAATGGAACTGTATGGAATTGAACACTTTGTGTACATCAAAGGGTGTTGGACTCTAGCGTCCAAACACCGAGAAGGAGTCACCCCCAGAGACCATCTCATACACCACAGCCGATGCAAAAGCATAAGGATTTTATTAATTCTGTCATGACAGGGTCCCCCAGCATTCGGGAAGCCGAGGGACCTCGAATAGCTGGTACAGTCTACTTTTAAAGGGGCCACAGAAGCAAGGGGGGGTTGTTCTTTGAACATTCTGATTGGCTTATTTGCAAGGGCTATTACCAATAATTGACTGGAGAGCTGTTGCCAGATCAGATGAGGTAAGAGGTCATTTTGACCCCGTTTCCCAGGGGACCGAACCAAAGCATACGTATATGAGTAATTGTTCAGGAACCGAGTACGTGTGAGTGTAGCTGTTAGGTCCTTGGTTCCCGGGGAGGAGGGGAAGCACTATGGCACAGAGGCTGAGAGGATTCAGAATTGTCAAAAATGGCTTCAGGATTGTCTTAAAGTCTTACAAGGGAACAGTGGGCAGAGCCAAGAGCAGAGATCTTTACTAGCTACACCTCAGACAATGGGCTGATAGCCAGAATTTTTTTTTTTTTTTTTTTTTTTGTTTTTCGAGACAGGGTTTCTCTGTGGTTTCTCTGTGGCCTGTCCTGGAACTAGCTCTTGTAGGCCAGGCTGGCCTCGAACTCACAGAGATCCACCTGCCTCTGCCTCCCGAGTGCTGGAATTATAGGCGTGCGCCACCACCGCCCTGCTTGATAGCCAGAATTTACAAAGAATTAAATTAAATTAAATACCAAGGAAACAAAATTGCCAGTCATCAAAAAGTACAAATGAGCTGGGCGTGGTGGCGCATGCCTTTAATCCTAGCACTCAGGCAGGTAGATCTCTGTGAGTTCAAGGCCAGCATGGTCTACAAAGTGAGTTCCAGGACAGCCAGGACGTAGAGAAACTGTTTAAATAAAAACGGGCTGGAGGGTAGTAATGGTGATGGTGACTGCGCATGCCTTTAATCCCAGCACTCAGGAGGCTGAGACAGGTGGATACCTGAGTTTGAGGTCTGCATGGGGAAAACCAAACAAAAACGACCAATAACCATTTTTAAAGTGTTCACTATCCTTAGCCATTAAGGAAATGCAAATTAAACCTACTTTGAGATACCACCTCACCCCAGTCAGAATGGCTGTCCATAAATCTGACAACCAATGTTGGAAAGGATGTGGAGAGAAAGTACCCTTAATCAACTTTTGATAGTGGTGCAAGCTAATATAAAGTCATTGTGGAAATCAGTTTGAAGATTTCTCAAAGAACCCCATACCCTACCATAGAGATATTGGCACCCCCATGTTTATCGCTGCTTTAATCACTATAGGAAAGAATGAAATCTATCTAGTCCATTAACACACACACCAAATTTTCATTAGCCGTATTGAAGGGTTTACCCAGCACTCCCCACCCCAGTTGGCAACTGTGACAGGCTGCAGAAAAGACCCAGCAAGATACAGGCCCCTGACTGAGCAGGATGTGCTGAGCCCCTGGCCTTGCCTTAATTACTGGGAAGAAATTGCCAGGTATTCTCCATTTGGTAAGGAAGCAATCAGAAGTGAGCTGGCGCTGGCGGGCTCTGGATGTGCTTTACTGTTAATGGTGGAATGCAGTAACCGCTCCCCCATGGCTTCCAGGTATAGCAACCTTTCCCCAGCTGCAGCTGACCAATTACCTCAGGACAGGTTCCCCCAGCCTGGAGGTGTGCCTATCCCAGACTGTCCGTGCAACTTGAAGACTCCCAGACCATCCCCCCTTTGCTCTATCCCCCTGCCCCACTGCTGCTCTTGGGGGGTCCCTCCTCCATCGGACCAGCGGGTGGACCAACGGACAGATGGACCCCATTTAACTTGTAATAAAAAAAGACTTTGCTTTTGCATTGGATGTGGTCTCTTGGTGGTTTTGGGGTTCCAGAATCCCAACAATATATTTAAAACAATGGAATGTTATTCAGTGCTAAAAAAAAAAAAAAAAAGTTAAACAAAAACTCGCAGGAAAATGGATGAACTTAGAATGTATTTTATTCTCAGAAAAATGCCTGTTATATTTGGAATGTAGCCAATAATATATGTATATATGTAAGCAAATGTTTACATGGGACACAGTATAGCAAAGAAAAGAACAAGAAAGACTAAGTATAAGGGAATGGGGAAGGACTGAATGCAGGGAATGGACATGAATTATGAAAAAAGATATGAAGCTAATTGTTGGTGGGTTTTATTTCTCTTAAATCTCTAGGTATTTTGCTTGCCTCTATGTCTCTGCCCTACATGAGTGCCTGGTGTCTGCAGAGACCAGGGGAGTGCTCTCCTGGAACTGGAGTTCCAGAGAGTTGTGAGCCACCTTGTGGCTGCTAGGGATGAGCCCAGTCCTTTGAAGAGCAGCCAGTGCTCTTAAGTGCTGAGCCATCTCTCCAGCCCCTATTGTTACTATTTTTGTTATTTGTTTTTTTGTTTTGTTGTTGTTTGTTTGTTTGTTTTTGGCGAGGACTCAAGACAGGGTCTCATTTCGTAGCCCTAGCTGTCCTAGAACTCAGTTTGTAAACCATTATGTCCTCAAACTCAGATATCCGCCTGCCTCTGCCCCTCTCCCCTGAGTCTGGTATTAAAGGAGTGTGCCACTATGCCGGGCTCACGAAAGTTACTTTTATGAAATATCTGTGTAACGTTCGGTATTTTCCCAAGCCCCTCCCCACCCTGTCAATCACTCCTATAACCGCAGTGTTCAGCAGGGTAGCAGGAGGATCTCCTCGAGTTTTAGGTCAAACTGGCCAACACAGGATGTTAGAAGCCAGTGTGGACAATATAGAGTGTACGACTCTATCTCAAAAGTGAAAACCAGGTCACTCCACAACGTGTTCCCTTTCAAATATTTGCAGTCTCAGGACCGCACCCACCCTAAGACCTGGTGCTCAGGGAAGTAGCCACTCCCAAGCCCTGTGACGCTAGCTCGGCCCAAACCACTGCGTGTGACCGGAGGGGACCATCTGAGCCGCGGATCGCGGCGGCCTGGGCTGAACCACATGGATGTCGGGCGTGGGGGGAACTCGGGAGCCGCCGCCCGGCTCGAGCCCCTGCAGGGCGCGGCCATCTTGGGACGTTCCACTTGTCCATGGCGGAGGAGCGGGGCAAACAGGGAAGCGGCATCTCGGCCGCAGACGGCCACCATCCGCTCACCCCAAAACCCCGTCTGGGCGTGCTTCCCGCCACGCTGCGCTGGCGGATGGAACTATCGGGCCAGCGGGACGCCGCTATCCCACCCGGCACGTTCGCCCGCTTTCCTGCGACCCCTCGAACCATTTGGAACCCGCTCCTAAGGCCCTCGCGCAGGCCATTGACTGAGGCGCTGCCCCGCTTGGCTCTGATTGGTCGCCGGTCACGTTCGCAGATTTCCTGCGACCCCTCGAACCATTCGGAACCCGCTCCCGAGGCCCTCGCGCAGGCCATTGGCTGAGGCGCTGCCCCGCTTGGCTCTGATTGGTCGCCGGCCACGTTCGCCGCTTTCCTGTGACCCCTCGAACCATTTGGAACCCGCTCCCAAGGCCCTCGCTCAGGCCATTGGCTGAGGCGCTGCCCTGGTGGGCTCTGATTGGTTGCCGGCCGGGCTCGAGGTCGGCCTTTCCTGCGACCCCGGGTCGGCTGCTTTCTGCGGCTGCGGGGTCCTGGGAATAATGTAGCTCCACCCCCACCCTTGCTCCGGGTTCCCGGAACTGCTTCTAGACATGCGCAGTGGTTGTGACCTGTAGCTAGGCATCTTTCCAAAACCCAGGTTTAAGAACCTTAAGTCGCTGGTTCAAATACCACCTCAGTGTTTAAAACTGCTCGTGGCCGGGCGGTGGTGGCGCACGCCTTTAATCCCAGCACTCGTAAAGCAGAGGCAGGCGGATCTCTGTTGAGTTCAAAGCCAGCCTGCTCTACAGAGCGAGTTCCAGGACAGCCAGGGCTATTAAGCAGAGAAACCCTGCCTCAAAAAACAAAAATTATAAAATAAAATTGATCGCGGGTCAAAAGTCAGCAGAGGATGCTTGTTTTTACTGTCAAAGATTAGTGAGATCACACACCAGGCCTGGCGCTTTCATCATACTACAGTTTAAAATTTATCAATGCTGTTGTGCATGTTAGTGCGCCCCTTTAATCCCAGCACTAGGGAAGCAGAAACAGGCTGATTTTTAAGTTCCAGATCATTCTGATCTACATGGTTCCGCCAGACAGTGGTGGCACACGCCTTTAATCTCAGAGTGGTGGCGTATCTCCGTGAGTTCAAGACCAGCCTTGTCTAAAGAGCTAGTGCCAGGATAGGCTCCAAAGGTACACAGAGAAACCCTGTCTCGAGAAAAAAAAAAACAAGCCAAATAGGTATGCATGGTGTTATTAACAGGCAATAAATAATCTCGCCTTGCACAAAAGAACACTCAAAGGGAAAAATAAAGTAGCTAGGTAAGTTAGTTCTTGGAGGAGAGGGTGGCAAAAGAAGTGCTAGAACGCACACCTGGGCAAACATGGCTATTTTTTTTGTAGGTGGAGGTGTTGGCTGCATTGCATTATACCCATTGGTGGGAACTTAACTTCACAATCTGACACGATTGGCTAATCAAAGCAAGGGGGAATGGGGAAATTAGGGGAATACAAGTCATTGCTGGACTGACTGCTTTTGATTTAAAAAAACAAACTTTTCTCATTATTTCTTCTTTTATTATGATTTTTTATTTCAAACTTAGAAAGCATACATAGATCATTTGGAGGCTCTAGTAGCAGTGTTGGGCCCTAAAGCCCCACCAAGCAGGAGGTCGCCCCAAGAGACACTCTCAGCACGGTTGATGCAATAGCACGAGGAATTTTTATTCTGCCACGGCAGAGGTCCCTCAGCCTCGAGAGGAGAAGGAAGGACTCCTGCTTTGTCTATTACAAGCTCTTTTAAAGGAAAAACCACAAAATCAGGGAGGGGGTAGTACAGAATCAAAGGGAAAGTCCAAAAATCATTTGTCAACTATTTTGACTAGTTCATTCAACGGTCAGCTAACTCTACTTGATCAATGTTATGGCGATTACAAGGAGGAACACCTGCAGGTCGTCTCACCCCAGTTCCAGGTCCAGGTCTATTGAAGAAAGACTACAATGGGGATGGAAAGCACTCAAAGCTCCAGTGTATGCGTGGTTGGTTCCCAGGAAAGGGGTGCAGTAATGCTGAGGTGCCCCAAAGTCTTTCAGCAGTACATTACTGTTATGAGTGATGGCCTAAACATGGCTTTCAGCAGGGCTGCTCAACTTTCCTCCTGCAGCGACCCTTTAATACCTCATGTTGTGGGGACCCCCAAAACACCATAAAATTATTTTCGTTGCTACTTCCTGTCATTTTGCTACTGTTGTGAACTGCAATGTAAATATCTGTTTTCCAATGTTTATAGGCAACCCCTGTTAGGTCAAGGCCCTTAGGCTGTAAAGAAACCACTGACTTACAGTCAGGATACCTTCCAAAGGGTAGTTTCTTGACAAAGCTATTGAACAGGCCCAACTGGAATATAAGGTTTTCACCCTGTTCAAAAATTTTATTCTCTTGACTAGAAAGAAATTTGTCTTTGCAAAGTCTTTATTTCACTATTCTCCTCTCTGGAAGGGTCACTCTAGAATTGTTTAGGAGCCAGATTCAAGATCAGGTTTCCCAAAACACTTTGGTGCCCAGACATTTTTGGGTTTTAGCCAAAAAAGAAAAGAAACTATATGCTTTTCCTTGGGGCCTTTTTACTTTAAACTGTCTGGCCAATGTCTACCCCCCTCTCAAGAGGTGTCCCTAATTGCCATTATGGGATTGGGGTGATGGCCGGTCTGGCTTGCTCCATATGAATTTTCAGTGTCAGGTGTGGCATTTGGGGAGTACCAGCCCAGAGGGACTATCCAAAGGTTACCAACTACCAGCTGTAGGGAGGAAAGGAAGTTCTTAACTGCTGTCGAGGCATGCAAGGAGGATAAAGGCCAGAGTTAGGACAAGCAGGTAAGGAGGGAAAGGCAGAATATGGGAATATGTCTAAAACAAAGCCTATTAGAAGTTCTTTCTTCATTTGATTTTTCAAGACAGAGTTTCTAGTAGCTTTGAAGCCTGTCCTGGAACTCCCTCTGTAGACCAGGCTGGCTTCGAATTCACGGAGATCCTCCTGTCTCTGCTTCCTGAGTGCTGG
Source organism: Microtus oregoni (assembly GCF_018167655.1). NCBI lineage: Eukaryota > Metazoa > Chordata > Mammalia > Rodentia > Cricetidae > Microtus > Microtus oregoni. The sequence continues at coordinate 3,701 of NW_024544751.1, read as the reverse complement.
AATTAAAGGCGTGCGCCACCACCGCCCAGCTCATTAGAATTTATTGATGGGCTCACATGGACATATTCTACTGGGCCTCTCATTTTTCCCCCAAGGTGGGGTTCAACAGGATCTGTGGGTTCTGGAAATCCAACCCATGTCTGTTGGAAGAACAGCCAATGCTCTAAAGACTGAGCCATCTCAGCCAGGGTGTGGTGGTACACACTTCTAATCCCAGCACACAGGAGGCAAAGGCAGGCCATTCTCTGCGAGTTCAAGGCCACCCTGGTCTGCACAGCAAGTTCCAGGACAGGCGTTAAAGCCACAGAGAATCCCTGTCTCGAAAAACCAAAAGAAATGTATTATTATTTTGTGTATATGGGTGTTCTGCCTGCATCTATGTCTGAATATCACATGCATGCAGAGTCCTCAGAGACCAGAAGAGGACATCAGATGTGCTGAGACTGGAAATACAGTTGTGAGCAGCCATGTGGGGACTGGGGACAGAACCTGGATCCTCTGGAAGAGCAGCCAATGCTCTTAACCATTAAGCCATCTCTCCAGCCCCCGTACATAGTTTTGCTTTGCTTGAGGCAGGGTCCTACTAGGCAGCCCTGAATGGCCTCAAAACTCGGAGGTCTGTCTACCTGTTTCCAGAGTCTAAAGTCTAGCCCATACCTGGCTCTCTATTGTGGTTGAGACGGGATCTCTCACTGGACTAGAGTTTGCCACTTTGGCTAAATGGTGGGCTACTGAGCCCCTGGGATCCTTCTGTCACCCCTGCCAGCTCCCACTGCTGAGATTAGAGATATACCACTCTGCCCAGATTTTACATGCATGCTGGGGTTCTGAACTCAGGTCCTAATACCTGCGCATCAAGCACTTTACCCACCAATGCATATCCATTACCCATTTTAATTTTTTTTAATTTTATATTATTATTGTTGTCATAATCTGGCTTTTTTAGACAGAGTTTCTCTGTAGCTTTGGATCATGTCCTGGAACTAATTTTATTTTTTAATGCGCATGGCTGCTTTGCTTGTATGTATGTCTGTGCACAACTTTATGCCTGGCGCCAGAAAAGGCCATTGGATCCCCTGGAACTGGAGTTAGAGAGTTGGGAGATTCCTTGGTACTGGGACCGACACTCGAGCCCTCTGGAAGAGTGGCCAGTGCTCTTAACTACTGAGTCATTTCTACAGCCCAACACAGTCTTCTGAAACAAGGTCTCATGAAATCTAGGCTTATCTCAGCCTTCCTGTATAACTGAGCCTGGCCTTGAACTCTCAGTCCTTGGTCTCTGCCTCCAAAATGCTGAAATTGCAGCTTGAGCCACCATGCCCAGCTTCCCTGAGATATTTTTTTTCTTCTGAGACAGGGTCTCACTGTGATCCCTGGCTAGCTACGTGAATGTGGACCAGGATGGCCTGGAAGTTGTGACAATCCTCTTGCCTCCCTGAGATATTTTTTTTTCTTCTAAGACAGGGTCTCACCGTTTATCCCTGACTAGCTACGTGAATGTGGACCAGGATGGCCTGGAACCTGTGGCAATCCTATTGCCTCTCTGCCTGCTGTGCTAGAATTATAAGCATGAGACATCATGCTCAGCCGCTCGTGCTATCTTGAGGGGATTCTTTAGATCTTCTGACTGAGGAATCGTGAGTGTTCTCCCCACGTTTGGGTCCAAGGCTAAATTGTCCTGCACAAGCTCAAACTCCTATAGCTCCAGGAGCTACTGGATACACGCCCTCTGCCGGTGGTAGAGGAGGCCAAGGGGTTGCTTCTGTAGCTTGTTGCAACACATTGCGCCTGCGCGGCAAAAACGAAACCAAGAAACCCTGCCCATTTACTGGGGGAGCCTTAGCCTCCCATGGGCCTGGGCAGGCAGAGAGCCGATATTTGGGAGCCGAGGGCCCGTGATTGTCTGTTAGGTTCCTAGGTGGGGCCAAGTGGGTATACTTCAGGACAAAAGCCTAGGAGGTGAGGCCTTAGGTTATCCTAGTGTAGTCTTCCCTGCAGTGGCTCTCAAGCTTCCTAACTGCGCCCCCTTTGATCCAGTTCCTCGTGCTGTGGTGACCCCCCCCCCCCACCATAAAATCAGTTTCCTTGCTTCTTCATTACGTCATTTTGCTACCATTAGGAATCGTAATGCAAATCGTTCTGGAGACAGAGGCTTGTCAAATGGGGTGTAAACCCACAGGTTCAGAACTGCTGTTTCAAGTTTCAATGATAGAGGATTGTCAGAAGTTTTGTTCACCTGGGGTGATTTAAACGCTTGGGAGGCTGAGGCAGAAGATTGTCACGAGTTCCTGGGTAAAACAAACAAACAAACAAAAAAAAACACAACCTTAATTTCTCAATATTATTAATGGTATAAGTAATAGATAAGTAAATAGATGTTCGCTAAAATAGGAACCAGGAGGTAGAGGAGGCCCTTGGATTGTCTTTACCTTTTTAAAATATTTTTTGAAGGCCGGGCAGTGGTGGTGCACACCTTTAACCCCAGCTCCAGGCAGTGACAGGTGGATCTCAGAGTTCAAGGCCAGCCTGGTCTATGGAACAAGTTCCAGGACAGGCTCCGAAAAAACTATATATGTGTGTGTATGTATGTATGTATATATATGTGTGTGTGTGTATACATATATATATATGTGTGTGTATATATATGTATATATATATATATATATATATATAGAGAGAGAGAGAGAGAGAGAGAGAGAGAGAGAGAGCGCTAAGGTCTCATTTGTATGTTCGTATGTCTGACTGATTACTTATGTAGACCAGGCTGGCTTGGAACCTCCAGAGACTCACCTTCTTCTGACTCTGAGTTCTAAAATTAAAGGCATGGGTCATCATGTCCAGCTCAATTTAATTTATTAATCATTTGCCTTTAAACAGGTTTGAGGGAGAAGACATCACACTTCAATTTAAGCAAACACTTTCTACTGTCAGACTTCTCTCTTTCTGTACAGTAGGCCACGAATCCATAGGCAAGGGCCCCCACCCAGCTTGGGCTCCTTCGTATCAGTTTAATTACTTTATTTAATGATTTAAAATAGTTTTGTTGTTGTTTTTGTTTGACACAAAGTCTCAGTATGTATCCCTGACTGTTCTCGAACTCACTTGTAGACAAGTGGCCTTGAACTGCCAGAGTTCTAACACCCCTCTTCTTAACTCCGCGAGCTCTGCCAGCGCTTGGTACAGGTCTACATGCAAACACAAAACATTCACAGAAATAAAAACACCTCCAAACACCCTCTGAGGATCTGTGTCACACATGGCTGTAAAAGCAGGAAGGGACGGGCACAGGAGTGTATCAAGGGCACAAAGGGAGGCTAGTGCAAGACCCCTGCAGGTACAGGTGAGGGCATAAAAAGAAAAACTAGTGTCATTTCTAGCACCCTGTGCCAAGGCCTACTCTGGAGAAATTAAAGGCATAAAAATGGATGGATGAGTGGCCGGGCAGTGGTAGCACATGCTTTTAATCCCAGCATTCAGAGGCAGAGTCGAGTGAATCTCTGTGAGTTCAAGGCCAGCCTGATCTACAAAGTGAGTTCCAGGACAGGCTCCAAAAGCTACAGAGAAACCCTGTCTTGACACCCCTCCCCCCACACACACTGAGAAAAAAGGATGAATGGACAGAAGGAAATAATACATGGTGGCTCGCACCTGTAATCCTAGCACTCAGGGGGCAGAGGAAGGACTGCTAGGAGTTCAAGCCC